>NC_084795.1:132934825-133535450 GCF_963169125.1 Humulus lupulus
ATTCATAGAAACCCAATTTCAATACTTCAACAATTTCTTGACCGAGCGAACAAGTATATAATATTGGATGATGCAATGGAGAAAGAGGAGAAAGGCATAAAAAATAAGGTTGGATCAGCTGACCCTCCTAAGAATGGTGGAAACAATCAAAATGGTGGAAAGAAACGTGGGAATAGCGAGTCTGACCGCCATGAAGAGAAGAAGGCTAAGTTGAGTCCAAACGACAAGTCAACCAAGTATGAGCCTCGATTCACTAATTACACCACTCTCTCAGCTAACCGGGCGGAAATATATCTCGTTAGTCATCAGGAGGTTCCCTACCGAAAGCCTCCACCCATCAGGAAAGAGATGAGTAAGAGAGATATGAATAAGTTTTGTCATTTCCATGGATATTATGGTCACGACACGAATGAATGCAATCACCTCAAGGACGAGATAGAATTTCTTCTTCGGTTGTGCAAGTTGAAAAAGTACCGAGCAGAGAAACCCCAAGGAGAAGGAAGCAACAAAAATCTTGGGTTCAAACGACAGCGATCTCCACTCTTGGAACCCAAGCCTGTGGACTTTACCTTAGACACTATATATCAAGGTCCACACTTGGCTGGGGACAATAACAAAGCAAGGGAGGGATATGCCCGGACACTTCGACATGAGTTGGTTGCAACATCAGATGTCATGACTATTGAGGAGCGACCTCTAAAGAATCCCTGGTATGAGAGCGAAGTCTCTTACTTTCACAGAGGATGATGCTGGACACATCATGTATCCTCATAATGAATTTTTGCGAAGGAATCAAGACGTCTTCGCCTGGTCTCACAAGGATATGGTGGGTATCTCACCAACTGTGATCAGCCACGTGCTCAACATGGATGAAAACTACCCAGTAGTTCAATAGAAGAGAAGGTTGCTTGACAAGGAACGAGCAAGAGCTCTAAAAGAAGAAGTCGAGCACCTGAAGGAAACAGGTTCATCAGGGAGGCTTACTACCCAACCTGGTTTTCTAACCCAGTGTTAGTACCCAAGTCCAATGAGAAGTGGAGGACCTGCGTGAACTTCACCAATTTGAATAAAGCATGTCCCAAGGACTATTTTCCTCTGCCCACGATAGACCAGTTGGTTGATGAAACTTCTGGTCATGAAATTTTTTCCTTCATGGACGCTTACTCTGGTTATAATCAAATAAGTATGCACCCTCCCGACGAGAAGCATACCAGCTTTCAGATAGATATAGGATTATACTGTTATAAGGTTATGACATTCAGCTTGAAGAACACAGGTGCCACCTACTAGTGTTTAGTGAATGGCATGTTCCGTGACTTGATCGGAAAAAATTGGAGGTATATGTCGATGACATGCTGGTCAAGTCAAAAGAAGCTGGAGGGCATGTAACTTCTGGGAAGTTTCTCGGATTTATTGTTAACTCATGTGGCATAGAGGTCAATCCTGAGAAGATTTAGGCACTCATAGAAATGAAATCCCCGACCATAACTAAGGATGTGCAGAGTTTGGCTGGGCAGATTGATGGTCTAAGTAGGTTTATTTCCAAGTCAACGAACATGTGTGTCCCATTTTTCAACTTACTAAGAGGAAGCAAGAGATTTGACTGGACGGAGGAATGCGAGCCAGCATTCCAAGCAATAAAGAAACATTTGGACCAACCTCCAATTATCTCAAAACCCGTAGATGGAGAGGACCTCTTCAATTACTTAGGAGTCACAGAGCATGCTGTCAGCGCAACTCTAATACGAGAGGAAAATAAAGTGAAGTATCCGGTCTACTACGTCAGCAAGCAGTTGATAGGAGCGGAATTAAGATACCCGTTGATTGAAAATTTGGCATATTGTTTAGTGCTCGCATCTCACAAACTACGACAATAATTTCAAGCACATCCCATTAAAGTGCTCACCAACCAGCCCTTGCGACAAGTTTTACAAAAACTGGAAACTTCTGGTCGGCTACTTAAACGGGCTGTTGAATTAGGCCAATTCAAAATCAAGTATCAACCTCGATCGGCCATTAAAGTATAAGCTCTGGCAGACTTCATTACTGAATGCACCAGAATTTCTGATGTTCCCAACCAGACAAAAAATGTAGCTGGACAAAGAAAAACTTTTCCTACCTGGCAACTTTATGTGGATGGATCCTCGAATGAACATCATTCAGGAGCATGGCTTATATTAATCACACCTGAGCAACATTGAATCCAATGTGCATTAAGGTTCGGGTTCAATGCTTCCAATAATGAGGCGGAGTATGAGCCCTCCTAGCAGGATTACGACTGGCCAGAGATGTTCATGCCTGGTCAGTCAAAGTAAATAGTGATTCTCAGCTGGTGGTCTACCAAATTTTTGGGGAATATCAGGCCAGGGGTTTGCGCATGGTGGCCTAATTAAATAAAGCTAAGGACTTACTAGCGCAGTTTGAAGACTATACAATCAAACTGGTGCCACGAGAGCAAAACTCCAATGCAGACGCCTTGGAAAAATTAGCTAGTGCAAAAGATGCTGACACTCTAAATATAGTACCAGTCGAATACTTGGCAAACCCAAGTATAACTGAGCAGGAAGTAATGCTCATTGCAATGGATAACACTTGGATGACACCCATCATTACATACCTCGAACAAGGCACCTTACCAGATAACCGCAATGATGCAAAGAAGATGATGAGACAAGCTGCCCAGTATGTCATGATAGATGGGGTGTTATATAGAAGAGGGTACTCTATGTCGTTACTTAGATGTGTGATGCCCGACCAATCAAAAAACTTGTTGGCTGAAGTACATGAGGGATTTTGAGAAGTTCACACTGGGGGGCAAAGTCTCTCTAAAAAGATTTTGTAACAAGGATTTTTCTAGCCTACAATGAACAAAGACTCCATGCATTATGTGAAAAGATGTGATAAATGTCAGAGATTTGAAGCAAATGCAAAGTCCTTGACCTTTTGCAGTATGGGGAATTGATCTGATCGGGAGACTACCCAAAGGAAAAGGAGGATACAGTTCGCGGTAGTTGCTGTGGATTATTTCACTAAGTGGACTGAAGCTGAACCACTAGCAATGATCACCTCGAAGAAAGTGTTAGATTTTGTAGTGAAAAATATCATATGTCGCTATGGTTTTCCAAATAAGATAGTGTCTAACAATGGTACTCAATTTGATATCAATTTGTTTGCTGATTTTTGTGCTAGACATGGCATCACTAAGGGTTTCTCCTCGATGGCTCACCTGTAGGTGATTGGACAAGTTGAAGCAGTAAACAAAACGTTTAAAGACACTCTAAAGAAGCAACTCGAACAAGCTAAAGATTCCTAGGTAGAAGAATTATCAGAGGTCCTCTGGTCGTACAAAACAAATACCGGACATCAACTAGTCATACTCTTTTTTCCTTGGTGTATGGTTATGAAGCTATGATATCAGGTAGAGAACAATCAATTCCTAGCTGAATCTTTGGATTTTATTGAAGAAAAAAGAGAAAAGACGAGCTTGAGAGTTGTTGCTCATCAACAAAAAGTGACCCGCTATTTTAATTCTAGAGTTAAAGATCGAAAGTTCCAGGTCAGAGATTTGGTCCTCAGAAAGGTGTTTATCAAAGACCCAGCAGCTGGAGTGCTATGACCAAGTTGGGAAGGACCATATCAGATTGAGCAAGTCAATTTGAATTTTGAATTTACAATTTAAATTTGAATTATGGTTCTGATCTTTTCCTTAAAAATATAATACCATATATTGTGGGAATGATTTATTTAATTAAATAAATAAATAAAAACAAATAGGAAAAATGCAATATTCCCTGAAAGGAATAGTGCTACACGCATGACACAATCTAGGAACTATGCTATGCGTGTAAGATGATATTGATAAAGTATCTGTGCTGTTTTTATTTAATTAATTAATAATTTGAAAATAGATTTTTTCAAATTTGGTAAGTTAGATATTACCTAAATCAATTCCTATCATCATTATGATTGTATAATATTATTATTATTATGAATAATAATGTAATATATAATCTATATATATATATATAAATATTATGTGATAATAAGAAATAGAGGATGGTGATTAAGAAGAGTTTTTTCAGAAAATTGTCAGGCAAGAAATTCTCATCTTCTTCTATTATTCTAACATTTCTCAAGCCATAATCCAAGTACTCATGTGTTGAGATAAACTTGTGATTTCTAAATTACAAACCTGTGTTCTCTATGTGCCCACACACATCTTGAGATGTAGAGAAAACTACGGAAGATCGTGGTCTGAGTACTCAAAACGTTGGACATGAATATCGTTATTTATACAAAAAGACTCAAGGACACTTGATAGGCTTGAAGAGGTAAATATTTTTGTTCTTGAATATTTTCATACATGTGCATATGATATATATAACTATGTGTATAACTATATATATGTTTCATCATTAATGATATTGCATATTAATATTTCTTGTATGTATGTATTCTTGAACATATAAACTGTTTATATGAGAGGTGGAATAATTTTTGTTGTTAATCAACTGGGCCCACCATGCCATTTCGATGCACTCTCTGATTTATTTTTCCAGCACTAACACATGTGTGGAGCCTATGCACGTCAATTCATGTGTGCCCCTAATTCAAGCGCCCTAATCTCAGAATGTACTGTCATCTTGGAAATCGCGTGTAAGAAATCTGGTTTTGGAAAGCGGTTTTAATGCAAAACCTCCCAGGAAACGTGGTAATTAGGAATTTTTGTGTCAGGAATCTCATGGTTTCCTTCAAGTATAGGGGCATTAAATTCAAAATATGTTAAGTAGGGATTTATTTGTGAAGTCTAATTATTTTGAGGAAATAATTAGAAATTCTAGAAAATGGAAGGTAAATTACTATTAAGGGCATAAAGGTGGGCATACATGTTGGTATATCCTAAGGATTTATTAAGAGCAAGGTGGTAATAAGGAGTATTAGGGATACAATATGTAGAATATGATAGAGGGAGGCTAGGGTTTCACTTTCTTTGAATCATAGAAGGAGATGGAGGAACATGTGAAGAAGAAAAAAAGGAAGGGGAGGAAATGGAGGCCCATGATCTTCATCCTAATAGCGTATGGGACATTAAGAGAGGTGATTTTTGTGGTCTAGGGCTGTGCTACATCATTGGGTAAGTTTTCTTTTATATCTTGAGGTCCTTAAGAATGTGCTTGTGGCTTTAAATATGTTAATGGTAAAATAGGTTATCAAGCATGACAGGTTAAAATTATTGGATATATATATATATGCATGTTAGGATCTGTATTAATGTTGTACAATGGTTAGAAACATGCTAGGATTGAATTTATAAAGTTATGATTTTTTATTATGGAATTGGAAAGATGGCTTGGGGAAGAAGACGAAGTTAGGGTTCTTGAACCCTAACCACGCATGAACATGAAATGATTGCATGTAGAGGTTTTAATGTTATGAATAGATGTTAAATAATGGTAGGGGTGTTGTAGGATGCATCTAAGGTGGATTTTTATGTCTGTATATGCAATTAGGACGTTTTGGGATCGATTGTCATGGATAACTTGAGCAAAGTCACAATCTAGAATCTAGGAATGACGGCAGGCACGATCGCACCCATCCCTTGGCGCGACCACACTAGTTGTCAATTTTTTTTTCTTTTTCTGTTTCATTTATTTCATTCAAGTCATTAAGACTCCAATGTTGTTTGGGACCTTTAGAAGTATTTTAAGATTGCTATAGAGGTATTTGGGTCGCTGAATGAGTTATAATTTATTATGTGACTTTGGATTGAGTTATGTATCTCTAAATGTATGGTTACATTATTTTTGCTTAGGGGATCGGTAAGGTTACATGAAGGAACGTGATCGTGGTTGCTGCTGGATATTGAGGTAAGAAGATTGTGTTGGATAAACATTCAGAGCATGCAACAGAATCGACATGGTGGGCCCATTGTTTCAGGAACAACAACAATAAAAAAAAATTCATTAATCATATAAACAGTTTATATGATCAAGAAAACAGTCCAGAAACATTATCATACTGTATTATTAATCATGCAACAAATATATAAATATACAATATATTTATATATAACATAGAAATATATAAACATATAAGAATATGAACTTTTACCTCTTGAAGCCTTTCAAGTGTCCTTGAGTCTTTTCGTATATTTATCGATCTTCCTATCCAAAGCTTTGATCACTCAAACCACGATCTTCCAGAGTGTTCTCTACACCTCAAGATGTGTGTGGGCACATAGAGAACATGGGTTTGTATTTTAGGAATCAAAAGTATTTTTCAACATATGAGAACTTGGATTATGGTCTGAGAATGGCTAGAATAAAGAAGAAGAAAGAAAGAGTTTTGTTTGACAAAAATTTTGAGAACTATTCTGAATTGTATCTATATTGTTGTGTATTTTGTTTTCTATATTTTTCTCTTCTTCTTCTTCTTCTATATCATATATATAGAGATTTATACTACCTTATTATTCCTAATAATAATATTAATATAAATATATTATAATATTGATGATAGGATTTGATTTTATGTAAATATATAACTTACCAAATTTGGAAAAATATTTTCAAATAATTAATTAAATAAATAAAGAAAATAAAACTACACTGATACAATATTAGCATATGTGGTACACGCATGGCATAGTCTTTGGACTGGGTCATGTGTGACCCACTATTCCCTTGTTAGGGATTTTTTTTCATTTTTCTTTCATTTAATAATTTAATTAAAATTAATCTCTCACAAAATAAAGTGTTTATCTTTTTAAGGAAAAGATGATAACCATATTTCAAAATTTAAATTTTAAATTCAAAATGATCATCATCATTATCATCATCTTTTATAATTAAATAAATCAAAACCTATTTTTTTGACTTACAAATTTAATTTTCTCCCACTCAAATAAAATAATTAATTAATTAATTTATTTATATATATGAAATTCAAAATTAACATATTTCAATTAATAAATATATTTTCAAAAATTAATAATTAATTCAAAATTAATTATTCAACCTCAATTATCATATAATTGCATACTAGACCCAAAGAATAAAATTCTTCTCAAATTCCCAAATTACAATTATAGCCTTGTATCAACTCTTACCTTGGTATGGTGTTGATAGAGCCACCCTGGGGGCCTATGGACCTATAATATTAAGCTCCAATAAATATTACATTACTAATCAATGCTATTTGATTAAATAATCATATTTATTAATATCATGATTACTCCACTATAAATATGAGATTGAACTCTTGATAATTACAGACATATATTTATTGAGTACTTTATTAAAAAATAAAGTGCCCATTGATATAATCATTACATACAGCGTTAATCCTCTATTAATGGTTCATAATTAAAAGGGAATAAAATTACCGTTTTGCCCTTTTAGTTATATCTTGTTCCTAGTGTACCATTGACTTTACTAGTGAAGGTTGTGTCACAACAAGTTTGCGACGTGAGCGCTCATAACCTTTTCAGTTCCAAAAGCCAACCCAATAGGGAACCATTATTCAATCTGTAAGAAGGTATAAATTCCATATCTGTTAAATTACGTCCCCAGCCATATATATCATTGAGCCCCCAAAACAATTGTTCTTAGCCTGACCATTTTGACAAACCTTAACACATGAATCAAAGGATCAGATGACATATAAGGAGTTCATAACAACCTCAAGATTAAGATCATCGTGTATATGATCATCGTTTAATGTATTTTATTAATACTATGAAATGGTGTTTAAACAAGTATTGACAAATCACATCTGGTCTAGTTCTATATATCACTATATATACAGTACCTCCACTAAAATTTACTACTACACTAGTAACCTGGATCTAGGTCACATGTATTCATAATACTAATGGACCGTACTGGCAGTAATTAACCTAAAGATTCCATAAATTTATTTTATTGTGAACTGTTTCAAGTTTACTATCTTAATCTCGATCCTCTCACAACTATATGAGATTAAGACCACGTAGATAAACTTTGAAAGTTTTTGATATTTACTTAATATTATCATATAATATCGGACATAATCTATATATATATATAATAATTCAATTCAATTATTTGTTTCATTTAAAACATTTGTCAACTACAATTTCTTTAAGGGCACTATTGTAATGACCCAACTAATTCTAAGACTTTGGACCATTAAAACTACTATACATAAACACTATTCTTAAGAAAACATACATACGAAACATTCATAACTTTATTAAAAACTCTAAGGTAAATGTTGAAATACATAAATCGGGGTATGGGATCCCATTGTTTGAAAAATAAAACATAACTTTAACTTAATTAAAATTGTTTACAAAACCAAGTGCGGAAAATACAGAGAAACATAAGTAAAAAGACTGAAAATAATGTCGTCCTCGAATCGTTCATGCAGTCCACCGAATCCATTCTTCCTCAATACACAACCCCAAGCTGCCAAGAATCCTTTCGCCGCCATAACTATTTTCCTGCATACATAAAATAAAGGAATGAGCCTAATGCCCAACAAGGAAAATCTACTAGAAACATAAAACATACACATAAACTATATCATATACTACAAACATATGTCATATACTACTACAATGGCCATTATACTACTTGGGGCTTGTAAACTAAACAAGTCATAAGCCCAATAGATTGGTGGGGCTTGCTAGCCAAGCAAGTCATATGCTCATAATTTACTGGGGCTTGTTAGCTATACAAGTCATATGCCTAAGGTCTATAAACATACTGCACATAATGTAACAAAAGATAACATAACATAAGATAGCATAACATATCATATAAACATATAAATTATATCCTATTTTCCTTACCAATACCGGGATATGAGAACAAGGACGGGATTTGGAACACTCCTAAAACCAATAATAAGAAGGTGAGTATTTCTAAAAGAAAAAGATGATAAAGAAATGAACTAAACCACCAAAATGAAACTTACCAAAAAGAAACCTTAAGTTCAAAGAACTTAAATACGTAACCAAGAATGGAAAACAACGAGTTAGGATCTGAATGAAGAAAACTATTAAAGAAATATACATAAATGAACTTAAGATTTGGAATACCTTTGGATGTACTAGAACCGAACTACACCTCGATATTGAAAAACACACTATTATCTTACTTCCCAAGTGTTTATAAAGCTTAAGATGATAAAGCTTATACCCCAACCCAACTGTTTAATACTCTATAGTAATTCTAGCAGCTTGAAGGCTCTGAACACAACTTGAAGAATGAGAGAAATGGCTGGGTACTAGGTCCTATTTATAGAGTTCAAGGTGTGAAAAGATCTTCTTTTAGCTTGAATAAAAATAATGAATATTAATTGAAAAATATTTGAATATTCCTTCAACAAAGGCTTAAGACTCGGTCAAAATGTTCAGAGGCCTATCAAGAGGTTGAGTGTTGAATTGAGATCGGTTTCAAAATCATTTGAAAATGTAACCCTAGAGCCGATACATCTCCCATTGTAGGAGATATATCACCTGGGCTTATATCCCGAGGGTTCGTTGATGCGTTTGTGCGAAGTTCACGTGTTTTTCATATTCCCCGTGTGGCGATACATCGACTCCTAGGCTGCGAGATATCGGCATACGTGAATATATTAAACACGTAATTGCACATTATCAGCTTAATTTGAAATGATAAAACAGGTTTGACTAAGTAAAACGAGATTCCAGCAGGTTCTGGAAGGGTCTAGAGCTTCTAGAAACCTCAATTTTTGAATTATCCAGTTAAAAATACTTAATTCCTCAAATAATCAAGATTGTGACAAATGTCATGCTCTTATTGGTCTTGGAAGATTCTAGAGCTTTCTTGAACTTTCTTTTACTTAAACTATAATTAAATCCTTAAATTAACCTGCACACGACAAGTGTCATGATCTTATTAATTCTATTTAAACCTTATAGTATAATAAATAACATCTTTATAATCAACTATATTTATCAAACCATATGTTATAATTAATATTCTTAAACTATAGGTTAAACTCATAAAATCTATAAGTGTTGCTACGAGTGTTCAACTAAGTCCCGACTTGAACCAAAATCCACAATAATAAACACACTATAACTACTACTAGCTATTACTACTACTACTACTATCTAGCTAAGTAAACATTCCGGGACTCTACAACTATTCCCAACAGATTGGTCATTGTAACACATGGTGTGCATTTGAGTTCACAAATGTTCTATATATGTGATCTAATGGTTATGACTATTCATGTTATGTTTATGACTATGCTTTGTCATATATGTTATGAAGGTTACGATTATTGCATGCTTATGTGTATTGATGCATGTTCACATTGACTTTATGAGATTATCAGGCTTTGATTATATTATGATGAATATAAAATATGTGGAAAGAGCAAGGGAATACATATTCTTTTAACTTGGTATGTGGTAAGAACCAAGGGACTGTCGCAATGGCAGTGGGCCGTTGCAAGGGCTGTATGTTTATAGTTATAATGGCCAGAATGATACTGATAAATTTTTGGAATGACAATGGTAACACACATTATGATTTTATTATGTTATGTTATGTTATGTTATGTTATGCTATGCTATAATATGTTATATTATGCTATGACTCTATTATGATATGTTATGACCTCTGATGTGATAGTTGAGCTAGTATATGTTTTATGATTGGGCTATGGGGTGCGACCTACATAGCTCTTCTTGCTGGGTGATAGCTCACGGGTACTCTGTGTTTTAAGTGCCATTTGTTACTTTTGTTTCATGGCGATGAGTGAAGTCCAATCTAGAAAGATAGTGTATATCATAAGAGTCGTTCAACCTTTTTACGATCAAAGGGGCGTAAATACCAAAGTTTTATTTAACATTTTTTTCATGTGGTTTAAAAATACTTTATTATGAATTAAAATCAATGTTTTATTTTAAATTATGGATATTTGAATACTGCATGTTTCTAATTAGGATGTTTTTAATGAACTTTATGCATCATTTAGTTTTTGATTTTTAAAATGATTTGAAATGAATAGTACCCTAGTGTGGTCTCCAGGTTAGGATTTCAGAGTGTTACAATTGGTATCTGAGCCAAATGTTGTATTGTCATTAGGATCTCATGATATACATATGAAGATTGGAAATGACTCGGCCCATCGCACTGTAAGTTCTGGATTTACCTTAAGCTAATTGTTTGTTTGTTTTATGCTTTTTTATTTCTTATGTACACAGAGTTGTTATGTTTATAGACAGGTCTAGAAAACTTGGTGATTTGAATTAGAAGTCACAAATATGGAAGTCTTGAGGAAAAGTTTGAGGCGTTGCTATATTGTAACACACTGGATAGCCAAGACCGTTACACAGTGTGTTTTAAATAGTGTTAGACTCTCTAAATAACCATTTCATTAAAATGTTTACGTTCATACATGGGATCCCAAAATAACGTTTAACAGTCTAATTATAGTTCAAAAGTTACAACCAGTCGACCTAAGTGGCAAAATAGGGTATGAACCTAGTTTCTCTAAGAAACCCTAGCTGTGGTAGGTGAGCAACCACATATGTACACGCACCACCAAAGCTCTCCAACTCATGGCTGGTCCAACATCTCTTTCCCCTTACTTGCACCACATAGCACCCGTGAGCCAAGGCTCAGCAAGAAAACTTAAACATGATCATTAGCAGTTAATAACATATAACATAATCATAATAAGCATGTCTAACAGTAATAACCCTACTCATGCATGAATTCTATTCAGATAAGTGACTAATAACTCACAACAGGGCCCGTTGCCCTAAGATATAGGACTATGAGTCACCCCGGGGCCCATTGCCCTATCCTCTCTATAACCAGCCTTAGAGCTGGCCCATCATACCTGACACTTTAATTTTCCAATGACCATAGGGTTGGTCATGCGTATCACACTCCTAATTAGACCAAACCATATCGACCAGCTCTAAGTGTGCTATTTTCGCCCTGGACTTATAAGTCAATGCTTTCGACTAGTGCTCAATGCGCTACTGTCGTCCTTGACTTATAACTCAATGATTTTCAATTAGATAATGCAACCAAGCATACATCATTTAGCAATTATCCATATACAGAGTATTCACACATGATTAATCAAGCAATCACAAGCATAATCATAGTCCTGCTCATTCATAGGGGCTCGAGCCCTAATCAAATAAATACTTAACAACCGAGCCAAGCCCTAATCACATATATCATGTATTAGGTGCAATTTTCTTACCTCTAGTCCAAGCACGAGTTAATTAACAATGACCCCCGAGCACGATCCCATCCCTAACCCTAGCTGTATGCTAGTCACAACCATAATAAATGATATCCATTAATATCGAGTAAATAAAGACTTTCGGATCGAGACCTAGTCTCTGAGACCTCGAATTCTACTAAAATGGGTAGTAGAATCCTTCCAGAGCCCTTAGGTTTGAGTTGCCGCCACCCGAAACCTAATTTGGAAAAAATATCTAATTTGAGATGCGATGCCCCTCATAAATGCTGCGACTCTCCTCAATTCAGAGAGCCTAGCCCTCAGCACCGCAGCATAATTTTTTTTTTAAGGAACTGCCCAAGCCTCTAAGTTCATGAGGGCCATGGTGCCCCAAGAACAGGCTCGCGAGGCGACCCTGCAATTTAACCCCAAAGCGATACCAAGACAATAATTGAGTCTGAAAACATCGTCAATATGTCACAGGAAGCAAAACCCAACTCAAAATTTAACCATAACACCCTCAATACCATTTGTTGCCCCTGTGGGTGACCTGGGTATGCACCTTCCTCCTCAACCACTGACTGCACCACGCTCCGGCCACTGTGATCTAGGTCCCTCTACTCGCAAGCTGGATAAGATTCCGCGAGTGCTCTGTGAGCTCCAACTCCAGAAATCGCTTTTATAAGAATGAGATACGGGAGTTTCACATAAAGAATCAAAGGCTAGAAGCCACAATAGAGAACAGGCAGGAGGTGCTGAATGGCCAACTACAAGGGAAGTCAATCATGCCCTTTCCCAAGCATAGGTAGAAGGAACTGTACAAGGAGAAACCACAATACACGTGGATGGTGACAAAACGCAACTCTCCACTAATCATACCCCTTGCCAAGACACAAGGAAGATTCTACACCAACAACGCAACCTGGTGTGAACCCCACCTACAGGAGGTGCAAACCTAAGACCACCTCCAAAAGGGCTTCACTTAACTTGAGGGAGAAACTTAATCATAGAGGGTCTGAGGTAAAAACCACAACCCCTACAACTTCCTTGAGGGACACAACCACAACAAGGGTTCACCATGAAAACCCATGAGACTCCTTAAATAAAAAGTGAAGGGAACTAGACAATAAAATGCATAGCCATTGAAGTGAAATATTCACGGCACCTGAGGGGCACAGAGGTGATGTTGAGTTTGACCACAAGTCACACTTCACAAGAAAATCCAGGTTGAGCAACTCCCCACAAGCATAAAGAGCCTCGCATGACTCCATACGAGGGCACTACGAAATAAAATTATCACTTAGACGCCTTCAACGACTTGATGAAGTTAAGGGGGGTCTACAGCAGGGCAAGGTGCCATTGGTTCTTCATTACACTCAAAGGAGCTGCGTACAAGTGGTTCATGTGGTTAAGGCCAGGAATAATCAAGTCATGGTAGTAGTTCTCTGGTGAATTTCTTTAAGAGCACCAAGTGATTATGTTATGTCGAGTACTAGACTTGCTAACATAAAACAAGGCAAGAGTGAAAGCCTGAAAAGCTTTGTCCATAGATTAAATATGGAAGCAACTAAGCTGGGAAGTTCAACTAAAGCGGATCTCAAGATGGCTATCACAGCTGGAGTTCGTCCAGGAAGAATGTTATGGGATAACATGCTTAAGAGGGAGGTTACCAACTTAGACGACTTCTTCAAAAGAGCACAAAAGTATATACTTGTGGAAGAGGGCCATGATAACTTTCATGCTGGGGAAAGCAAACCTTCCTACAATCCCCCTTCTACCAATACGTTTGAAGACTCTGCATACAAGAGATGATTGTGATAGTGAAGTCCCCGATCAAATTGAAGATTGGAAGAGGTCTATAATAAGGCTTCAAGAAGAAGCTAGTGGGATTCATCAAGGATAACCTCTGATAAGACTCCCTTTATTTTTGTCGCATGGGAACCAAAGAAGTCACCTCAATTGGCCCCCACAAGGTAGTAGTAGTAGCTTTCTTTATTTAAGTTATGCCTCATAAGGAATCAAGAGTTTCACAATAGTTGGTCCCCCGTAGATGTAATTTATCTTGATATGATCCAAAAAGGTCACTAAGCTGACTCCAGGATGTATTATCACAATGAAATTGTGCTTACCATTGCATGTTTCCTACTATCACTAGTGACAAGGACCTATCTTATATATTACATCTCTAATTTCCAAGGACACTCATGTGACGCACATACTACCATTGTCAATTGGAATTGTAAAAGCATATCAGAAAGAATGAAAAACAAAGTTCTTGGCAAGATAGATCCCATCAACCACTTGGGAGGTATTATACCCAGCCTCACCAGGTACCTAGCCATGTGCAAAATAGGTGCCTAGCCTCGCGACCCTCAACAAGAGCCTAGCCAGGTGCAAAATAAGTGCCTAGCCTCACGAGCCTTAATAGGCACCTAGCCATGTATGAAATAGGTACCCAACCTCGCGAGCTTCAACATGCACCTAGCCATGTGCGAAATAGGTGCCTAGCCTCGTGAGCCTCAATAGGTACCTAGCCATGTACAAAATAGGTGTGTAGCCTCGCGGGCCTCAATAGGCACCTAGCCATGTGGGAAATAGGTGCCTAACCTTGCGAGCCTCAATACGCACCTAGCCATGTGCAAAATAGGTGCTTAGCCTAGTGAGCCGCAATAGGCGCCTAGCCATGTGCAAAACAGATGCCTAGCCTCATGAGATATATATAAAAATACTTATAATATATATGTATGAGTGGTGAACATTATAAGACAACATTTGAATCTATAAGGACTCGCTACCCTTATAGAGTCTAAGAAAGTCAAAAGGTCCCTCAAAAGTGACTTCCTCACAAACACACTCACCCTACAAAGGGATCGCGTCGTAGAAGAAAAATAGGGAGCCCAAAGAGATCCCTAAATCTAGATCAACCAAGTCGCCTTCCCAAGGGAAAAAGGGCCTTTAAGGAGGTCTTTGCCAAAATACTTCCTCACAATCAATAAAAGGGCCTTGAAACTAGGCGCTTGCAAGGCTTCACAAGTACCATCTCCCTATAAGGGTCTCAACTCAAGGGGAGATCACCTCAAGGACCAAAAAGGGTCCTCATAATAATCCTAGGTTGACCAAAGTCACCTATCCAAAAAAGGGTCTCAAAGAAGACGCTTGCAAAAAAGGGTCTCGAAAAAGACGCTTGCAAAAATAGTACTATGCATAATGACGAGAAGGACGCTTCTCGCACAAAATAACACGCACACACAAAAATATATAAAAGGATAGTGAGAACCCAAAATGTCAACATTGTAACGTCCTGCGTTTTCAGGGACCTTTAAACGACTTGGGTCGGGATTTTTTTCCTGAGTTAAGAATATTATGATAAATAATATTATATTTATTTGGAAATTATTCCATGAGTTATTGCTAGCAAAATTATGAATTTCGTGATTTAAAAGTCAAGATAAGACTTTCGGTCTTGGACCGACACAAAAACCCTAATCGGGTAAAAATCTCGGAAAATAAAATGAAAAACTATGGCAAATATATTTTGGGCATAAAATACATTCATAAAAATTAATTTTGGTAAAAAATAATAAACCTAAGGAAAAATGGAAATGTTAGGGCATTTTGTGTTAAATGCCTAATTTTACCGAAATGGGAATTTATTTCATGAATGGACCTTAGGTTAAATTTTATTGTGTGAGTAATTAAATTAAATGTGAGAGACATTTAATTTAATTATTTAGTGTTAAGTTTTGTGTTTAAAACTTTATAAGAGTGAAAAAGGTATAGAAAGTCAAGTTGGACTTTTCTTCTTAGGAAATAATTATTAACCTATATAAAAAAATATATAGAAAACATAGATAAAATGAAAAGGGTGGCCGGCCATGTAATTTTGAAGATTGTATGAACCCAATTTAATTAAGTTTAAATCCCATTTAATTAAGAAGTCAAGTGGGTAGAAAAGCACTTAAGTGTTTTGTGATCTTTTGAAGAGTTTTGTGAGCCATTCTAACCCCAAAACCGACCACACATCTCTCCCATTCACTCTCATCTGATTTTTGAAGACTCTCTCAAGTTTTCTCTCCATTTTCAATCCCAAGAAAACCAAGGAGACTTGGAAGCTAAGTCTTGGTCTAGGAAGGGTTTTCCCTAAGGTAAAGTTTCATTAATCTAGACTTTTGTAAAGTTTTAATGATAGAGTTTCAAATAGCTAATTATCTATGTTGTTGGGGAAAGTTGGTTAGGGTTTTTAAAAGGTTTTTAAGGAGCCAAAGCTAGTAGGAAGATCCACACCTTAAGCAAGAACACCAAAGAGATAAAAAGTTTACTTTTATGGTTGTTATTGTATGATTTTTAGTTTTAAGCATTATTTTGTATAGTTAATGCTTAAAGTTTCTTACTGGTAATGTAATAAGGTTATGGTAGTTGTTTTATAATTTTTATGATGCTTGTGTATTGATTTGTGAAAATAGGAACCAAAACCCCCAAGGGTTTTGTAGGAAACCCTAAAACAAAACATGTTTTGAGCTGTGACTTCCAAGGGGTCAAGCAGCCACTGTATATTGATTTTATAAAATTAAATTATACTATGATGTTGTTGAGATTGTGTACATAAAATTGAGCTTTTGAAACACTAAAAAATGTTTAGAAATGAGTAAGTTATGCTATTTCAAAGTTTAGGTAAAAAACTATTTTTTTCGTATTCTTATTTTTGGAACCAAGTTTAGACAGCCGCTGTATAGATCAAGTGAACCCAGTTTTTCTAAATTTTTTTGGACATATTTTTGGAATAACCTAGTATTGCACTGTAAAATTTGGTAAGAAAATATTGAACGGTTTGAAAGTTATTGACTGTCAAAATTTGGAAAAAATAAGGACTTGAAAATAAGGTAATTTTTACCTCATTGTTGGAAAATGATTTCACCAATAAAAAATGCGCATTTTGACCTAAGATTTTACAAAGACCTAAATGGCATACCAAAAATAGAATTGGGAAATTTTGGTAATAATTGGGTAAGTAAATTTAAAGTTATGGACTAACAAAGTATGTAGTTAAAAATGTGAAAAATAGGCTTTTCACACTTAGTGTAAAAATGAGATTTTGGAACTAAAGGTAAAAAGTAAAATTTTGCTTATTTCAAGATATAAACTTGGTAAGTCTTGAAAACCTATTTTCACTAAAATTACCACTTTGAGTTTAGTGTAAATTATTTTTATTAAATAATTTTTATTCTTTCTGAAAATAAGAGATTTAATTTATTAATAGTTAATAAATTAAAAGAGAGTTTAAAACCCAATATTTTGAGAAAATGATTAAGTGAATTATTTTTCTAGTAAGTAAACTTGATTAATTAATTTTGAAAAATTAACTAGTCAAGATGGGAAATTTTTAACGGTTTTCCTAATTAAGACAAATTAGGTTATTTTCTTAAAACGATTTTTAGAGATTAAAACCTTAGGAAAAATAAAAGGAAAATTAAGAGTTTATTTTCTTGAAAAATAATTAAGGAATTTAATTAGTATTTTCGGGATATAATACCGGCTAAAATCTTTTATATATTTTACCGACTTGTTGAAAGCGTGGGTTAATAGTGATACCTTGAAATAATAAGATTTTTAGTGGATTGTGGGAAAATACTATTGTGATACCCGAGCCTAGGTATCGAGACCATATGATAGGTCTCCCCGAGACTTAGGGTTTAGTCTCAAATATTTTGTATGAATTTCCTTAATTGGTTTAAAAACAAATAAGGATTATGAATCCTTACAAATGATTTTTATTAAAATGACCTAACTGCCCAAAATAATAATAATGAATTATGAGTGCCATAATTAATCCGAGTATACTATATGGATAACTACAGTATTGGCTAAGCATAACTAGACTGAACGTTGGAGGGTGAAAACCTGCTGAGTGCTAAGGACTCCAAGTAAGTCAATTTATATTGTGTGGTTGCAACATGAAATGACTATTGTATTGTATGTTAGTATAGGAACACATGCACATATATACACGGTCATAGAAAGTTGCTTAGAGAAGTTAGTTTAGTGGGTGCTGAGTTAGAAAATATGAACGGTAGATATCCGTCATATCCTAGATGGTTGATCCCTGTCACACTGCTTGATTTTATTATGTCCAGTTCATTACCGCGACTAGTGGCCAAGAGGTAAGGATTAGTTGGTTAAACCTACGGGCTCCAAAATAAATGGGTCCTAGGGGTCCTCATGCTTACTTAATCAGTGAATGGTTAGAACCCGAGCAAGTGCTCTGATAAGTTATTCTCGGATAGCAGTCGTGAATATTGGCCATTCAGTGAGAGTGCCTAGAGATACTAGGTGTTACAGATTGAGTGAGGCTTAACACCCTAGGGGCAACTTCTCACTAGCACCACTGATTAGCATAAAAGTCTCTGTAAAACTGTGTAAATTCGATTTCACTCTTGGATAAGTAGTGATGCCCTAGGTAACGCGATAGTTACCCTTGATGGAGATATTTATTGGCTAGATCTTAGTGTTGAGACTCTGTTCTCTCTTACAGATTAGCAATTATGTTGGAGGGCGCGTTACGCCTGAATTGTTGGAAGTTGTCGAGCGTTGGTCTCGAATTATATTATGATTTGATACATCTGCTTGGTCTAGGATTTTTTGAGTGTAGGGATATATTTTTTGTTAAGATATAGTTGTGATATGATATATTAACTTGCTCTGGAATTTTTCTGAGTGTAGGGATATATTTGTTGATAAGAAATAGTTGCGATATAATATATCTGCTTATTCTGGGATTTTCTACGTGCAGGGTTTTATCTGTTTATAGGAAATAATTTATCATTGGTTATCAAGCATGACCATAAGTTTGCCAGGACGCTTTGCATTCTTGAAATTGATTGTGTAGGGTCTGGATGGATCCGGAACCCTAATTCTCTACATGCTTTAGTTTGGAAGTTGAGCTTACTAAGCTTTTTCGCTTACCTAGTTGTTTCATGTTGTAGGTAAGTGCAAGGGCAAGGTAGAGCAGTGAGAGCCGGAGTCTACCTTGCAAATGTACATGTGGACCGACCTTTTGGGAAGCCGTTTTATTTTTTGAAATGTTGTGTAATTTTCCTAAACTAGGCTCACTCTACTCTTTATAAAATATGTTTGTAACTAAATGTTAAGTATGGCCATACGACTTTTTAAAAAAGTTTTTTTTTATATACAGGTTTTTGAGACTTTTGGTTAAATGAAAACATTTATATTTCCGCATTATTGAGTCTTGAAAATCCAGTTTGTTACAAAAATATCCTTACAAGTAGTCAAGGTGCACCAACAGACACGAATCACACGAAGTAAAGAGTTCCGAAAGGGGACCCTTTCAAAATAAAGAGTTTCTATTAAGAAGTCCACATGCATAAAAAGACATGGTAATGTTCCATCACAAAATAAGCATAAGACATAGAAGGACTTGTTAAAAGTTCCTCATGAAGAAAACAAGAGACTTGGAAAACCTCTCAGGCAAAATAAGTCAAGTAGCATTACAACCAAATCGAAGTAAAAATACTTCATTGTTTCCCACCGTGAGCACTCCATTCGGCACCCTTAGCAACAGCGTGGTCACTGAATGAGGAGAAGTCAAAGCTAGAATTTTGTTTCCACACACCATATAAGGCGCGCTCCACCGAATTGTACTCAGCCTCTGCTAATTCTACCTTGAGAGAACTTATCTTCTTTTGCAATTCTAGAACTTTAGGTTCCGCCTTTTTCTTACTATTTGATGAAGAGGAAGTCTTCGATATAGCTACTTCTATCTTGTGTGTGGCCTCAGAAGGTTTCTTCTCACGTCCTTGGAACTTGATAGTAAGCCGATCATTCTCAACCCTGACCAAAGATAGATCATTTTGTCACATCACTTATACTTCAAGGGTATCAATCAACAAGAAAATACTGGTAAAGTTCACAGTCGATTCGACCTACTTATAGTAAAGAAGAAGGCAACAAGACGAAAGGACCACAAGAAACAATTGTTAAAGCATTCTTCACTCTATAATTTGACAAGCGCTAGATGCGCGCAAACCACCCAAGGAAATATTTTAGGAGCACCACATGAGGGCCCACCTTGGCTAGATTACTTCTTGGGGTCCTCCGAGTAGTCTGCCTCAAGCTACTTCATGCGGCGCGATGTTGTGTACACCAATGATACCTATGGGATATGTACCAAAGATTGATTGGGATTAATTAAACTTCAAATCAGTCCTGAGGATCACCGCTCATAAAGTAAGCTTTTCCATATCTCATAAACAAAGAAACACACTTATACCTTTCATGTCATAAAGAGGGCACACAAAAATTCTACAAGAACGCCTAAAGGCCTCCTTATGGAGTGGGAGGCAAGTGTGGATGCCAAAAATTTGCCAAGGAAAAAAGTCTGATCCCTTATTGAAATAAATGGCTAAGTCTCCCAAGTGCCCTATGAGGTCCCTACCTTGCTGAAGATTTGAAAGCTCATGACACATTTGTGTATCTCGCACCCGTGCATCTTCTGAGGCCCCGGCCTTGCAGGAGATCCGAGCGCCTCGCCCCCAGGTGCCATACACCCATGCCTCTCATGAAACCCAAGCCTCACCCCCAGTTGTCGCCCGTTCAGGAGGGGTGCACCTCACGAATCCTGCATCTTTTGCTAGCAAAGGCGCTTCGCGCCCAGGAAGGGCCACACCTCATGAGTCCTGCGTCTCGCACCAGCAGGGGTGCCCTGGACCTAGCAGGGGCACGTCTCTCGAGTCCCGCGTCTCACGCTAGCAGGAGCGCCTTGCACCCAGAAGGGGCACACCTTGCAAAGCCTGCACCTCGCGCCAGTGCTAACACCTCATGTCCCCAGGGGAAGTTGCGCCTCGTGAGATGGGTGCCTCACACCTATGCAGGTGCAACTCGACTTCACGGTTAAACACCCCGTGAAGCCTCTCACACCTTGCATCCATAAACCAAATAGCAAGGAAATCATTTCTTGAGCCTCTTTTAAATATGTGCCTTGGTGACGAGGCCCTACCCTACTGTCTAGGGTAGGTGTCACCAACAAGGCTCGCCTCCCATATGTATCCTTTCCTAGTTCACAAGTAATCTGATACTTAGAAAAATATAAAGAGGCTTGAGGCACATGCACATCTTGGGAAGGAGAAAACATCCGGTACACATATAGGTACGGAATGCACATACTAATCAAGAGAAGTTCGGATACTGGGACAACCTCCACACAAGAAAATTAGTGGCAGTACAATAATGGTACATAGTAAGGACTCCCCCATCAAGCCTATGAGGTTTGTACCCTACAAGTAGTGGAGATACGATGTGGTACCATAGGAGGATTACTTTTGAAAACCCCTGACACGTACTAGGACCGACCACCACTCCTTCAACACCACTATCACCTGCTCCACGATTGCCTACAGATAAGTCCTCCTCCCTTCAAGACCACCATGTATTTGGAGCAAATAGTGCGCACCTAGAAATAGGACATTCCTTCATCTAAGAAAGGGGTCGGAAAATTATGCAGTGTAACCAGAAATTCTTGAGTAATACGAATATTCTCAACATTTTCACTCTGCAACTTGATTCTATGTTCAGATAGCTATCCTAAGTTCTTCTAAGTTTCTTCATAACTCTTCATTTAGTTTTAAGTACATAAGTTTTCTGATCTAACTTGGTTGACGAGTTCTTACTGTCAACATCATTTTACACCACTTTCCCGGTAAACCTCAAATTTCACTTACAATAACCAATTAATTCCACTAATCCTCAAACTACCAATATTTTTCCCCAAATATAAATCATACTTCAATAATTCCCGGTAATTCACCAAATTAGCAAAATACCCCTAGGCTCACCTTGAGCCGGGTATCAATCCATGTTGTGACTTTCCCTGCTATTTGGCTCAAAAGGACCGACTCGTGCCAAATATCTCTAATATTATCCACTTAATAATGTGGTCTCAAACATATAACACATATAATTACCGTTATACCCTCCACGGGTCAAAATTACGAATATGCCTCTTTTCAACAAAAGCATGCCTTTAAGCACATATAATACACTTAAACATACATAATCAACCATATTATAATATAACTCATGTAATTCACATAATCACACAAATATTCAATTAAATCAACATTATATCCAATTAGGCCCTCCTAACCCTCTAATAAAGGCACTAAGCCTTATTAGGAATTTCGGGATGTTACAACTATCCCTTCCTAATAGAAATTTCGTCCTCAAAATTTACATGAATAGCTTGGGATATTGGTCCCACATGTCTGACTCTAACTCTCAGGTTGCTTCCTCGACCTTGTTGTTCCTCCATAGTGCTTTAACTAGATGAATAGTCTTATTTCTCAAGACTTTGTTTTTTCTATCCAGGATTTGTACTTGTTGCTCTTCATAGGATAAATCTGTTTGTAGCTCCATATCCTCATTAGTCAATATATGAGTTACATCTGACACAGACCTCCGATGCATCAAAATATGGAATACATTATGAACCCCTGACACCGACGAGGGTAAAGCCAACCTATAGGCTACCTATCCAATCCTTGCCAGGATCTCAAAATGTCCCACAAACCTAGGACTCAACTTGCCCTTCTTCCCAAATCACCTTTCTCCTTTCAAAGGCGAAACTCGAAGAAAAACATACTCCCTAACTTGGAAATCTATATCCCTACGCTTAGGATTAGCGTATCTCCTCTATCTGTTGTGCAAGGCAGGCATCTGCGCTCTATTCTTCTCAATAGCCTCATTGGTCCTCTGAACTGCTTTAAGACCCAGATATTTCCTTTCACCCATTTCATCCTAATGAACGGGTCATCTAAATTTCCTACCATACAACTTCTCGTATGGAGCCACTCCAATCATTGAATGATAGCTGTTATTGTAGAAAAATTCAATCAAAAGTAAATACTTACTCCAGGACCCTTCAAAGTCCAGTACTCATGCACTAAGAATGTCCTCCAATATCTGAATCGTCCTCTCTGATTGTTCATTTGTTTGAGGATGATATGTTGTAATAAACTTCAATTGAGTTCCCATAGCCTTCTGCAGGCTCTCCCAAAACATGGAAGTAAAAGTGGGGTGTTGATCCGATACTATAGACTTCGGAGCCCTATGGAGACGTAAAATCTTCCTAATATAAAATTCAGCGTACTGATCTACTATATAGTTTGTCCTCATAGGTAGAAAATGCACCGACTTGGTATATATGCCTACAATCACCCATACTGAGTCATGTTGCCCAACCATTCTAGGCAAGCCCACCACAAAATCCATAGTGATGTCTTCCCACTTCCACTCAGGAATACCTAAAGGTTGTAACAACCCAGCTGACCTTTATTGTTCAACCCTCGCCTGTTAACAGGCTACGCACTTAGCCGCATATTCAATCACATCTTTCTTCATCCCAGGCCACCATTACAAATATTTTAGATCCTTCTACTTCTTCGTGGTGCCTAGATGCAACGAATACAATGTAGTATGAGATTCATCAAGAATCTCCCGTCTAATATAAGCGTTCATTGGAATACAAATTCAATCATTGTTTCTCAGCAGACCCATCTCAGAAATAGTATAATCCTTAGCCACTCCAGCTAGGACATCCCCTCTGTGCTCCATCAATTGGGGATCTTTCAACTGACCCTCCTTTATCCTCTCTAAAAGAGTCGACTGCAAGGTGATATTGGCTAGTTGGCCCACCACCAACTTTATTCCTGCTCTGGTCATATCCTCTGCCAAATCTTTTGATATATGCTTTAAACTAAATAACTGTCCTGGACCTCTTCGACTCAAGGCATATACCACCACATTAGCTTTCCCTGGATGGTAGATTATTTCACAGTCATACTCCTTTACAAGCTCCAGCCAACATCTTTGTCTCATATTTAGATCTTTCTGAGTAAATAATTACTTCAAACTTTTATGATCAGTGTAAATCTCGCACTTCTCTCCATATAAATAATGTCGCCACACCTTTAGTGAAAATACCACAGCTGCCAACTCCAAGTCATGAGTAGGGTATCGCTGTACATACTCCTTCAACTGTTGTGACGCATAGGCAATCACCATCCCATCCTACATAAAAACACAACCTAACCTTTGTCTAGACGCATCGCAGTAGACTACAAACTCCTCTTGATCTAAAGGAAGACTCAAAAATGGAGCAGTGATCAATCATCACTTCAATTCTTGAAAGTTCTTCTCACATCTGCCTGACCATACAAACTTTAGGTTCTTGCGTGTAAACTCCTTCAGTCCCTGTAGTACCAACCGAAGATGTTGCACATGTTTGATTTCTGACTGAGAATAAACTAAGATGTCATTGATGAAGATAATCACAAATTTTTCACAATAATCCTTGAACACTCAGTTCATCAAATCCATAAAAGCTTCTAGGGCATTAGTCAATCCAAATGATAGGACTAAAATCTCATAATACTTGTCCCTGCATCTGATCACATAAGTCATCAATTCATGGAATTCTTCTTCATAAACAAGACTGGTGCACCCCATAGTGAAAAGCTAGGCCTGATAAACCCCAAATCAAGTAACGCTTGTAACTGTACCTTCATTTCTTTCAGTTTTGCTAGGGCCATTCCATACAGTGCCCTGGACACTGGTTTTGTCCCCGGTGCCAATTCAATAACAAATTTGATCTCCCGGTGCGATGGAAACCTTGGTAAATCCTTTGGGAATACATCCAGAAACTCACAGACCAACCTAGTCTCTTCAGGCCCAACTGATACGAACCTAGTGCTATCTACTACAATAGCTAGGAATCCTATGCAACCATCTCGCAATAGGTCTTTAGCCATCAATGTTGATATAGTAAGAATACGGGGTCTGTTCACAGTACCTACAAACACAAATGGGTCCTCTCCCTCGCGCTCAAATGTCACCATCCTCCTCTTACAATCTATGGTTTCCCCATACTTGGCTAACCAATACATGCCCATAATCATATCAAAATCCTCCATAGCAAGCTCAATCAGGTCTACTGACAACTCTCCACTATCAACCTGTATTGGTAATTATCTGGCCCATCTCCTAGAGACTACCGATTCCTCAGTAGGCAACAAAGTCCCAAAGCCAAAAGCATAATAATTACATGGTCTACACAATCTATCTATCATTATGCTAGATACAAAAGAATGCATAGCACTAGAATCAATCATCATAATGTAAGGAGAACAAACCCTAGAAATCAGATATGTCACTACCGAGGGACTAACCTCAGCCTCTGACTATGTCAAGGTGAACATTGGATCTCAAGAAATCCTTACAGAGATGCCTAAACACTCCTCATAAATGCATGCCTTTGCTCAGAATTATCCTAAATGGCATCTCTTGCATCTGGTACACTCTAGATAAGTCCTCTAAGTTCCATTGCCGCCCTGATGGCCAGTCAGAATTTCCCAGGCCCTCCTGTATGGCCTCAAACTGTAGAAGTGTCTGGGGTCTTCCTCTTTTGGTCACTAGGTTCTCTGCCCCTACCAGATCCTACAAATGGAGGTACCACCCTTCTAGTATCTTGCCTGGCGGCACTCTCACACTAAATCTTGTCCTATCCGCCCTTAGCAATAAGGGCCTACCCTGCTACTTGAGCATAATTCGTAACTCCAGGTATGGAGGTGACCTTGATATCTCAGGCTATCATATAATTTAGCCCTGGAACAAACCATTCTTTCCTTGTCACATCAACTGGCACCAAGTTAGAACGAAACTTGGCCAACCTATCAAACTTCAGAGCATACTCTATCACTGTCATGGTGCCCTGAACAAGATTGGTAAACTCATATGCTTTTGCAGCTCTAATTGAATCCTTGTAATATTTTTCATTAAACACATCTCTAAACTCTTCCCAGCTCAGTGTAGTCACATCCCAAGTTTGGGATACAACCTCCCACCAGATACGGGCATTGTCCCGAAACATATACGTGGCATAGGCCACTCTGTTGTTGCCTACAACCCTCATGAAATCAAGGATGGAAGTGGTTACACTCATCCACTTCTTTTCTCAGTGGGTCTGACCCTCCCTCAAAAGTAGGAGGGTGTTGCTTTCTAAACCGCTCATATAAAGGCTCCCGTCTGTTCTCAGCCTCTAGCTGCTGCCGTAAAATGGGTACCACAGGAGGTGGCACAACTGATGCAGCGTTCCCTAGCGAAACTTGTTGTCTCAACAAGTGGATCTCTTCCTCTTGTCTATGTAATCTGGCCTGCATTTTAGCAAACATTTTTTGCCAGTTATCAGGGGCTGGCAGAGGGTTCTGACTCTGGTCACCATCTCTTGCCTGAATCTCAGCACTGGCTAGTTGATCTGATCGCCTTGGAGGCATACCTCTCCAATTATATATGCAATCAATGACTTGGCTCATCAGACAATGATAACGGTACCCAGCACCACCCCACGGTCCCAAAACCAAACAAATAAGCATACAAATGCAATAACAATGATAATAATCATTTTAATAACTTTCACATACAGAAGTCATGCTAATAAGCATGTCTTTTCATATTCATGCTCAACCATAATGCTAATAAGCATATTCCTAGCATTCATAAGCAACAATAGTGTTGATAAGAAAGTCTTTTTAAATTCACATAGCAATCAAGGGCCAAGCCCCATCAGTATAGCTTATGCTCTCTATTTAAGCATGAAACTAAGGCATATATATGCTAATTAAACAATTAAGCACATAATCACATCATTATTTGCTGAACCCTGAGTCGAGCATATCTTTAGCGGTGGGTGTACATGTCTAGCCAATCTTCAAGAAGCATTAAACCTTGAGAACTCTGATACCAAGTTGTAATGCCCTACTAATCAGGAACCATTATGCCGTGTGTTTAAAATAGTGCTAAGCTCGATAAGAGAGTCATTTGGACTTAAATTTGTAATTAAAGTTAATAAATAGGTTAGGTTTCTAAAATTTTTGTGAAGAAGTAATACGTTTCGTGAAGAGTCTCAGTTTATACACGGGATCCAAAAAGAGAATTTATATACAAATATAAACATAGAAAGGTACAAAATTAGACACCTAAGCGACAAAATAATCAAACCCCTAGATCCATAAAAGAGATCTCGACCGTGGTGGTCAAGGAGGCCGCCTATGTACACATCACTCCCGAAGCTCACCAACTCATGGCTGGTCCAACTTCTCTTTGCCCTTACATTCACCACTTAACACTCGTGAGCCAAAAATCAACAAGAAAACTCAAATGGAACAAAACATATAATCAACAAGTTATAAATCATTAATAACATCAGATAATCAATAAGTTATAAATCAATAATAGCATCATATAATCAATAGGTTATAAATCATTAATAGCATCCTTAGCAGTTATAACCAACACTCAATCCATCTATGCAGCCGTAGAGGAACAAGAATGCATGCCACACTCCTTTCATTCAAGTGGCTATAGAGTCGTACAAGCGCGTATCACACTTCTAGATTGGCCTAGCCATAAATGCTTGCATTCCGCATGCTAATGCTGAGCTTTCCAACCAGATACAAACAAATAGTCATTTCACACATAACAGAACTATACATATTACATTCGTTCATGTTTAAACAAACATTGCAAGCGTGGTTATAACCACGTTCAATAACTAGGGCTCAAACCCTAATCTTAACACAAGTGTAGTTTTCTTAGCTCGAGTCCTGTGAAAGTCAATATAGCAATCCTGAGCAAGACCCATTCCTTCTGAGCCTAGCGACAACCTCTAGTCATATTACATTGAGGAATATTCATTAAGAACAAGCCTTAACCCTTGGGACCTCAAATTCTACTAAACCGAGTAATGGAATCATTCCCGAGCACTCTGATTTGTTTTTCCAAAACCTAAAGCCACATACTTAAAAGAAATACATTTAGCGTCGTGGCCCTACTCTAGGCCGAGCGGCCAATCTATATTTCTAGGCATTTTGCACCGCATCGGCCACCACTAAGGGTCGTGGTGCCCCACTTGGCAGAGTGACAACCAAAAATATTTTCTCTTCTTGTGCCATGGCATTACCCACTGAGGTTTGCAGTGCCAAGGTGGTCCGAGGAAACTCCATCCTCAAGGACCTTCAAGCAGGCTGTGACGCCACCTTGAAACCCGAAATTTTCTGCAATTTTTATAAATCGCAACCTCTCCCAAAATCATTCCAAACCCAATCTTACCCAATTACGACCACCAAAAAAACTTTCGTAACTAAGATATACATAATATATCCATAAAAAATCTTTTAAAACACACCCAAACCAAAAATTCAAAGATTCCCAAGAACATCAAAAAGAAAAACTCAAATGCTCAAGAACTTGGATGACCTCCTAGGATTCAAGTTCTCCACTGGATTTCCCAAGCTTGGCATCCCCTAATCCTCTAGAACCAGCTTCAATTCCACTAAGGGTTGCCTCTAAGATCAAGACTTCAAGAGTTTTCTTCTTAGGACAAAGTAGAGTGAGAGAGAAAGAGAGCAAGAGGGAGAGAGACCTTGCTTTAAACTTTGTCTAAGTCTCGAGCTATTCCCTTGGCAAAATAACATAGTACCCTTGTCTACTAAGTCTCTCCTCAAAGCCCCCAAGGGCAAAAGGGTCATTTGACACCATTTTCCCGCTAAACCTCAAATTTCACTTATAATATCGAATTAATTCCACTAATCCTCAAAATACCAATATTTTCCCCCAAGTATAACTCATACTCCAATAATTCTCGGTATTCACCAAATTACCAAAATACCTCTATGTTCACCTCGAGCTGAGTATTAATCCCCGTTGTGACTTTTGCGCTACTTGGCTCAAAAGGACCGATTCGTGTGGAATATCTTAAATATATCCACATAATAATGTGGTCTTAAACATATAACATATATAATTACCATTACACCCTCCATGGGTCAAATTTATGAATATGCCCATTTTTAACAAAAGCGGGCCTTTAAGCACATATAATACATTTAACATGCATAATAAGTCATATTAGAATATAACTCATGTAATTCACACAATCATATAAATATTCAATAAAACCACACAATAAATCAAATTAGGTCCTCCTGGCCCACTAATCAAGGAACTAAGCCTAATTAGGAATTTTCGGACGTTACAGTGTTACAATATATTCTCAAGCTTTGGAAAAGCTATAGAGCTGAGAGATTGTTAAGAATGACAAGTTAGAAGGAGAACACATTTGTAAAGGGACTATGATACCGACTAGGAGGACAAGAACTACCATGAGGTTCTTTGATGGTCGAGCAGGAATTTGGACGTGATGAGAGAGGGAGAAACTCCAATACAAGTCCTAATCTTAGGATTAGAAGGTCTACGCAGTGAAAAGTTAGACGACAAAAAAACAAAGAGAAAAGTAAGCACATATAAGAATTGAGCACATTTATTTTTTAGGATGGACAAGAGACAAGTGTCTATAAGGAGGCTCACTTAAGGACTAAAGGAACTAAAACTAAACATGGTGAATGCATTAATGAGAGTCTTTACACTAGTGAATCCGAAGACGGAATGCAAGTCCATCATTTGCTTTATGAGGTCTAAAGCAGGAACTTAATAATCTCAAATTTGGAAAGAATGGAATGATTGTTGAGAAGAACCAAAATGCTATATACATGGGAGACAATGGATGACTATACACAACTGGAGTAGCTAAGATGGAGCAGACTAGATGAACTCGACGGAGGAAGACACACAAGAGGAGGAAACTACCTAAAGCATGGTGCAACTATCAACAACCACAACATGGTCAACTAGACAATGCAATGGATGCTCGACAATGGAGGCACCATAGTTTCAGCTAACATGGTAGAAGAAGTGGAACACTATTAGTAGAACATTGGAGCGCCAAAGCGACATGCATCCTCAAAAAGGATCTTCGAAGAGATTTTAGGAGCTACAACTATGTGGAAGGGATCGAGATGGATACTAAGATTTCATCAGAGACAACGACTTAAGAGCACCTTACTTGATGGAGCAAGTATGAATAAGAGAGAAAACAAGGCATGATTGTTGGATCATTGGACAGTGGCATTAGGTGAATAAGGAAATTGAATGGGGAACACGACATTTATAATTAGTTGGGAGAAATACAAGGCAACAAAAGTGTGCATGGATTACGAAAAGTTGAGAAGAAATAGTTCTTTCCAAAAGGATAGTGACTAGTATGTTTGAATGTCCAGAGGGAACAATGAGATGTCCTAAAGATTTCTTTGGGTTGAGATGTTATTAATCTACGATGTCGGAAAGAATGCATTCTGAGAAAGTTTCTTAACAATATTTGGATAGTATGTGTTGATGGTGAGAACTCGTCAACTAAGTTGAGTTGGAAAAAATTATCAAGTAAAGATAGTCAATGAAAAAACTGTGGAAATTTAAGTAATAACTCAAGAACAATGACAGAACAACAACAGAGAAATCAATCTTTCATTCACTCTCAAGCACTTGCTACAGTAAATTTTCCAACCCCCCCTCAGGTGGAGTGAGAGTTCATTTTATAACAGGCTCTAATGGCCTTGGATACAGGGTGGTCCAGGAGACCAAGGGGTACATAAGTACTCTGTCAGGAGAGTGATTTCAGAGGTTGTGGTCGTACATCCAGTACAGGGGCAGGCGTCAGGGGGATGCCTCCACTACCTGTCCGTACCCATGTCTGAGGAGTGGTGTCAGGCATAGTGGCGCAGGTGGTAGTGGTGTCGACTCTGACTCATGGCCGTAGACGTACGGGCCATAACCCTTATCCCAGCACTCTCACTACCCCACTGGTACGGGGGTCCGTACTCGACATACAAGGTTTTAACGGCCATACCCAGTGCTATATCGTACAAGTATGTTTCATTTGACTCGTACTGGAGCCTCTAAGCATTGGGTTCTCAAGGTGTAAGGAATGGGACCCTTGGTGCGTGTAATGGTCGTGGCGAAAGGTGGGGGTCTCGGGTCCTTGGCACGAGATGCCTAAAGCACCGCGAGGCCACCTATGGGCATAGGTGATAAGCACGTGGCCTCGCCGGATGTCTAAGGGTACGAGGCGAGATGCCTCCCTCACGAGGCCCTTGGTGGCATGGCTCTCCTGACGCTCACGAGTCCCCTTCACGAGGCCTCCCTCGCGTTGCCTCTCCCAAGCTGCCCATGAGTCCCCTTCACGAGGCCTCCCTCGTGTGGCCTCTCCCAAGATGCTCATGAGTCCCCCCCGCGAGGCCTCCTGTGCGTGACCCATTCATGTGGCCATCTGATGGCGCGGCTGAACGAGATGGCTGGAGCTTCGCGGCCACGGCTGGGCGTGGCCGAGCGAGGCCGATGGCATCTCGCGCCTGGGTTGCCGAGCGAGGCCAGTGGTGCTTCGCGCCTGGGTGGCCGAGCGAGGCCGACGGAGGCCGATGGCGTCTCGCGCTTGGGTGGCTGAGCGAGGCCGATGGAGCTTCGCGCCTGGGTGGCCGAGCGAGGTTGAGCGAGGCCGAGTGAGGCCGATGGCGTCTCGCGCCTGGGTGGCCGAGCGAGGCCGAGTGAGGCTGATGGCGTCTCGTGGCTTAAGCATGCGTTGAGGCCTTTAAGGGACCTTAGCGCGCATCTGGGTTCTTTTATGGGCATGGAATATTGAGCGTCCACACTTGCCCCCCAGTCTAGGAAAGGACCTTTAGGTGCTCTTGTAGACTATTCTCCTTAATTCTTATAAATAGGCCTTCATGCATGGCCTATTATTTTCACCTTACTTCCTTGGCTTAGTTGTTTGGAGAATCCTTCCTCTTTCAAGAGGTAAAGGGTTCAATCCCCCACCCCCACGTTTTTGCCATAGCTTCCCTCATTTTATTTTTTCATCTCATTTTTTCATTTTTTTTTACATATGAGCTAATTCTTTGGTATGTCTATTTGGAGGCTAATACACCATTTTTGTTTATTTTTGCAGAAACATGCTTTCGGCCATTCGGTGCTTTTTGGCCCTCAACCTCCTTTCGACCTCGACAACGCTCCACATTATCTGCTTGAGGTATATTTTCTTTTTCTCTCACGTTCATTGGGTCCAAATTAGCATCACTCGGGATGGGGTACCTTGGCCTGAGCTTGTAGTGAGTTAGACCATATGCATGCCCCTCTTTTTTACACCCTGTAGTGGGCCATTAAGGACGTTTATATATAGAGATATTAAGCCTATTCCTTTGTGTTTTGTAGCCATCCCCTCGTTTATACGTGAACCCCTTTTTGCTGTTGGGACGAGGTCTCATGGCCAGTGACAGCCCGTCCGACATACCTCCAGGGGTTGAATTTATTGACCTATCCTCAGATTCAGAGTCCCCTGAGGAAAACCTCTACCAGGACTATGAATCCTTAAGGCAGGCCCGTATCCGCCATCTTGAGTACATGGCTGAACTTAGGCGTAAAATTTGGGTGGTGGAGAGCGAAATTGACTCGGTGTCGAGAGGAGACGGAGCACCTTCCCCCCTAGACCTTAGTGACCATGTAGCGAGCCTTAGGATGACCCTTTTTGAATTTCCATGGGAGTTGGAGTTTATGGAGGGACACCTTCTGCCTGAGCCTTCCAGCCCACCTTCGCCTGATGACTGTCATGGGGCTGCCTCTGCTTCTCCTCAGCCCTTAGTCTCAGTTTTTCCTAGCTTAGCACTTTCGCAGTTGCTCCCTCGATGGAAGACTCTTGCTAGGAAGAAAAAATGGAGGGTCAAGTGTTCTGTCTCTTCCTCACATTTTTCTTTTGATTTTGCAGATATGCCGAGGGCAAGACGACAGATTATCCCCTTTACTAGCGTCCGAGCTGCTGTCACGTGTGTCCGAAAACAAACTGATGGACATCATGAATCATTATCGCGTCCCTCCAGATTATGCTCTATACGCCCCTTTGGAGGCATGTCGGGCTGACCACCCTAGGCCCGGCTTCATGGCCCTCAGTGAACACATTCTGAAAGCGGGCGGTACCGTCCCGTTACACCTGTTTTTTGTTGTGGTCCTCAACTACTTCGACCTTGCTCCGCTTCAGCTGGCACCCAATGGCTGGCTGACTTTGAGCTGCCTTTTCATTGCATATATGAAATTTTTGAAACGCGCCCCTACGACAACTGAGGTGCATTTCCTCTACAACCTCATGCCCCTTCACAATTCAAAAGGCTTTTACTACTTACAAAAATCCAACAACGGGGCCTCTTTGATAGAGGGTTCGGTGTCTAACCTGGGGGCTTGGAAGCGGGACTTTTTCTTCGTGGAAGGCCCACTCTCCATCTGTGAGCATTTCCGGGCCACTCCTAGTAAGTACTCTGAGCATCACTTCCTCTCTTTTTTTGTTTTTTGTTTTTGCAACTTATGGTTTCATGCCTTATGCTCACATCGACTATGGCGCATATTATGCAGAGCAATTCGCCACACCCGTCGTCGTCGGGTCGGAAGCGAAAGACATGAGAAGGTTCCTCAGCGCTGATCCTGTCATGAAACAGGCGGGGCGCCTTTTCACCGTGAAAAATTTGAACCGCCACAAGCTATCTCCCGTCTCTGACCCCAAGTTGCTGTGGACCATCTCTGGGTCCATGAAGACGAAGGAGGCCTTGGCCGAGCCTTGCCCAGATGACAACGAGGATGAGGAAGAGCCAGAGGAAGCCCTTCTTGACCGCGAGGGATCTCACCAGCTGCCTCAATCTCTTGGGGGATGCCCCCCGTGTGCCTCCAATGATCCGGACATAGCTCCTCGCTCTCCAGGCCAGTAGGCCATTCCAAAGTGTTATGTTAGCCCTGACCCTGAGGGTTACGACGCCTTCACTCAGGCTCCTCTCGACCCCAGACCATCGGGGACTTATTACGCCGACCTTCCGGAGCCTCCCTCTGATCTACCAGATCCTCCGTTTTCCACCTTCACCGAGCCCCCTCCCGTTTCGGCGAGTGGGTCGTCCGTCCTCATCCAGCCCGGTGCCCCTCGTGCGGATGGCAAACCCTGGGTGACTCGGATGGAGACGTCTTATGGGCAGCGATACATCCAACTTGCCTCGAGCCTCCCCGTATTTGACTGGAGTGGCCTTGGGAACGTTGCTCAGACGGACCTTGGGGAGAACCTAAGGTGTACCATGGCTTGGGTGAGTTCCTCCACCTCGCATCGGCCCTGTTATGCATAGGTATTTATGTACATGTCTTTTGCTTTTGTCACTCATTATTGCTGTTGTTAACTTTTTTGTGCAAGCCTATACGGTGGCTATGCGGTTTGCCGACATGTCTAGCAACCTCTTCGCGTCTACTGCTGAGAGGGACTGCCTTACAGTCCGGGTCTAGGAGCTCGAGAAAGAGCTTGAGAAAACCCAGTCTGAGTTGAAGAAGGTTCGGGCCGAACTTGCCACCTCGTCGGGAAGGAAGCTGAAGGCAGTTGCCAAGGCCAAGGAGCTGAAGGACCAAGTTGCCAGCCTGAAGAGTGAACTCCAGGTGACTAAGGATATCGTGACAGTGTCGCAGGAGAGGGTTACTTATTTAGAGGCCGAAGTCGAGTCTATCAGGCTCGAACTCCAGACTGCAAGGACCAATGTCGCTACGTTTCAGGAGAGAAATGCTTCCTTGGAGGTGGAGAAGACTGCCACTGAGTACAGGTCCATAGACCTACAATGTATGGAGGCAGGATCCCAATTTTGACTTCTCTTCTTTTGGTGAGCATGCCGTCGCTCGAGCGGCCATGTGGAGTGCCCATGGTAGGAGGCCTTAAAGTAGTCATTTCATAACTATTTTTAGCTAGCCCACCATGGGTGTACGCTCTTTTTTTTTTTTTTGGCTTTGTAATATCATTATCACTACTATTTTTCTTTTGTAACTCTTGTACTGTCTTCAAAACTTTCTTTTTCAATGTATATATACATGTGTTGCTATTTATCTCTTATTCTACTGCATTTGAGGCCCTTTTAAGCCTGTATGATGGGGTTTGGTTGACTCCCCTCTTTTATTTACCAGGCTGGAGGTCCTTTGGAGCCCATGTGAAAGGGTCCACTGGGACCTCTTTTGGTGCCTCTTGATTACTCTTATAAGGATATTTTGACCCCTTGGGTCCAAACTATCCTTTTATATATTCTTGCGCGCGCTTATTGTTTGTTGCGAGAAGCGTCTTTCTCGTCGTTATTGATAGTACTATTTTTGCAAGGGTCTCTTTTGGGACCCTTTTTAGCTAGGCGGCTTGGTGGCCGCTCTAAACTTATTATTGTCGTTACCATATATTGGCTAAACTTATTATTGGCTAGACGGCTTAGTGGCCGCTCTAGACTTATTATTGTCGTTACCATACATTTTTTTTTTTGTAAGTCTCTATGGCCTCCTTGAGGTTCACAAGGGTAGCTAATCCTTGTGATCCCAGGAGATGTCTTGTCAGGACTTTGCTTAGGGCCCTGATATAAGGGGTCCTCTTTAGGGTCATGGTCTCTTTTTTAGGAGGGCGAGGCTTAGGATCCTCTGTTTTAGGAGGGCAAGGGGTCCTTTTTAGGATCCTCCGTTAGAGGGTCCTTTTTAGGTTCCCTCTGCCAGTTGCATGTTTTCGCTTCCTGTCCTGCCCCCCAAGTGCTTGGTGAAATTTATTTCGGCAGGCACTTTGGCTGATGCCCGTGTAGCGAAGAAAAGTACATACGAAGTAGAGAACAATTTCATTCATAAAATTCTGGCTACAGCGATACATTTGAGATTTTTATAGAAAATAAAATAAAAAAGACTCACACCTACTCAGGAGGTTATCTAAGTAACCTCTTTGATTCTTCTCTACCATACTAAGATAGCGTGTAACACTTGTCCTTTTAGCATCGGGCGTGGGCGCCTTACTGGTAGTACTTCCTAAGGTGCTCCGCGTTCCATGCTCGGGGTATGATGGTGTCGTCCATGCGCACCAGCTTATAAGTGTTCAGGGGTATGCACTGAGCAACCTGGTAGGGCCCCTCCCAGTTCGCCCCAAGCACCCCTGCTCCTGGGTCTCGCGTGTTAGGGAGTACCTTCCTCAGCACCAGGTCACCAACTCTGAAGGTTCTCTTTCGCACCCTCGAATTGTAGTACCTTGCGGCACGCTGTTGGTATACTGCCACCCTCATTTGTGCTTTTTCTCTCTTCTCTTCAAACATGTCCAAGCTATCGGCCAGAGCTATGCAGTTGGCCTCATCTCCATACACCTGTACCCTGAGGGACTCAACCTGCATCTCAACCGGGAGTACTGCCTTGCATCCGTAGGCCAAGGAGAATGGGGACTCCCCAGTAGTCGTGCGTGGGGTGGTTCTGTAAGCCCACAGCACATTTGGTAGCTCCTCTACCCAGGCTCCCTTCATCTTTTCTAGCTTTGCCTTCAAGTTCTTCTTAAGGACACTGTTTATGGCCTCCACCTGTCCATTGGCCTGTGGGTGCACAACCACGGAGAAACTTCTCCTTATCCCCCTTCCCCTACAATACTCCTCGAAAGCTCCCCCCTCGAACTGGTATCGTTGTCAGAAACAATTTTGTAGGGTACTCCATATCTACAGACAATGAATTTGTTGACGAAAGTGGTGATGTGCTTGGCCGTTATCTTCACGAGGGGTTCTGCTTCAACCCACTCAGTGAAGTAGTCCACTGCTACCACCGCGTATTTCGCTCCACCCCTTCCTGTGGGAAGAGCGCCGATCAAGTCTATTCCTCAGATAGCAAAGGGCCAGGGGCTGGTCATGCTAGTTAGCTCACTTGGGGGTTTTTGAGGGTAGTTGGCGTGCCTCTGGCATTTGTCACATTTCTTGGCAAAGTCATGCGCGTCTCTCTCCATGGAGGGCCAGTAGTATACTTGTCTTATGGCCTTCCTAGCGGTGGAGGGTCCGCTCTCATGGTTGCCACACACTCCCTCGTGTATCTCATGTAATACTCTCAACGCCTCCTCCCCTTCTACACATCGCAGGAGTGGCATTGAGAAGCCTCTCTTGTAAAGAACCCCATCTACCAGGGTGTATCTAGCGGCCCTGTACACCAACTTCCGAGACTCGTTTTTTTCTGCCGGCAAGGTTCCTTCCTCCAGGTACCTTTTGATCGGCTCAGTCCACGACTCCCTTGGGACACTAATAATATGCACGTCGGCGCCTTCGATGCTGGGTTTGGGTAAGTACTCCACGGGTATCGACTCCAAGATATCACCATCCTTGGTGGACACCAGCTTCGCGAGTGCATCAGCATGGGTATTCCTTTCTCTCAGGATTTGCTCTATGGTATATGCCACTAACCGTCCCAGATAGCCCTTCACCCTTTCCAAGTAGGCTGCCATCTTGGGTCCCCTTGCCTGGTATTCCCCCTTTACTTGGTACACCACCAATTGAGAGTCGCTGAAGATACGAAGGCGCGTCACTCTCAGCTCTTGGGCCAAACGCAAGCCAGCCAGGAGCGCCTCGTACTCTGCCTCGTTATTGGAGGCCTCAAACCCGAACCGGATCGCGCATTACATTTTGTGTCCCTCAGGCCCTCTCATCATGAGGCCCGCTCCGGATCCTCCCTCATTGGACACCCCATCAACATGCAAACTCCATTCCTCCAGACCCCCTCGCTCTTCCTCTATAACAGGCTGCTCCCCTTCTTCACTTCTTCCTGCATTCGGCTGATGGCTGAACTCTACTATAAAGTCTGCCAAAACCTGTCCATTGATGGAAGCTCTTGGGGTATACACAATATCAAATTGACTCAACTCGATCGACCATTTCATCAGCCTCCCTGAGGTCTCAGATTTATGCAAGACCTGCCTCAAGGGACTATCTGTCAGGACTTCAATCACGTGCGCATGGAAGTAGGGCCTCAACTTCCTCGAGGCCACCACTAACGCATACGCCAACTTTTCAATCTCTGGGTAACGGTTCTCCGCGTCCACCAAACGCTTGCTGATATAGTACACGGGTTGTTGCTACTTCTTCTCCCCTTTAACCAATGCTGTGCTTATGGCATGCTCAGACACTGCCAAGTACAGGTATAGCCTCTCGCCCTTCTCAAGTTTCGCCAACAGGGGTGGCTTCCCCAAGTGCTCCTTCAGCTTGACAAATGCCTCTTCGCATTTTTCATCCCAAGCGAACTTTTTGCTCCCTTTGACGATGTCAAAGAAGGGGAGGCACTTATTGGTGGACCTTGAAATAAATCTATTAAGGGCCGCCACCCTTCCCGTTAAGAATTGCACTTCCTTCTTGTTCTTTGGCGGGCTCATATCTATTAGGGCCTTTATCTTATCAGGATTGGCCTCGATGCCTCTGGAATTGACCATGAAGCCCAAGAATTTTCCTGAGGATACACCGAAGGTGCACTTGACGGGATTCAACTTCATTCAGTATTTCCTAAGTGTGTCGAACATTTCACCAAGGTCCTTGTTGAGCTCTGTTGCATTCTTGGTCTTTACTAACATATCATCCACATACACCTCCATATTCCTCCCTATCTGGTTAGCGAACATCATATTCACCAACCTCTGATAAGTGGCACCCGCGTTCTTAAACCCGAAGGGCATCACCTTGTAACAGTAGAGCCCTTTATCTGTAATGAATGACGTGTGCTCTTCATTTGCTGGGTTCATTGGGATCTGGTTGTACCCCGAGTAGGCGTCCATGAAACTCAGTAATTCATGTCCTGCCGTCGCATCTACTAGCTGATCTATCCTTGGAAGTGGGAAGCTATCCTTAGGACAAGCTCTATTCTGGTTCGAGAAATCGACGTAGGTCCTCCATTTCCCATTTGGCTTTGGCACGAGTACTGGGTTCGACACCCACACAGGGTAAAAAGACTCACGGATGAACCTGTTGGCCTTCAGCTTGTCGACCTCCTCTTTTAATGCTCCGTACCTTTCTGGGTCTAGTGCCCACCTCTTCTGCCTAACAGGCCTCGCTTCTGGGGAGATATTCAGATGGTGGCACATCACACCGGGGTCTATACCCACCATATCATCATGACTCCATGCGAATACGTCTAGATTATCCTTCAAAAATCTTATCAACTCCTCCTTCACGTCACTTTGCACGCTTCTCCCTATCTTCAACTTTCTTAACGGTTCTTCCATCACTGTAACCTCCTCAACTTCATCCATTGGTTCTGCTCTTGACTCTTCCACGACTCGAGGGTCTAACTCCTGCGGGTTCCCCGCTGGCACACGTAATGCCTCATGTATCACCATGGCCATTGGTTCCCGCGGTTTTACTGGCGTGCGGAGTGAGGTGTTGTAACACTCCCTTGCCTCTCTCTTTTCTCCTTTCATGCTAGCGACCCCTCCTGGAGTCGGGAACTTGATAACCAGGTGATATATTGAAGTTATGGCTTTCAATTCTCTTAGGGATGGTCTCCCCAATACCGCATTGAATGCCGACGCGCAATCTACTACGACAAAGTTTTCCATGACTGTAGTCTGTCGGGGTTGCTCCCCCATGGTGAGTGCTAACTCGATCATCCCTAAAGGTTGCACCGAATCCCCCGTGAATCCGTATAAGGACGATTGGCAGGGATTTAGATGAGGAATTCCCAGTCCCATCTTTACCAAGGTAGGGCGATATAGGATGTCCACCGAGCTCCCGTTGTCCACTAGGACTCGATGCACGCGCATGTTTGTCAACTGAACTGTCAACACCAGCGGGTCATTGTGGGGAAAGTGTATGTTATCGAGTCATTTTCCCCCTTGAAACTTTTCGGGGGTCGTTGTTCCAAAATCATGATGCAGGGGGGTGGACTTCGCCGAGCCTCTCTTGCATATCTATCTCGCCCCTTCCGAGAGTCCCTCCCAAATCCTGGACCTCCGAAAACGGTTCGGACCTCCCCCTGTATTTCTGGGGCTCGCCCATGTGTCTGGGGTGCCGCAGGCTCGTCCTCTGGCTTTGGCCTTTCTCTCCTGACATAACGGCCTAGGTGTCCCCTGCGGATGAGCTCCTCAATTTCTTCCTTCAAATGGATACATTCTGCCGTGGTGTGACCGATATCCTTGTGGTACTGGCAGTATCTATTGGGGTCCCTTTTGGACCGGTCCTTTCTCATTGGTGGGGGATTTTTGAAGGGAACTCGATCTTCGTTGGTGAGGTAAATATGCTCCCTGGTGTCTGTGAGGTTCGTATAGTAAGTATAAGCCGCTTGCCTATGATCATTCCCTCGTTTGGTTTTCCTCTGCTGGTCATCTCTTGACCCATCGTACACCCTTTTCTTCTTTGTTACATTCGACTCGTCGTTAGCTGGGGGCTTCGCATGGGGCTCCTCCTTTCCCGCCTTTAAGTTTGCGTGGCCATCCTCCACACGGATGTGCTTCTGCGCTCTCTCGTAGAAGTCATCTAAGTCGGTGACTTCCCTCTTCAACATGTTGTCCCACAACTTGCTTCCTGGGAGCACTCTGGCTGTAATGGCCATTTTTAACTCTCGGCGAGTTAGGGTCCCCACTTTCGCGGCCTCCATATTGAACCGGTGAATGTAGCTCTTCAGGCTCTCATTCTCCCCTTGCTTCACGTTGGCCAGGCTGGTAACCGGCATCGTGTAGTCCCGCACGGCATGGTGCTGTTGGAGGAATTCGTCAGAAAACTGCTGCCAGGACCTGATGGACCCCGACCTTAATCTTTTGAACCATTTGTAGGCGGGTCCTTTCAAAGTGACAGCGAAGCAATGACATCTGGCACCGCTTCCAATGCCTCTCAGTTTCATCAGATCATTAAACGCATCCATGTGGTACTTTGGATCCGTGTTCCCTTCGTAGGGGGTCATATTGGGTTCCTTAAAGTTGGCAGGGAGCCAGATGGCCTGAATCTCCCTCACAAAGGGCGACTCATGGTCGAATTCTTCCTCACAGACCTGGCCGCCTGATGCGGTGACGGTCTTGCTTTGCAAGCTCCTCATTTTCGTGTCCAGGTCCTGCCTCCTGTTGCTTAGAGAGTCCCTCAAAGTGGACGGGCTAAGATCCGCCTTTCCCTTGCCCTCTCGAGGCGCCATAGGGGGCGTGGTCCCTTTGCCCGCCCTTTTTTTATTGAGCTCCTCCCTTAAATCCGAGGGTGCTATTTTAGAGGTGACCTCGTCCTCGTTGCGAAGGGCAGCATTCGTCCTTGGCGCTGGTTTCTGGGCCTGCTTAGGTGGTTCAGGGGGCTCGCGTTGCTTCGCTCGGGGGGTGTTACTGGTAGAGTGTCGAGTTCTCCCATCATCTACTGGTACGGTGGTTTCCACCCCCTCCCGGCCTTTCTCCTTCCTCTTAGGAAAGGTCATGCTCGATTTACCCTGCAACAGGCCATTCAAGACCTCTTGCGTATTCTCCAAGGTGGTCTCCAACCTTTAGTTCTTACGGTGGAGCTCACGTATTTCCTCTTCGTAGAATCGAGATTTCGAACTCGAGCTCACAGAATGGACCCGGGGATGCTTATCATGCCTACGGGTAGAGGGGCCCGGGTCCTGCCAGCCAGAGTTCGGTACCTGTGGTGGTTTTGGGAGAGGGAACTCATTAGCATTTCCCGATGGTGCTCTTGGAGGACTTTCTCCAGGTGGAGCGGCCGGTGACGAGGCCCCTCTATCACCTCCGTGAACCTCAGGGTCCTTCGGGGGCTCCACATCTCTGGGTGGAGGAGCGTCCTTCATGGAGGCCTTTAGCTGGACTCCGGTCAGGTGAACCTCTACCTGTCGTGGCTCCCTGAGTCGCTTTGAACATCTTGGCATTTCTTCTTGCCAGAAACAATGGTGGAACAGTAGCTTGGAACTAACGTTCCCACAGACGGCGCCAAATTGTTGACGGTGAGAACTCGTCAACTAAGTTGAGTTGGAAAAAATTATCAAGTAAAGATAGTCAATGAAAAAGCTGTGGAAATTTAAGTAATAACTCAAGAAAAATGACAGAACAACAATGGAGAAATCAATCTTTCATTCACTCTCAAGCACTTGCTACAGTAAATTTTTGAACCCCCCCTCAGGTGGAGTGAGAGTTCATTTTATAATAGCCTCTAATGGCCTTGGATACAGGGTGGTCAAGGAGACCAAGGGGTACATAAGTACTCTGTCAGGAGAGTGATTTCAGAGGTTGTGGTCGTACATCCAGTACAGGGGCAGGCGTCAGGGGGATGCCTCCACTACCTGTCCGTACCCATGTCTGAGGAGTGGTGTTAGGCATAGTGGCGCAGGTGGTAGTGGTGTCGACTCTGACTCATGGCCGTAGACGTACGGGCCATAACCCTTATCCCAGCACTCTCACTACCCCACTGGTACGGGGGTCCGTACTCGACATACAAGGTTTTAACGGCCATACCCAGTGCTATATCGTACAAGTATGTTTCATTTGACTCGTACTGGAGCCTCTAAGCATTGGGTTCTCAAGGTGTAAGGAATGGGACCCTTGGTGCGTGTAGTGGTCGTGGCGAAAGGTGGGGGTCTTGGGTCCTTGGCATGATGCCTGAAGCACCTCGAGGCCACCTACGGGCATAGGTGATAAGCACGTGGCCTCGCCAGATGTCTAAGTGTACGAGGCGAGATGCCTCCCTCGCGAGCCCCTTGGTGGCGTGGCTCTCCTGACGCTCACGAGTCCCCTTCGCGAGGCCTCCCTCGCGTTGCCTCTCCCAAGTTGCCCACGAGTCCCCTTCACGAGGCCTCCCTCGTGTGGCCTCTCCCAAGCTGCTCATGAGTCCCCCCCGCGAGGCCTCCTGCGCGTGGCCCATTCATGTGGCCATCTGATGGCGCGGCTGAGCGAGATGGCTGGAGCTTCGCGGCCGCGGCTGGGCATGGCCGAGTGAGGCCGATGGCATTTCGCGCCTGGGTGGCCGAGCGAGGCCAGTGGAGCTTCTCGCCTGGGTGGCCGAGCGAGGCTGACGGAGGCCGATGGCGTCTCATGCCTGGGTGGCCGAGCGAGGCCGAGCGAGCTTCGCGCCTGGGTGGCCGAGCGAGGCTGATGGCATCTCGCGCTTGGGTGGCCGAGTGAGGCCGATGGCGTCTCGCACCTGGGTGGCCGAGTGAGGCCGATGGCGTCTCATGGCTTAAGCATGCGTTGAGGCCTTTAAGGGACCTTAGCGCGCGTCTGGGTTCTTTTATGGGCGTGGAATATTGAGCGTCCACAGTATGGATTCTAGGTATGCTTAATGAAGTTAATGACAATATTTGTTGAGAATATCTTGGATTCTTTTAAACATGGGTACTAAACGTGAATGCCACTTATAAACAACTCAAAGGGTGTTGTGACCTGTGAAAGTTCCAAAGGGTGGAACATTGTTAGGTTCATTTTAGGTTTGTTTTAGAGATTGTTTTATGTTATGTTTTTAGTTATTTAGGATTGTTTAGCGCAAATTTATGCTTGTTTTCTTCTTGTTTCAGGCTTTAATGGTCAAGTGCATCATATGGAGTGAAATGAGAAGAAATATGTTAAATATGATAAATAAGATGGATTTCGTGTTGATTGTGGAGTTTCAAGACATTATATGTGGAAAATACTACATTGAAGATGCTCAACACACGTCGTTTATGCTCTATAACGCAAGTCTGAGACTTAAAGCCGCATTTTGACCATGATTTATTCACTTTCTGGAAACACTTCTAGAAATAGAAGTTGTAGATATTTCTCTTAGCTTTCCATATCTTTTTGAATCATTCAATTATATCGAAGGAGTTATGATCAAAATACGATGAGCTGACGCTGCAAGCTATTCGAACCGAGTTTTGTCGATTCTGACTTTAGCGCTACAGCGCCATAATAAGAGCGCTACAGCGCTAGTGCACCAGATTTTGAGGTATTTTTCCACTGTTAATAGCGCTACAGCGCTCCAGAAGTAGCGCTACAGCGCTAGAGACGCGATTTTGACATATCTGATCACTTTTTGATGGGCAATTGGGTCTTTTCATGTGAGGATTTGGTAGGGATTTTTGGAGAAACATATGTGCGACTAAAAGAGGACTGAAGGGGGTTCGACGGCTGGGAGTAAGAATACCATCTTGGAGGATTGATTGCTGTGTTTTTCATCTTTTTCTTTAAATTTTTATGTTTGTAATTGAATTATCTTATTGCTAGAATGAATATCATGGGCTAAATTCTTTTTTAGGGATTTTATGTGAATCTTTTGGAAACCCTTTTTATGGTTTAATGCAAAATTGTTGTTCTTCTTCATCTCTATCAATTCCTTACAATCTGTGTTATTTGTGCGATTATTGATTGATCACCTCTAATTACAATTTCATGAATCAAATTGAAATCTGAAAAGTGAAATTTGATATGCTTTGATTGTTTGGATGCAAATTTAATTTAGAATGAAAGTATCTAGATTATTTGCCTATTTTTCTGAGTTGCGTGGTTAATGCCTTCTACATGATTCAACTTACCATAGAAATATAGGAAGTTGTCATTTAGATTGAATTTTATAAATCTTGACCAGATTATGAATTATTTTTGCAACTTATTCTTGAATAGGGAGAAGGGGATATAAATTCTTGCATTAGGAAATAAAAGGGTGGAAAATAGAGGATCATAATTGTCCTAATTTCATTTTCTCTGTTATTTTGTTTAAATTCTCATTGTACTTCGTTAGTATTTTTCTTTGTTTGAAATCTCTGAAATTGTTTAATGAAATAGAATTAAAAAGATTGGTTGATTGGTAATTGATAAATCAGTCCTTGAGGACGATACTTGGTTTTTACCATTTTATTACGAATTGCGATTGTGTGCACTTGCATAGCAAAAATATCGCAACAAACATAATGAAACTAACATGGGAATTATGACGATATGTTTTTTTTAATGTCAAGGCAGCAGGATACCATGAGGATGATGGTGAAGGATGTACCAAGACACCACGTCATTGAAATATGTCAAGGATTTACATGAAGAATTGACTCAGAAGGTGGAGTATGATGATGAAATGATAAGAATGCATGGATCTTTAACTAAGCTACAAATGGATAGTCAAAAAGTTCGCCAGGACCTACAAAGGTGTCATAAGGCAATCAGATAGTTGAGATGGAATTTTTTTCTTAATTCTATTAATTCTTAGCACGAAGCAACATCTTGGGCTATCGTGAACCTTGAAGGAGGTATCCATTATCGAATGAGTTTTTCTACGAGTAATGAAGGATAATTGGAATTATACTGTATGAGGAGTGGTACGATAATGAATGTTGAGTAAAATTTGATGCAACAAAATGTGTGGCTTGAAGTTGAGATCACGTATGTTTGAGAGTGTCTTTAAGGAAGGTATCATGAAATTCAACAATGAAAACAAGCCATACGAGGCACAATATTAAGGTTCTCAAAATGGTCGCTTGGCTTATTGCTATAGTAATCACTCAAATGTGATTTATGGGAGATATACAACAGGTATGTTGCATATGTTGAGTTGCTAGGAAATGTAGTTTCATGAAAATATGCAATGAAAAGACAATAAGTACTCCAACAAGAAAGCTAAGTAATCAAGTGGTAAGAAATCATTGTCGATTGAAGATTTTTGGAGAAAACTACTTGTAATACGTAAGTAGATATGTGTACACCCTAATATTCAGCCGGGTCTTTTATGTTGCTCGAGTACAGCTGGCTAGCTAAGAACAGTACTAAAGGATCTACCAGTTGATATCTCCTCTGCAAAGGCAGTGCGATTCCCCAGGTAATCACACGAGTTGAGGAATATAAAGCATGAAGACACGATCTGGAGACGCATATAAAGCATCGCGTCCTAGACGTGAGTTGGTGCTATGTCCAGGTCAGGGTACGCTGAAGATCTGCCCTTTCTAGGAGCCTTTGTAAACTCGGATACGATATATATAAACATGCGTGGTCAGACATTACATGTCTTTTTATCCCTGAATTCTCGGACACGTAACATAAACGTGCATGATCAGACATCACGTGTATGATTAAGCCAGACAACCCATGATCATTTTTACCTAATGATTAGACCATACCTTAATGTAAATTATAATATCCATCATTTGTGTAAGACAAGTAACAGGAAGGATTTGTCTTCACGTGATGACCTCGGCCCCTATCCTGGGATGGTTCTTCTATAAATACCAAGAACTTGGATAAGAAAGGGGTTGGGTTTTTTCTCTGTAATGCAAATACTCTGCCAAAATATAGAGAGATATACATTAATAATATTGACTCGTGGACTAGGGGGATTTTAGACCCCGAACCACGTAGAAAGGAACAAGTGTTCTTAATATTTATTTATTAACATCCCTAAATGTTATTATCCTTATTATGGTTTATCCTCAAGCACTAATTTATTCCAGCTAATTACGTAATACACTGTTGGTGAAAAACCGCGTCAACAGTTTGGTGCCTTCATTAAGAGAACTGCAAATTAGTGCTATCTAAAAAGATTCAGAACAAAGTTCATCACGGTGGTCACTCGTTCAAGGCACGGTAACGAAACAGATCAGCATGGTGGGCAGGAGGCGCACCATACCATTATTTTCGACAAACAAGGCCCGGAGATTCAGCAGCGGTCGGGAGAGCAACCGATGGGCCACGAAGACACTGGAAGTTCAGTGCCTCTACCGCCGAATCCAAACTCGGATTACTTGACTGTGGTGGAAATGGAGAACATGCAGTTGAGGAGCCATCTAGCCAAAGCAAACAAGAAAATCGAGGAGGTATTGGCTCAACTACCCGCTCTTGCAACCGACGTTAACATTGGAAGGAGGCAAGGCGGGACTCATAAGTCTCGTCGGGATAGTCGACCCAGGCCAAGTCGATCGCTTAGAACCTCGACCTCGAGTTCTACGCCCATGTCACGAGATCACCAGCAAACCCCGTTTAGAAACTTTCCCAGGGATCATCAACGAACCAGCCGATCGCTCAGAACCTCGACTCCGAGTTCAGCACCACCATCAAGTGTGACTAGGAGTTCCCATGGCAACCCACGTAGAAGGTCAAGGGAAAACTCTCAAAGACGGCATGTCCCAATCGACCTCCCTGGACTGCGATCAGATCGCCAGACACAGGGAATCAGAAATGGTGGAGCAGAAAGACCATGAGCTAATTTGGTCCAATGTGATGGGATGAGAATCGCTTCACCGATTAGACATCCTCCGCCGCCGATAAGGCATCCATCCTGTCCTCGTCCTGCTCAAGATGTTCCTGCCTACAGAAACAGTAGGAGGAATCCTCCTCCCGCTGCCACTACTCATGCTCCGCGAGCCCGAGAAAACGTCCTGGATTCTCATCCTCTCCCGCAAGCTCTGAGTTTTTCTAATGGAAGCTATTGGACAGAGAGCCATCAAAGTGATAGAACCAGCGCAAATTTGAGAAATCTTCTGAGTTCAGCGCAAAACCCTCGAGTTGATCCACAAACCGATCTGCGAGATTGCCTAAACTCAAAAAGGAGAAATCCAGTTCGCGATGGAAGTAGTGGCACTCACCACGAGGGAAGTCCTTCCAAAGTACATGATAATGGGAATGTCCCACCAAACCAGGCTCGAACTTGAAGGGACAATATCCCTCCAAATGTGTACGGCCAAACAGGAGCTGTTGAACAGCAAAAACCAAACCCTCGAGAGATTAGCCCAGATGTAGGAGCTGATGAAAATACTCCTATCAGAGAAGGAAAAAGATGAGTATGACTCAGGGGATGAGCTTGAGCTCTTCTCTCCCAACATCACAGCAACACCATACCCGCCAGGTTTCAGGATGCCCCATTTATCAAAATTTGATGGAGATGGGGATCCATCCGACCACTTGGGAATGTTCAATACTATGATGATGGCCCATAATATTGTACCTGAGTTGAGGTGCTTGGTATTCCCTTCGACTCTGGTCGGATCGGCCAGGCAATGGTTCAAGCAATACAACAAACATTCTATCAGCTTGTGGAAGGGTTTCTCCGCTGACTTTAAGAGGGCGTTTCAGGCTTCTCAAGTAGCTCGTATCAAGGCAGACTCCCTTGCAAACATAAAGTAGCAGCCCGGAGAACCTCTGAAAGCTTTCTTGAGTAGGTTCGCCAACAATGTTGCGCGAGCTAGAGACGCAGATGAAATTTCTAGGCTTATGGTGATGAGAACAGGAATCCTGGTTAGGGGTAACCTATGGAAAGAAATCCAAAGATAGGGCATCAACACCGTGGACGAGTTCCTAAAAAGGCTCAAAGGTGGATCAACCTAGAAGAGGCGCGAGCTTCAGTCGCAGGAACCATCCAAGTCCCTATCCAGCCCATTGGAGCAATAATTGATGTTGCAACTACGTCTCAAACCGTTACCCAGAATAACCAAGAGGGAGGAAGCAAGAGGAAGGGAAGTTGCGAGGGCGGCCAGAATGGTTCAAAGAAAAGTAAGCCTGTGGAGAAGTTCAAACTAATCTATGCGACTTACGTCGACCTCACGGATACCAGAGAGCACATCTTCTTGGAAAATTTTGCTCGCCTTCCATGGAAGAAGCCGGAGCCTCTAAAAAAGCAAAGGGTGAAGAGTGACCCTTCAAAATTTTGTCGATTCCACAATGACATTGGTCACAGCACCGATGACTGCAGGCACTTGAAGGATGAGATCGAGACTCTCATCAGGGCCGGGTCTTTGGCCCAGTATGCCTGGAATCGAGTCTCTCCTAATCAGGTCACTGGGCAAAACGTTCAATCAGCTCCGGAAACCACCGCAAATCAGACCGGAACTCAGGTGAATCAGGATATCCCTCCTCCGATAATAGGGGGAGAGATAACAACCATCTTCGGAGGCCCTCATCTGGCAGGAAGGAGCAAAAATGCCAAGAAGAGGTATGTCAATGAGCTGAGGTCTCACAATGTAGTTGAGTTTGTCGCAGATCAGCGTTTATCTAAGCAGCAACATTTGGAGAAGCAACCAATCAGTTTTACTAAAGAAGATGCCCGTCATGTCCAGTTCCCGCATAATGACCCTCTGGTCATAACCGTCTAGCTTGCCAATCAGAGAGTTAGACGGACACTGGTTGATAACAGGAGTTCTGTGAACCTGCTATTTAGGCCCACATTGAAGAAAATGGGATTTTCTGTGACTAAGCTGAAGGCAACCTCCATGATGCTATATGGATTTTCCAGCGAGGGATTGACAGCTATTAGAATGGTCAAGTTAGTGATAGCCTTGGGTGAGGGACCACGAAATGTTTCCAAGCTGCTTGAGTTTGTGGTCGTCGATTCTCCAACCGCATACAATGCAATCTTGGGAAGACCCACGCTGATGGCATTCGAAGCCATAACATCTGTGCGCCACCTCGTGATCAAATTTCCCTCATCTATGGGAATATGTACTGTCCGAGGTGATCAACTTGCTGCCAAGGAATGCTATAGCATTTCCATGCAGGTAAAATCACAACCCGGGCAGCCTACGATGGCAATGCGGGATGGGGGCAAGGAATCCTAGGAAGTGAGAATTGATCCTGGGATGGAAGAGCCTCAGCAATTCAGTGGCAGAGGTACCATCTCGAGCGATGATATTGATCCACGAATAGGTGAAGATAGATCCGAACTCCAAGCTATCAAAGAACTAAAAGAAGTAAACATTGACCCCAAAGATGCTTCGAGGGTGGTTAAGCTCAGGAAAAATCTTGACGCTAAGAGAAAGAAGGAGCTCATAAATTTTTTACAAGAAAATCTAGATGTCTTTGCTTGGTCCCATAAAGACATGGTAGGGATCAGTCCAAGTATCATCATGCATACCCTCTACTTGGACAAAAGCATGCCTGCGAAATCCCATAAACAGAGGCGTCTGGGTACAATCCGAGCTGAGGCCCTGGAAGAAGAAATAGCTCAGATTTTAAAATGCAGTTTTATTTGTGAGGCAAAATACCCGATCTGGGTCGCCAATGCTGTCCTGGTCCCAAAGCCAAATGGGAAATGGTGGACCTGCATCCATTTCTCTGATTTGAACAAAGCCTGTCCCAAGGATTATTTCTCCTTACCAAGGATTGACCAATTGGCGGATGCCACCGCGGGGCACGAGCTCATGTCCTTCATGGATGCCTAATAAGGATATAACCAGGTCGCTATGAACCCTGCGGACCAGGTGCATACTAGCTTTATGACTCCGACCAACATTTACTGTTATAAGGTTTATGTCTAAGTCGAGTGACAAGTGTTTGCCATTCTATAACTTGCTCCGGGGAAACAAAATGTTTGAATGGACCGAGGAGTGTGAGCAGGCTTTCCTCGATCTAAAGATACACTTGACTGAGCTGCCAACATTGTCTAAACCAATGGCAGGAGAACCCCTTTTTCTTTATTTAGCTGTGACAGAAAATAAGGCCCCTGCCGTGCTGTTCTGAGAAGAGGACCGAGTTCAAAAGTCAGTATATTATATAAGCAAAAGACTCCTCAGAGCTGAATCTCGGTATCCACTAATGGAAAAGATGGTGTTTTGCCTCATTACAGCCTCTAGGAAGCTTAGGCCGTATTTCCAGTCCTATTCAATCCACGTCATGATCGATCAACCTTTAAGGCAGGTGCTACAAAAACCTTAGGCATCAGGGCATCTATTGAAGTGGGCGGTCAAGCGGTCAAGCTCAGCCAGTTTGAGATACTGTCCGTACCCAGAACTACGATCAAAAGCCAAGCTCTGGCTGATTTCATGGCTGAATGCACTGGATTCCAGAAGATGCCCTTGAGATAACAGTGCAAGAATTATGGAGAATCTTCGTGGATGGGTCAACTAACGAGAATGGGTTCGGAGCTGGAATCATCTTAATATCCTCAGAAGGGCATCATTTCCACTCCGCACTACGGTTCGGATTCATGGCATCCAACAACAAAGCCGAGTATGAAGCTTTATTGGCCGGGCTTAGAGTAGCAAAGGAGCTGAAGGCCAGGGCCGTCCAATGCTACAACCATTCCCAGCTCATGGTAAACAAAGTGTTTGAGGAATATCAAGTGCGGGGGACTAAGATGGCGGCTTACCTAGCCAAAGTGAAGAAGGAGCTGTCTGAGTTTGAATATGGCGTAGTCGAGTAGATCCCTCGTGAGAAGAATGCCAATGCCGATGCTTTGTCTAGACTCGCTACCTCCAAGGAAGCCGAAACTCTGAGCATTGTACCAGTGGAATTCTTGGAAAAGCCGAGCGTGGTAGAAAGTACGATGGAGGTCGAGATGATCGATATCAGGTCGACCTAGATGACTCCTATAATAGAGTATCTTACGATAGGGAAATTACCTGATGAGCGAAAAGACACGAGGAGAATACTCTATCAAGCTCCAAGGTATATAATCATAGACGGGACATTGTACCGACGTGGCCATTCCTTGCCTCTTCTGTGGTGTGTTCTGCCAGAGGAAGCCAAAACTATTCTGCAGGAGGTGCATGAAGGCTTCTATGGGGATTACACTGGGGCAAAACCTGGCCTTAAAAATACTAAGGCAGGGGTATTATTGGCCTACTTTATCAAAGGATTCCATCTCCTATGTCCAAAAGTGTGACAAGTGCCAGTAGTTTGCCACGGTCGCCCGAGCTCCACCAGTTGAGCTGAAAATGATATCATCCCCATGGCCATTCACAGTGTGGGGAATCAATTTAATTTGAGCCTTGTCCACGAGAAAAGGAGAAGTTCGATATGCAATAGTGGCCATCGATTATTACACGAAATGGACAGAAGCGGAGCCCCTGGCAACAATTACCTCAAAAATGGTTCTCAACTTTATAGTCAAGAGTATTGTTTGCTGATTTGGACTGCCTAGAAAAATTGTATCAGACAATGGAACTCTGTTCGATAGCGATCTCTTCACTGAATTTTATGAGAAAAGCATGGAATAATTAAGAGTTTCTCTTCAATGGCCTACCCATAGGCCAACGGTCAGGTCGAGGCCGTGAACAAGACACTCAAAGTGAGCCTTAAGAAAAGGTTGGATGAGGACAAGCGAGTTTGGCCTGAGCAGCTACCGCAGGTGCTGTGGCCGAACCGAACTCCCACTGAACTTCTACGGGGCACACCCCTTTCTCTTTGACTTTCAAAAGTGAAGCCGTCCTTCCCGTCGAAACAAAAATAACCATGCATAGGCTTTAGACCTTCAGCCAAGAATGGAATGATGAGTTACTCAGAGCGTCCCTCGACCTAATTGATGAAAAACGAGAAAATTCGCAGCTATAGCTCGCGCATTACCAGTAAAAAATTACTTGTTATTTTAATTCGAAGGTCAAGAGGCATATCTTTGGTTTAGGCGACCTGGTGCTCCGAAGGGTCTTTTTGGCAGGCAAGGACTCCAAAGATGGTGCTTTGGGTCCGAGCTGGGAAGGACCCTATCAAATAGGGGAAGTCATATAGGAGGGAACCTTCAAATTGGCTCGACTTAATAGAGAAACAGTTCCACGGACCTGGAATGCTATGCACTTAAAGAAGTACCATCAATGATCGTACCACCTGTCTATGTAAAGCTTAGTAAATAAAGCCGTTTAATTTAAGAAATGAAACAATCATTGTGTGTTTCTTGTGTTTTTATATGGTTTCATCTATGTGTTAGTTCAGGTGAGAGCGTTGGTCCAAAGCAATCAAGAAAGTTCACTTTTTGATTGCCTGTGGGGCATATAACCCAAGTAGAGGTCCGAAACATGGAAGTTAGTAAAATTGATTAACTAAGTGTTTTTTGTAAACGCGAGGTGTCAATAAAACTAACATGAACTAAGTTTTAATTAAATATCCTGGATACAACCAGGTCCAAAACATGGAAGTTAGTTAAATTGATTAACCAAGTGTTTTTTTTCTAAACGTGAGGTGTCAATAAAACTAACACGAACTAAGTTCTAAATAAATATCCTAGATACAACCACGTCAAAAACTTGGAAGTTAGTAAAATTGATTAACCAAGTGTTTTTTTCTAAACGTGAGGTGTCAATAAAACTAACACGAACCAATTTTTAATTAATTATCCTGGATACAACCAGGTCCAAAACTTGGAAGTTAGTAAAATTGATTAACCATTTTTTTTCTAAAAAACGCGAGATGTCAATAAAACTGACGCGAACTAAGTTTTAATTTAAAACCCCGGATACAACCAGGTCCAAGGCCTGATACTTAACAGGTAGGATATAAATCAACATCAATTTTGGTTACAACTAAAATTAAAGTATCTATCTCGACCTAAGAGTCGTTTCCTAAAGATTTTAAATGTACAAGTCACGAAGCATAAGAAAAAAATCAGGAAATAGATTAAAAAAAATAGATACTGAAATTATAAATAAACTGTCTTGAGGAAAATAACCTCGTACTAAGCCAAAAATGGGAAATGTTTACAAACAAAAGAGGTGTAAAAATTAAACAAAGGAAAAAGAAAATTAAGCCCCTCCAGGGCGCTCTGAGGACGTCACCTCCTCGGTCTCCTACCCGCCACTAATGGAGGTTTCCCCAGTCTCGGACAGCTCTTGCTGTTCTCGGGCCTTGAACTTCTCAAGATAGAGATCCCACACGTTAGAGGGAAAAAAAAGGAGAAGTTGCCTTCTTGGTTGTAGGCCCAGCAATGGTAGAGCATGCTCTCCATGGAGGATATTAAGGCCGCCTTCTCCTCCTTAGTAGCAGCCTCTGCCTCCAACTGCTTGCCCTTGACCTCTGTGAGCTCGGCCTGTAGGGAAGCCAGGGAAGCCTTCGCTGCCTACTCGCCCTCTTGGGCCACTGTTAAGGCAGCCTTTGGAGCCTGCTCGCCTTCTTGGGCCACCATCAGGGCGGCTTTGCCGCTTAATTTTCCTTGTTGAGCAGCTGCGAGGGCAGCTTGGGTAGCAGAAAAGGCGGCCTGAGCGGTTTGGAGCTTGGCCTTGAGCTCTTCATTTCTGGCCCTGGCCTGAGCTATGCTGCAATGTTGAGCCAAGACCGCCTGGAAAAATTAAGAAAGTAGTTAGGCACATATTAGGATAAAATTAAAAGAATATGCTAAGTCAAGGAAAGTTGGCTTACTATGAGATTCATCCCTAGCATGGATTCCATGACATTTTCTAGGCTCCTCTCCTCGATTGCCCTCAAGTCCATTGGTTTGGCCTTATAGAAGTGCTCCACCGTGTGGTTCGCCATCTCGTAGATGGTCCCCCGAAAGGTGTCTGGAATTCGCTCCAGGTCCTGAGCATTGACCAGGATGCGTATGGTGGGGGCAGGGATGATTGGAGCTGGGGGATCAACCGGTGCTGTCGGGTCCCAGGCAGAACCGGAAGGTGTTGTCTGGTCCCGAGTAGGGCTGGAGGAGGTGGAGGCAGACCCCTTTTGTATTGAGTAGCAGTAACTAGAGCTGTTGAGCTCTGGGCCTTCCCCTTAGCCGGGGATTTGGAGGTCGTTCATGCCACGGGTGGCACCTTATTGGATGAGAACCGGGCCTTCTTTACAGTCGGCCCCGAGTTGGATTTCCTTTTCTGAAACATCGCGCAGATGTCAGGAATCCCTTGTTGTTCCATCTCCTCGCCTGAAAAAGAAAGGGAAGGATATAAGTATGTGTACAAATCCTTTAGTCCACAAAGTATGTATGCATGTGTAGGATATAACAAAAAGTCCTACCCTCCGAGCTAGAGGAGGAGTCTACTACCACAACCTCCGGCCTTGTAACCACGATAAGAGAAGGGGAACCTAAGTTTATAACTTCTTAGATCAGGGGAGGCTCGAGCTCAGGTTCTACCTCGGGGCTGGATTCTTCAACATATTGCCTAAACCCAGCGGCAACGACACCTTGGAGAAGGGAAGGCCACGACCTCAGGTTGGTCCCGTACTCTTTGAAAGGATCGACCTAAAGGAGAGGGTGTTATCTACAACTATAGTTCCCCTAGGATGGCCAATGTCGTGGCGAACCACTAAGTGATCCACACACTGGAGCAGGGTTATGTTGCGGTTGGGGTCATGGGGGTGGTGGTGCACGAGTTTGTTTGGGTTAAACCTAATTAACCTAAGGTCAGCAACAACCCTATCTAAGTCCCTAAAGGGTATGGGTTACCTTGGCCGGAGGGGCCGGCTACTACCCTTGACGAAGCTCGTTCCACGTCTAGGTCCCTAGCGGCCTCAGGAGCTCGCCTCTTTCGCATGAGCAGCACCTCGTCCTCTTCTTGTTCTTCATCGTCATTGGCCTCAACGCCCCCATCGGGGATGGATGCTAGCTCGTGGACGACCGAGTGGTTAGCCTGAGTCCTCCTCAAGGCCAGAGTCTGGCCTTCAGTAATCAACTTACACACCAACATCGTGTCATCAGACATGAGCTGGCGGTAATCCTTCTCTTTGGACGGAAGCCCCGCCAAAGTGTCATATTAACCACCAAGGGTCATTGATTTGGCCATCCTCGCAAAAATGGATGCACGAAGATACTCTAGTCAGTATACATGCGAGAAGACTAAGTATGAAAAGAATAATTAAGTGAGCTAGGAAAGGAAAGAAGACTTACGAGGACCGTTGAAATATCAGTGTTTGCAGTTGTGAAACCCATTTGACATAAAGAACTGGTCTTTAAAGTCGTTGGGGTGGCAGGGCAGCTCGATGAATGCGGGTGAGTTCGGGAACCGGGTCAGATAGTAGAAGCCGTCGCCTTGTCCCAGTTGATCCAGGCCGGCCTTGAGGTAGAAGAAATAGAGAATGTCTGCAGGGGTGGGGACCCCCCACTTATTCTTCAAGAAAAGGTACCGTGTGTCAGAAAATCAGGCCACCACCCTCCTTGGGAAGCGGTTTAGAGCAAAACTGCCCAAGAAGCGTAGCCCCTAAGCAACCTAATATCTAGCCCTAAAAACCTTTCATCTTCTACATGCCGAATGGGTATTTTCTAAAAAAAATTCTAGGAATCACCCAAAGATTTACCCAGTTTATGAACATCACAATCCTAGATATATTTTAGAACCTACTCAATAAACCTAAACCAAAACCTATGTACCAAAAATGTTTGGAAACAACCTAATGCAAATGACTGTGAAGTGCAGATTAGCATGATAAAGAAAGAAGAGAAACACACAAAAACCAGTAAAAGAAAAGTTCTAGTAAAACAGAAAACTTACAGTGTATTCTTCGAGGAAAGGAATGAGCAATGTAGAAGGAAAGTTCCTGGAGAGATCCTTGGTGACTGGGTTCCCGAAGGTTTTGGTGGCAGATTTTTGCGATTTTGTGAGAAAAGGAAGAAGGGTTTTTGAAGTTCAGAAGAGAGAAAATGAGGAAAAGTTTCGAATAAAAGGTGATGAACACTGAAAATTACCAGCCCTATTTATACGTAATAGGCATGAAGAAACGTGGACTGTTCGATCAAGTTAATGTGAGATACGATGGTCATGTTTTGAAAGATTAAACGGTGGCAAAAAGGTGGCCAGGAAATTTAATACAATCCTTGAAACCCGAACAGACGCCAATCACGATGTTCCACATGTCCAATACTCAAGTAATGAATAAACATGGATAATCGCAACAGAAGTTTAAAAGTCCCCACCGTGTCAGTTAGAGGATGACGTCATAAGACACGTGCAGGGACATTGGGGGCAAATGTATGCCCTGATATTTCGCCCGGGTCTTTTATGCAGCTCGAGTACAGCTGGCTAGCTAAGAACAATATTAAAGGATCTACCAGTTGATATCTCCCCTGCGAAGGCAGTGCGACTCCCCAGGTAATCACACGAGCTGAGGAATACGAAGCATGAAGACACGATCTGGAGACACATATAAAGCATCGCATCCTAGACATGAGCTGGTGCTATGTCCAGTTCAGGGTACGCTGAAGATCTACCATTTCCAGGAGCTTTTGTAAACCCGGGTACGTTATATATAAACGTGAGTGGTCAGCATTACATGTTCGTTTATCCCTGAATTCTCGGACACTTAACATAAACGTGCATAATCAGACATCATGTGTCTAATTATGCCAGACGACCCATGATCATTTTTACCTAATGATTAGACCATACCTTAATGTAAATTATAATATCCATCATTTGTGTAAGACAAGTAACAGGAAGGATTTGTATTCACGTGATGACCTCGGCCCCTATCCTGGGTTGGTTCTTCTATAAATACCAAGACCTTGGATAGGAAAGGGGTTGGGTTTTTTCTCTGTAATGAAAATACTCTGCCAAAATATAGAGAGATATACAGTAATAATATTAACTCGTGGACTAGGGGGATTTTAGACCCCGAACCACGCAAAAAGGAACGAGTGTTCTTAATATTTCTTTTTAACATCCCTAAATTTTATTATCCTTATTACGATTTATCCTTAAGAACTAATTTATTCCAGCTAATTACGTAATACACTATTGGCGAAAAACCGCGTCAACAATATGCAAGAGCCATTCCTAGAAGAGTTGAGGGGAACTTTAAGGATAGATTGTGATGTAGAGCTAAAGTTGCAAACTATTGGAAGTAAGAAATGGAGCAAGTGTTATAAGAACACTCTCAAAGGATTAAGTAATGAAGATAAAAGAAAAGGAGGGTGGAGTAACCCACAATTTTTGAATGTACGAATGAATGATGATAGGGCGTTGCTATGAGAATTAGCATGGATATGTCAGTATGTTCTTAAGGAACCTGAATAAAGTTACAAAAAAACATTCTTCAAGTTATAGAATGCCTAAGGTGGTTGTTGAGTGATTGTGGTACTCAGGTAAGCAAAAAACATTGGAGCAATAATGATGTGAATTTCAAGGACGAAATTCCTTTTTAAGAGGGGGATAGTTGTAATATTCGTCCAAGCATTTAATGATATTTTGGTAATTTTGGTTGTGAGGTCAATTTATAAATTTTACCCTTGAGGTGTATTTTTCGTAATTTTGTGTATAAATTAATTCTTTTGTGAATGAGTATGATAATTGTAATATGTGCCAATTTTATGAAATATGAAATAAAATGCTCATGGAAATTAAGTAATTATTAAGCGGCAAGTCATGGTTTACTTCAAGTATAGGGGCATTAAAGTCAAAGTATGTTAAGTAGGGATTTAATTGTGAAGTCTAATTATTTTGAGGAAATAATTAGGCATTCTAGAAAATGGAAGGTAAATTGCTATTAAGGGCATAAGGGTTGGTATAACCTAAGGATTCATTAGGGGCAAGTTGGTAATTAGGAGTATAAGGGTTACTATTTAGAGAATATAATAGAGAGAGACTAGTGTTTCATTTCTTTTGAATCATAGAATGAGATGGATGAACATGTGAAGAAGAGAAGAAGGAAGGAGAGGAGATGGAGGCTCGTGATCTTCATCCTAAAAGTGTTTGGGACATTTAGAAGAGTTGGTTTTTGTGGTCTACAACTGTGCCACATCATTGGGTAAGTTTTCTTTTAGATCTTGAGGTTTTTAAGAATGTTCTTGAAGCATTAAACATGTCAATGGTGAAATAGGTTATCAAGCATGAAGGTTGTTTGATATATATATATGCATGTTAGGATCTGTATTAATGTTATATAATGGTTATAAACATGCAAGGGTAGAATTTATGATGTTATGATTGTTGATTATGGAATTGGAAAGATGGATTAGGGAAGAAGATGAAGTTAGGGTTCTTGAACCCTAACCACACATGAACATGAAATGATTGCATTTATAGGTTTTCATATTTTGTATAGAAGTAAAATCATGGTAGGATTGTTGTAGGATGTGTCTAAGGTCAAATTTTATGTATCTATAAGTAATAAGGATGTTTTGGGGTCGATTGTACATGGAAAACTCGAGCAAAGTTGGAATATGGAATCTGGGAACGACATCGGGCGCGGCCGTGCTAGTTGTCCAGAAACAAAATTTTGTTCCATTTTATTTGTTTCGTTCAGGTCATTAAGGCTCTGATGTTGAAGTCTATTTGCGGCCTTTAGAAGTATTTTAAGAATGCTATAAAGGTATTTGGATCACTGAAAGAGTTAGAATTTATTATGTGACATTGGATTGAGTCATGTATCTCTAAATGTATGGTTACATGATTTTGGCTTTGGGGCCCGGTAAGGTTACTTGAAGGAATGTGATCGTGGTTGCTGCTGGATATCAAGGTAAGAATATTGGTCACTGTAACACAGAGTGTGCATTTGAGTGAAAAATATTTTGTATGTTTGATCTAATGGTTATGATTGTTCATGTTATGTTTATGACTGCTTTGTCATATATGTGACGAGGGTTACGATTATTGCATGCTTATGTGTATTGATCCATGTTCACATTGACTTTCTGAGATTTGGTTATATCATGCTTTGAGTATGTTATGATGAATATAAAATATGTGGAAAGAGAAGGGGAATACATATTCTTTTAACTTGGTATGTGGTAAGAAGCAAGGACTGTTGCAAGGGCAGTGGGCCGTAGTAAGGGCGCTATGTTTGCGGTTATAATGGCCAGAATGATATTGATAAATTGTTGGAATGACACTGGTAACACGCATTATGATTTTATTATGTTATGCTATGCTATGCTATAATATGTTATACTATGCTATGCTATAATATGTTATACTATGCTATGAATCTATTATGATATGTTATGACCTATGATGTGATAGTTTAGCTAGTATATGTTTTATCATTGAGCTTTGGGGTGTAACCTACATAGCTCTTCTTGATGGGTGTTAGCTCACGAGGACTCTGTGTTGCAGGTGTCATATGTTAGTTTTGTTTCGTGGCAACGGGTGAAGTCCAATCTAGAAAGATAGTGTATATCATGAGAGTTGTTCAACCTTGTTAAGATTAAAGGGACGTAAACTCCAAAGTTTTCTTTAACATTTTGTTCATGTGGTTTTGAAAATGGTTTATTATGAATTGAGACCAAATATATTTTTGTTTGTTGACTGACATTTAAATCATTGTTTTATTTTAAATTACATATATTTGAATAATGCATGTTTTTAATGAAGAATTTTGCATCATTTGGTTTTCGATCTCTAAAATGATTTGAAATGATTAGTACCCTAGTGTGGTCTCGGGGTTAGGATTTCTGGACATTACAAAAAGAAAATATAATTTTTTTTTAAAATAGTTTCTTTTCCTTTAATTTAGTTAATCTTAATTATTTTTTCCCATTTTTTCTTTCTAGTTTATTTGTGATCTTGTTATTTGTACTTAAAAAAAACAAAGCAAAATATTTTCTCTTCTATGATAAATAATAAGTAGTTTGATTTCTCCCTTTATTTTTATTTTTGTGTTGATATATTATGCTTGTTCTATTGTTTTAAGTTTCCTAATTTAGACTTTTCTTTTTTATTTGCCTTAGTTTGACTTATAATTTAGGTATTCCTTAAAAAAAATTGCATAAAATATTTCATAAATATCAATCATAAAACGTATAGTATTGAGAACAATTGTGTAATGTTACAAATGGTAAAATATGAGATTGTTCAATCTTAGAAAGATTGGTTCTTGAATAAAGCTCGTATTAGTATTACCCTCTACATTTACCTAGGAACTTCGATTCTGTCTAGGCAAGTGTGGGCCTAAACCAGTTCTTTGATAACCTTCCCTATTGTCTTGGGAACATTTCGTTTGTATACATTTGAACTATTACATTTTTGAAGTTATTACTATAAAAAAATCAAGCGTATTCTATCAAAATAAGTAATTTTATTTTGCTTAATGGTTATTTGGTCAAAAATGTTTGAATTGTGATCCTCCATACGTACACAGTAACCTCAAGGATTTCTAGTAAGACATTGGAGATTATTCCAAAGCCTCCAAATTTACTTGGGAACAAGTTTAACAAAAAATTATATAAAATAAATAAATAAAAAATCATTTTTGAGAGTGGATGAATCATCACAAAACTTCTAGTAAAACCTTTTCCAATACATCCACTACTTCTTCCAAAACTCCATCTACCATTCATTCATTTCCACACACCTTAATTGGTAATAATCTACTTGTAATTGCTCACAATGATGAAATCCAACCAAGAACTCTCAATAACTACATTCATCCTACTCACACTTCCACTCATTCTTGCATTATATTCCCTCCTAATATGCTCGCATTGGATTTTAAACTTGGCATGATTAAAAAAATTCTAATGTTTCATGGAATAGAAAATGAAAGCCCATATGTGCATATTAGAAAATTTGAGGAGGTGGTAGCCACATTTTATAATCTACCCAAGAACACAGATTCTGTTCGATTGAACTTTTCCCTCTTATCCTTGAAGGTTAAAGCTAAACGTCGGTTTACTCTTTGAGACCTACGTCTATTGGAACATGGGATGAAATGACCAAATATTTTGTCCTAAAACATTTCCCTAGCAATAGGACCAACAATCAAAAGACAGATTTCTACATTTTCCCAACAAGACAATAAAATGTTCTATCAAGTTTAGCAAAGATTCAAAGATCTATTAAATTAGTGCCCCAACCATGGCTATGAAAACTGGCATTTGGTCAATTATTTCTACAAAGGACTCACAAGTCGTGAATGTCAATTTTTAGAAAGGCTATGCAATGGTGAATTCCTCAAAAAAGAGTTAGATGACACTCTTGAATATCTCGAAGAAATTGCAAAAAAGAAATCTCACACATGGACTTATCCAAGTGCTACTAAAAGTACCAACAAGACATAAACCATCTGAAATTTACCAACTTTGAGAGAAGGATAATGTTAAGGCCCAATTCATAGCTTTGAAAAAATAGTTTGAGTTCTTAATGACAAAAAGTGTCCAAAAAACACATATGATTCCCCAAGCAGAGCCACAAGAACCCTGTTTTGTATGTGGAGGGACGAAGCATATAGCTAAGAACTGCTTAGCTTATAAATAAAATGAGAGGGGTTTATGAGGAGCAATGCAATGCCTTAGAGGCATATAATAAGCCATTATCCCACATGTAAAACTATGGTTGGAGATACCACCCAAATTTCATTTGGAGATATTCTAACCAATCTCAACCACCGAAGGCGTATTCTACGCCTCAATACAATTCTCAGCCACAAAAGAATTCTCTTAAGAATACCTTTCATGCATTCATAGAGGAACAAGCTAAAACAAATGGTCAAATGATGGAAGAAATCAAGGAAATGAAAAATCATTTTTCAAAACTGATTAGATTCTTGGCTATTTTTGGAAAAGGAAAATTTCCTTCTCATCCTCAATTCAATGCACAGGGGCAGCATATGACCCAACCCTTCAACTTCAATGATCAAAACATTAAGGAGGTAAATGCCATAACAACTAGAAGTGGTAAAACATTTGAAAAATCATCCATTCCAACTAATACTTTAATCCCCGAAAATGTTGTCAACGAGAGTGCACCATTCAATGCTTCTACAAAATTTCCATTTCCCTAGGCTTTGAGACCTGTTGGGAAAATTCTTGAGAATTGAGCTGAAATCCTTAAGCCCTTGACACAAGTGAAGAATAATCTTCCTTTTCTTTATATCATAAAAGAAGTGCCAGCTTATGCCAAATTCATCAAGGATTAATGTACTATGGAAAGGAAGCATCATATCAAGAAGATTGCCTTTTTGATTGAACAAGTTAGTGCGGTGACTAAACAAAATATACCGCCAAAATGCAAGGAACCTAGTTGTCCTACCTTGTCTTATTTTGTGTACTTGCCTGTAATGCCCTAGATAGCCAAGACCATTACACTGTGCATTTTAAATAGTCTTGGACTTGCTAATCAAGTCATTTGGACATAAACATGTAACTAGAAGTAATTAACAGATTAGAGTTAAAAAAAATTGTCAAAGGAATATTTACTTTCATTAAAAAGTTTAAGTTTGTACATGGGATCTCAAAATAAACATTTAAAAAGCCATTTACAACTCAAAAAGATGGTTATAACACAAACCAAACTAAGTAGAAAAATTAGGGTTTAACCCTAGTTCCTTTATGAATCCTCGATTGTTGCGATCGAGTAGGCTGCATATGTACACGTCGCCCCTGAAGCTCTCCAACTCATGGCTGGCCTAGCTTCTCCTTTCCCTTACCTGCACCGTATAGCACCCGTGAGCCAGAGCTTAGCAGGAAAACTTAAATCAATAGATTCAAATAAGCATCAAAGTATAAACAACATGCTTAGTAGTAATAAACCAACTCAGGAAAACACATTGTTCAATTTAAGCGACCATTGAGTCACACAAGTGCATACTGCACTTATATTTATTCAAGTGGTATCTGAGTCAAACAAGTGCATGTCGCACTCTCAGGGTGGCCTAGCCATAATGGCCTGCATTTTGCACGCATATTGCCGACCTCGGCTCATGAACTGAGCTATTATATCAGTTATAATCAGACATACAGTTTACTTAACACATAATAAGATATAGTGTAATCAAGCATGCCTAATCAAGCAATCAAAGGCATAATTGTAGTCATGTTCATTAACAGAGGCCCGAGCTCTAATTACAACCAGGGGCAATTTTCTTACCTTTGGTCCAAGCACTGGATAAATAGAAATGACCCTCGAGTGCGATCCCCTTCCGAGCCCTAGCGGTACCCTAGTAACAACCATAATAAAGGATATCCATCAATATCGAGTAAATAAAGGCTTTTAGAGCGAGCGAGTCCTAGCCTCCAAGACCTCGAATTCTAATAAACCGGGTAGTAGAATCCTTCCTAAGCCCTTAGGTTTGAATCCCCTCAACTCAAAACCTCACTTGACTATTTTTCCTAATTAGCATCGCAGGACTCCCTTGAAGGGTCACGATGCGCCCCAAGGTAGAGAGCCCTATACCAGTTTTAACATGACACACGTCATGTCGCAGCCCACCAGACGCTACAACACTAATGCTGTTCAGAAGAACCCCAACGTCCTTGAGTTTATACGAACCACAGTGCTCAAAGAATAGCACCGCAAACCTAGATTTGCAATATTTTCTACATAGCCAAAATCCCAAATTTTCCTCCCAAAACCAAACCACAGCAAAATCTAAGTCCCAAACACATTCCAAAACATCTCAAACAACATATAAGCTCCAAAAATCAAATCGAAACCAAATCACAACTGAAAATCCAAACCTTGAGTTTCCAAAAACTCAAGAACACCTTAAAAGCTCAAGCAACTTAGAAATTCACTTTAATAAACAAAGAGAATTACTTAACTCCATTGAGAATTACAACCCTAAGCTGCCGTTAAACCAATTCTGGTTCAAAGCCCTCAATCCCCAAGATAATCTTCTTCATAAATTAAAAACTCCCCCAAGAGTTTTAAGGGAACAAGAGAAAAATGAGATAAAGAAGGAGAAGCTGAGATTTTTTTTTTTGTGGTTATTTGTTTTTCTAAATGCTTCTAGGTGACTAAGGTTATCTAGAGCTAGGGAAAAGACCAAAACGCCCCTAGCCTTTACCTTAGTTCTTTAATGCCCTCAAGGGAAAAATTGTCTTTTTCCACCATTTCCCACTAATCTCAAATTACACCACTTTTCCCAATTAATCCCAATATCTCAAAATAATTACCAAATAAATTCCCATTACTCGACAAATAACCAGTAATGTATTAAATTACAAAAATACCCCTAGGCTCACCCCTTGTCGCGTATTTGACCCCGTTGTGACTAAACTGCTAACTTGCTCACTAGGAACGTCTCATGCCAAGCAACTCAAATATATCCACATAATAATGTGGTCTTAATCACAAATCACATATACTTACAAATACACCCTTCTAATAAGAAAACATGCCCACATGCATGCTTAATACACCTAAACATGCAAACCTAGTCATATCATAATATACACATATATCACATAAACACATAATTAATTAAATTATTGCCCTCCTGCCCCCTTAATCAAGAAACTAAGAATTATTAGGAAATTTGAGATGTTACATTGCAACTCAGTCTTGGAGAGATGAAGTAAACATATGTTGTGCTATAACTTGTAGAATGTTCCATAAAAAACCTCAGGGTATCCTTGTACGTGCTCTAGTTCAAACTGAAAAATTATATTACCCCATTAGTTTTTTTTTATGCCCAATCTGTGGTAAATATGAATTAAAAAATTCATATTATCCTCAGAAGACCATTCCTTGCCACTGCAAATGCTTTCTTCAATTGTTGGAATTGTCTAACGAATATATTGTTTGGAAATATGACATTGGAGTTCAATATTTTCCAAATTGGAAAACAATCGTGAGAGGATGACGAGTGCTGTCAAAAATTTATAATTGAAACCTTAATTCCCGTGGAGATTCAATTGCAAAGGAATTTTGATTATCGTGATCAAATCCTCCATCTATTTAAGTATGGAAGTCTTTGATATTTATAGTCCAATCTTGCAATTTGTAATCATAAAGACTCAAAAAATAGATAGACACTGTTTTGGAATCATTGCTTTGGATAGCAACCTTGCTAGAGGGAACATCCAAAAAACTTTTGCTGAAGAGGTTCCAAATGTTCAATTAACCCCACTACTTGAGGAATTTAACACATGTCTTCTTGGGAAATGGTGAACCCTTTCTGGTTATCATCTCATTAAACCTTTGAATTTCTCAAGGATTGCAGTTACTCGAGCTACTACAAAAACATATATTTGTAATAGGATGGACACTTGATGATATCAAAGGTATAATCCCTTTAATTTGCACCCATTGAATCAATCTAGAGTATGAGGCTATCCCTCAAAGGATCCTCAAAAAAGGTTGAACCCCACAATGAAATAAGTCATGAAAAATGAAGTATTGAAACTTTTTGACGTTGATATCATTTACCTAGTGGCTGAAAGTAAATGGGTAAGTTCGACTTAGCTAGTACCCAAGAAATCAGGTGTAACCGTGGTCCAAAATGAGAAAGAGGCTCTTGTCCCCACAAGAACTGTGACAGGTGTTATGAATGATTAAAGACATAGTGAAATTGGTTAGGCACGAAGTGGTACAAAAATCATAACGATTTAACTAAAGGCAGCATGAACGAGTTGACTTTTGGTATAGGCATCCATAAATTATCTTTTTGGGACCAAAGTGTTTCCTTGGACTATATAAGAGTACCCAAAATGTTTGGAGGCATTTGGAGATGTTTTGGGGCAAGTTTTGGGGCACCAAGTCAGGTTGACCTGCATTGCGTCACCTCTAGGAGGTGACACATCGCTGGGGACTATAAACCCCATACAAGCGATGCATATCGCCTGCATGGTGGCGATGTAATACATGGCTGGCGATGCATCGCTTGGGTGCAGGCGACGCATCGCCTGGGTGGTCTGTACAGTAATGTGTTTTGGCTCCAAAATTTAATTTTAAATGCTTTAATCTCATTGGTTAAGACTAATGAGGGTTCTTGTACTTTTTAAAGGGGTCATTTTGAGATTTTGGTGAATTGATCACTCACTTATCTCTTTCTCTCTCTAACAGCCTCTCTCTCTAGCTCTCAAGATTACTAGTTTTCTCCAAGATCTTCATCAAGAAAGCTTGACTTGCATGAAGATTCAATACTTGTAAATCCCAATCTCATTCCACTTGTAGTAGCTTCAAGCAATCTCTAAGGGGAGGCTAGGAATAGAGATTTTTTGACAACAAATCTCAATTGTGTCAAGCCTTTGTTACCTCCATTGATTCACATTAAATCATAGACTTATGATTTTATGTAACTATGATTCTACATCTCTAAAGGTCTATTCTATTACTTGATCTTATTTGTGTTATTTACTTTGTACTCTTCCTCCATTGTAGATTAGATTATCTTGAGTTTATTAATTTGAATTATAATATTCAAAGTTTGTGAATAGCCATATCTCAAACAATAAAAAATCTCTAACCCCAAACCCTACTTTTGTGTTTCGAGATTGTTTAGCTCTAAGGTTTATCTACAAACCAAAGCTACAGAGGAAAACTCTTCAATTTAAACCTTCAAGTTCATGTCTCAAGATCTAGTAAGACTAGATTGATTTGATGGCTTAAACATTGTGCGATGGCAAGAAAAAGAGCAAGTTTCTCCTCATAACATTGAAGGTTCATTATATTCCTTACAAAGACTTGAAGACTTTGGGTTCTCCAAAGGAAGATGATACTCAAGAAGTGGTTAAAGAAAGGAAGAAGTGGGAAGAAGATGAGATAATATGTTGAGGCCACATAATCAATGCTCTCTCGAGTCACCACTGTGATCTCTACACCAATAAAACATTGGAAAATGAGATTTGGGATGAACTTGAGAAGAAGTATAAAACCTAGCACAATGCATATTATTAAAATTCTTTGATGGAAAACTCTTACTCCCCCAAGTACATGAATTGCATGTCATTGTAATTAAGTTATCTACTATAAAGATAACATTGCCAAAGCCTTTCATTGTGGGAGGAATAATAGACAAGTTGCCTCCTTCTTGGAAGGGCTATAGAGAGAAGATTCTCCATAAGAATGCAGATATATCTTTGGAGGAGATCCTTAAACACCTAAAAATTGAAGACGAGTCTCGTTCTAAAGACAAGTGTATGGAAGAGTCAAATGGTGGGACATCCAAGGCTAACACCATAGAGAAGACTTCTCATTCGTAAGGGAAGGCTCACAAGAAACCGCAATCGAAGAAGCAAAATTACATAGCCCCAAGGAAGAATGAAGGGAAATTCTGTTGGGGTTTTATGCCCTAATTAAAACCCAAATTCTTTGTAATCTCATTTTATTATTAATAAAAGAATAGAAATTAGTTTTTGACTTGGTCAATCACTTTGCTCACATGTTTTATTTTCATGATTATTTGTTTAACATAAACTTCTATTAAATCTCAAGCACATAACTAATCTTTTTTATAGTGACGTAATCACAGTGGAATATAAATATGATCATATGTTAAAAATAAGTTTGTCCTAAGATTAGTTAGTGCACAGGATTTACACTGACTTGCCAATCTACGATATGATCTACTTACACATTACAGAGTTATGTTCTTTCCAGAACATTAGCAAAGTAGATAAGATCGGATGTATTTGTTACATCGGACTGGACCGATATTGACAGTTGATAAGGCAAGTAAACATACCGTTATTATCTATTCTAGTCATATCATATAGTTGACCATAGGTCAATTCAATCTCAATTCTGAGAGGTTAGTATTCTAACTGATTGTGTTAATTGAGTTCTTTGACTTGTTTGTTACCAGCTTACCCTACGGACTAGCCCATACTTACATCTTGGGAACTCAGTAGTATAATTGAGTGGGAGTATTAATCATAGATATGAACATCTATAGCTTTTGATGAAGAAGTGAAACAATAGTTTCCTTTTAGTTTGGTTCAAGGTGTTAAATGATAGAGATCTCATTTCAGCAATTAAATTAGTTTACTGAAATATCATTTACAAGGAACTAAGTGTTTTAAGGATAAAATATAATGAGGGGTAAAACAGTATTTTTGTCCTATCTCATTGTAGACCGTCTATAGAGGATTGAGTGACAATTATGGTTGTAAAAATGGATAATTAATAGCGTATCTATATTTGTTGTAGAGCATTCTATGAATTCAAGAGTGCAATTCTTTGTCTATAGTTGAGTCACGAGGAATTAATAAGTTAGTAAATTTATTTGTTAGATTTATGATAGTTTATGGTAGCTTGATTTCATAGGCCCATGGTCCCCATTGTACCGTGGATAAAATCATCTAGATAGTCTCAATTAATTGATTTAATTATCAATTAGAATTGTTAAAGTTGACCAGGTCAATTTTGGATCGTTTCACAGAGTTGTGTAATTTTAAGAAGAAAAGATTAATTATGGCAGATTTATTAATTAAGATAAATTTATATCTAAATTAATAAATAAGTTTAAATCAAGGTTCAAATTATAAATAATTAATTTGATAAAGGATTTAAATAATTATTTAATTAATTAAATCAATAGAAAATAATACATGCCTTGATTTTAAGTCCAATGGGCTTATAATAGAATGAGAAATTTCACGGGCCTAAAGCCTATGATAATTTCGACCTAGGGCTTTTAATTGACTATTATTTTATTGATTTTTTAATTAAATTAAATGGCCTAATTGAGTCTACAAAGGGAGTGCTTAGAGAGAAGTCATAAGTTCAGATTTCTAAGACGACAGACAAGTTTAATCACTGGTTTTTTGATAGTTTTAGATTCACTCTAAACACAAGTATTTTTCTAAGCCTCTATGCTATTATCTCTTCTTGTCTCTGTATCTATCTCATGTGTTGAGAATTTTCGGCTCTTGTCTAGGTGATTCTAAGGATACATTGGAAGACTGTGAAGAAATTAAAGGAACGGTTCAGTTTCTTGATAATACTCTGCGACAGAAATGATATAAGAGTTAGAGAAACTGAAGGAGGTACTCTTTCATTCTGCTGCATATACTGTAAGTATTCTTATCTTTGTTTCTCTTTGAATTCAATTTTAGAACATGTTCTAGGTTATCTCATATTAATTTCTTTAATATTAGATCTACATGATAGTAAATAAAGATCCTCTTTAAGTTTCCTAACAACTGGTATCAGAGCCTTTGGTAATCTTTATTTTCATGCATGAACATGTTTAAAATTGAATTATTGATATGTTTGAATAATTTGATGGTTTTCATGTTTTTATGAAGCATATTGATTTTATGTGATTTTTAGCAATTTTTTAGGTTATTTTGTTGTGTTTTCTATGATATTAATTATATACATGCTTTATTTTGTGTAAAACATGGTAAAAATTAATTAGAAAATGATTTTGTTTTGAAAAATTGCACAAAAAAAATTCGATTTATTTTTCTTCCAGCTGCCATCGCGTGCGCACACGCGCGCACACACCAGGCAGCCAGCCCTGCTACCGCGCACGCATCCCCTAGGTAGCTGCGCGCATACCTCAGCGGTGTCACCTGCATCTGCGTACGCGCCTTGCACGCAGCTCCTGCGTGCGCGCACACAAGCCTAGACACCAGCAACCCAGCCATTGAACAGTATCGGGTACGGGTATTATTCATCATATACATTTAATTTTTTTTTAAAATTAAAGAAAATTAAAATTGTGGAAATTTATTATTTATAATCAAAGCCAAAAATATCAGATTTGTTTTGTAGTTAAATTTTTTTTGAACAAAAAATAAGATATTTTTGTTAGTTGAGATTTAGATAATTAGATATTTTCTATAAAGATTCAAATTCAAATTTAAAAATAGACTAACAACTTAATTTTAAATCTTTTAATATATTAAAATATTAGAATTAAAATATCAGATATTTAAGATATTTTCTTTTAAATTCTTGATATTTTTATTAAATATTTATTTGAAAATATAAATATCTGTTTATTCTATAGTTTTTAATAATTAAATTATTTAAAATTTGAAATTTGTTAGTTAGATATTTTCATGGATATTTGAATTTGTTTAACTGTTTTAATATATTTTAGGGTTGTTATAACTATTTTTTTTAATGGTTAAAATATTAGCTAATAGTTGTGACAATACAAGATATTTTTTTTTTTAAAAACAGTTTAGATATTGATTTTAAAATTTAAAATTGGTTAAATTTTGAAAAATATCATTTTTTTTTCAGCCAATTAATAAAATATTTTTTTTAATAAATGAGATTTAAATTAACTTTGGTTAATTGTTGATAAATCATGTTTAAATTAAATTAATATATTTTTTCAAATTAACCTAAACAAAGTTGATTGTTGATAAATGAAATTTAAATTAACTATTGTTAATTGTTGATAAATTTCATTTAAATTGACTTATTTTTTGTAAAAATTAAATTAATTCAAATTTTTTGATAAATTCTAGATAATTAATTGTGGTATTTTTGCAAATGAAATTAATTGTAGTATTTTTGCATAAATTCATAGAATTGCTCATATAGTAACATGATTAGGCCCATCCAATTATAACATACTTTGTTTGCACTATATGTGGCATTTTTACAATTGGACTTAGATGCATATAGTAGCCCATATGTTTGTTAGATATGTGGTTTTTTGGCAAATAAAATATTCATAAAATGATAGGTTTTATTTGGGCCCATTAGAAAATGTAAAGTTTAAATTCCTCTCTTGTGGGTGACTCCACTTGTGAATGCCAATTTTCTTTGCATGACTATAGTGGGCCTAATCAATTAATAACAATTAATAATATGAAGGTTCAAATTACTGTCTTTTGGACCTTGTATGGAAGATAGGGGGCCTTTGTAGTGGGAACGACATACTGAACCTAACCCTCCTCCATATAAGCCAAATTGTTAAGGCCCATTTACCTAAGTTGGACTTAATTGTATAGGTTCATTATATTAGTTAAACCTAAATATTGATTAGCATCAAATTAATTATAACTTAATTGAATTTGTTTCATTGTGATACTTTAGAATTAATAGGAAATTATAGGACTTTTGTTTTAAAAATTTAATCTTTTCAATTTTTTGGAGAACCATAATCATTAATTTTCTAAGAATAAATAATAAAAATACTATTTTTAATTTTAATAATGAGCTTATTTCAAGAATTTTATTCGATCTCCACCGTTGATTTAACATAGTCAATAGCTTAATGGGGCCTCGAGGCGCTTTGATTCGTCCCCCTACGGAAGGTGTTCATTAGTTATTTTGACAAGGTTAGAGCTCGAAAAATAGATAATTATAGGTCAAATTCTATAAGACTCACCCCTACGGTGACTACTAGGACTAAATCCATGATTATCGAAACCATGGGTCTAGCTCATAAAATAAGAGAATTTTTTTTCTTATTTTGATCGAATAGTAGGTTGTTAATAGTGGTGTCCATTATTAAATGAGTTTACAACTCTATTTAACTAGTGGTATTTTTTACTCTCGCCAACCGGGACAAGGATATCATAGATTAGTTAAAAACATAAAGAAATAGAGATATGATTGTTTTTGGTATTTTTTCTCATATCTTACACATTTTGGTATATGTTGTGCTATTTCTTGAAATTTGTGTGAATAGAAGTTTTATTGAGCAAATGTGATTGATTTCTATTTTATTGGTAATTTGTAGTTTTAAGTTAAGTAGTGTCTACTCCCATCCTTTCTCAACTTTCGATGGAGAAACTCACTGGAGAAAACTTCCTTAATTGGAAGCAAAACATCAACATAGAGTTGATTGATGACAACTTCGAATTCGTCATGATTGAGGAATCCCCAGAATGAGCACTGTGTCCGCATGTTAGTGATGGCACCGTCAATGCTCGTGATGGCACCGTAAATGCTTCGATAGCACCATCTCCGCACATATGTGAAGACACCATAAATGCTCGAATGGCATCGTGTCTGCACGTTCGTGATCAACTCAACTACGGTCTGACGCAGCTCATGAACAGGCTTCAAACTTTTGAGCCTATCATGGGTGGACCAAGTAAAGGAGGAGAAAATAAGACTACTGCTATTGCTGTTGATCCAGCAAAGGCTGAAGCTAACCAAGATTCGTCTTCGAAAGCAGGAAACAAGAGGAAGAATGGACAAAAAAACAACCCCAAGCCTGCAAAGACGAGTGCAGAACCAAGTGCACAGACGCCTAAGGGGAAGAACAAGAAAAACAAGAAAGGTAAAGATAAGTGTTTTCACTGCAAAGGGAAGGAGCATTGGAAACAGGATTGCCCTAAGATTCTAGCAATGAAAAACAAAGGTAATGATTATAGTTCATTTATCTTAGAAGCATGTGTTTTAGAGAATGATAAATCCATTTGGATTATTGATTATGGATCTACCAACCATGTTTGCAACTCTTTACTAACTTCTTGAACCGTGGGAGGAAGTGAACGAAGGCGGCTTAAAGCTTAGAGTTGGGAACAGAGCGTTCGTTAAGGTCCAAGCTAGAGGAAGAGCTTGTCTGAAGTTCGAAAATAAATACTTAATTTTAAAAGATGTATTTTTTATTCCGAATTTTAGTAGAAATTTAATTTCAGTTTCCATGTTGCAATTAGAACAATTTATTATGACTTTCACAAGTTCTAATATATCTATTTCTTTCAATGGATCACAATTGTGTATTGCATGTCTGGAAAACGGGCTTTATATTCTGCGACCTAACAAAACCCTCGCTCTTAACAATGATTTATTCAAAGTAGCTAAACCTAGGACCAATAAACGTCAAAAGACCGATAACAATAATATGACATATTTATGACACTTGAGACTAGGTCACATTGGTTATGATAGGATTCAAAGACTTACAAAGGACGGATCTTTAAGGAAACTCGCCTTAGGTGAATTACCTGTCTGTGAATCTTGTCTAGAAGGCAAACTGACCAAGCGTCCATTCTCTGGAAAGGGTGATAGGGCCAAAGAACCACTTGGTCTTTTGCATTCAGATGTGTTGTGGACCTTTGAATGTACAAGCCAGGGGTGGTTTTGAGTATTTCGTCACCTTCATTGATGATTACTCTAGATACTCATGTCTTTACCTAATGAATAGGAAATCATAAACATTTTCAAAGTTTCAGGAATTCCTAGCCATGGCTCAGAACCAATTAGGTAAAAGGTTAAAGATCTTGCGATCTGATAGGGGTGGAGAATATTTGGATATGCAGTTCCAAGATCATTTAACTGAACTTGGGATTTTATCACAAATTACTGCCCCAACCAGGTACTCTGCAACAAAATGGTGTAGCAGAACGCCGAAACAGAACTTTATTGGAAATGGTTAGATACATGCCTAGTTACTCAACTCTACCAACTTTGTTTTGGGGACATGCAATTGAAACCGCAAATGACATTCTCAATGTTGTGTTGTCAAAATCAATCCCCAAAACACCTTTAGAACGCTGGAATGGTCGTGAACATAGTTTACGCCATTATAGAATCTGGGGGTGTCCCACTCACGTCCTGAGGAAAAAGGAGGGAAAGCTAGAACCGCGAACTGAAGTTTGCATGTTTGTTGGCTATCCTAAAGGTACTCGGGGTGGAATTTTCTATAGTCATTCAGAAAAGAAAGTGTTTACTTCTACAAATGCTACTTTTCTGGAAAATGACTATGTTCAAAACTTTAAACCTCGCAGCAAAGTAGTTTTAGAGGAGATGGTTAAAGAATTGACTCCAACCAATGTTCCATCGTCGTCAACGAGAGTTGATGATGAAATTCCCACTCTTCATGTACAACCGACGCAAGTCGATTTAAATGAAGAAAGTACCACTGTTCCTGAGCAAACAGTCACGAAGCCTTGTTGTAGTGGGAGGGTTTCTAGAAACCCAGTTCGTTATGGTTTGGATGGTGAAACCAATATGGTTGTTGGTGACACCAGTGATGATAATCCATTGTCTTTCAAACAGGCAATGGCTAGCCCTAAAAAGGAACTATGGCTCGAAGCCATGAAACAGGAAATGGAGTCCATGTACTCAAATTCCGTCTGGGATCTTGTGGAAGCACCTAGTGACTTTAGGGCCATTGGGTACAAGTAGATCTACAAGAAGAAACGAGGTGTTGATGGAAATATCGAGACTTATAAATCTCGATTAGTGGCAAAGGGTTATACCCAAAGAGAAGGCATGGACTATGAGGAAACTTTTAGTCTGGTAGCCATGCTCAAATCCATTCGCATCCTCCTATCCATAGCGGCCTCTCTCAACTATGAGATCTAGCAAATGGACGTCAAGATAGCTTTGCTTAATGGAATGCTTGACGAAGTCATTTATATGGATTAGCTAGAAGGATTTAAAGTAGCTGGACAATAAGGAAAAGTTTGTAAGTTGAATAGGTCCATCTATGGACTTAAGCAAGCTTCTTGTTCATGGAATCTTAGGTTTGATGAAATAATCAAAACCTATGGCTTTGTACAAAATATTGATGAGCCCTGTGTTTACCAACTGAAGGCAAATCAAATAGTGGTATTCCTAGTTCTTTATGTAGATGATATCTTACTCATTGGAAACAATGTAAAGAAATTATCAGATGTGAAGAATTGGCTGAGCACTCAATTCTAGATGAAGGATTTGGGTGAAGCAAGTTATGTTCTAGGTATCCAGATCATCAAGGATAGAAAGAACAAACTTTTAGATCTATCTCAAGCAGCTTACATTGATAAAGTGCTTGAACGTTTGTCAATGAAAAATTCCAAGAAAGGGCGTCTACCATCCCGCCATGGAATTCATCTTTCAAAGAAGCAGTCTCCCCAGGCTCCTGAAGAGGAAGATGCAATGAGAAAAGTTCCTTACGCATCTGCAGTTGGAAGTCTGATGTATGCCATGTTGTGTACTAGACCAGATATCTGCTATGTAGTGGGAGTAGTGCGCAGGTATCAGTCAAAAGACCGATAAAGATAATATGACGTATTTATGGCGCATTTGAGACTAGGTCACATTGGCTATGATAGGATTCAAAGACTTATAAAGGATGGGTCTTTGAGGGAACTCACCTTAGGTGAATTACCTGTCTATGAATCTTGTCTAGAAGGCAAACTGACCAAGCGTCCATTCTCTGCAAAGGGTGATAGGGCCAAACAACCACTTGGACTTGTTCATTTAGATGTTTGTGGACCTTTGAATGTACAAGCCAGGGGTGGTTTTGAGTATTTCATCACTTTCATTGATGATTACTCTAGATACTCATGTCTTTACCTAATGCATAGGAAATGAGAAACATTTTCAAAGTTTCAGGAATTCCTAGCAATGGCTTAGAACCAATTAGGTAAAACATTAAAGATCTTGCGAACTGATAAGGGTGGAGAATATTTGGATTTGCAGTTCCAAGATCATTTAACTGAATTTGGGATTTTATCACAACTTACTGCCGTAGGTACTCCGCAACAAAATGGTGTACCGGAACGATGGAACAGAACTTTATTGGGAATGGTTAGATGCATGCTTAGTTACTCAACTCTACCAACTTCATTTTGGGGACATGGAATTGAAACCGCGAACGACATTCTCAATGTCGTGCTGTCTAAATCAATCCCCAAAATACCTTTAGAATGCTGGAATGGTCGTGAACCTAGTTTACGCCATTATGGAATCTCAGGGTGTTCCACCCACATCCTGAGGAAAAAGGAGGGAAAGCTAGAACTGCGAACTGAATTTTGCATGTTTGTTGGCTATCCTAAAGGTGCTCGGGGAGGACTTTTCTATAGTCATTCAGAAAAGAAAATGTTTATTTCTACGAATGCTACTTTCTTGGAAAATGACTATGTCCAAAACTTCAAACCTTACAACAAAGTAGTTTTAGAGGAGATGGTTAAAGATTTGACTCCAACCAATGTTCTATCATAATCAATGCAAGTTGATGATGAAATTCTCACTCTTCATGTCCAACCGACGCAAGTCGATTTAAATGAAGATAGTACCACTGTTCCTGAGCAAACAGTCACAGAGCCTCGTCGTAGTGGGAGGGTTTCTAGGAACCCAGTTTGTTATGGTTTTGATGGTGAAACCAATATGGTTGTTGGCTACACTAGTGATGATGATCCGTTGTCTTTCAAATAGGCAATGGCTAGCCCTGAAAAGGAACTATGGTCCGAAGCCATGAAACAAGAAATGGAGTCCATGTACTCGAATTCCGTCTGGGATCTTGTGGAAGCACCTAGTGACTTTAGGGCCATTGGGTGCAAGTGGATCTACAAGAAGAAACGAGGTGTTGATGGAAATATCGAGACTTATAAAGCTCGATTAGTGGCAAAGGGTTATACCCAAAGAGAAGGCGTTGACTATGAGGAAACTTTTAGTCCGTTAGCCATGCTCAAGTCCATTCGCATCCTTCTATCCATAGCAGCTTTGCTTAATGGAATGCTTGGCGAAGTCATTTATATGGATTAGCTAGAAGGATTTAAAGTAGCTGGACAATAAGGAAAAGTTTGTAAGTTGAATAGGTCCATCTATGGACTTAAGCAAGCTTCTTGTTCATGGAATCTTAGGTTTGATTAAATAATCAAGACCTATGGCTTTGAACAAAATATTGATGAGCCCTGTGTTTACCAATTGAAGGCAAATCAAATAGTGGTATTCCTGGTTCTTTATTTAGATGATATCTTACTCATTGGAAACAATGTTAATAAATTATCAGAGTTGAAGAATTGTCTGAGCACTCAATTCCAGATGAAGGATTTTGGTGAAGCAAGTTATGTTCTAGGTATCCAGATCATTAGGGATAGACAGAACAGACTCTTAGCTCTATCTCAAGCATCTTACATAGATAAAGTACTTGAACGTTTCTCAATGAAAAATTCCAAGAAAGGGCATCTACTGTCTTGCCATGGAATTCATCTTTCAAAGAAGCAGTCTCCCCAGACTCTTGAAGAGGAAGATGCAATGAGAAAAGTTATTTACGCATCTGCAGTTGGAAGTCTTATGTGTGCTATGTTGTGTACTAGACCAGATATCTGCTATGTAGTGAGAGTAGTGAGCAGGAACATTGGATAGCAGTTAAGCATATCCTCAATAATTTAAGGCAGACTAGGGATTATATGTTAGTCTACAAGGGTGGTGTTCTGCACCCTGTAGGCTACACTGATTCTGATTTCCAGACTGATGTCGATAACAGGAAGTCTACTTCTGGAATGGTGTTTACTCTTGGGGGTGGAGCTGTGATTTGGAGAAGCATAAAGCGGTCTGCAATCTCAGATTCCACCATGGAGGCTGATTACATAGCCGCGTCAGAAGCTGCTAAGGAAATAGTCTGGCTAAAGAAGTTCTATTCAGATCTTGGTGTTATTCCAGAAACTGATAAACCACTTATGTTGTTTTGTGACAATACAGGAGTGATAGCCAACTCGAAAGAACCTTGAAGTCACAAGAGGAGTAAGCATATAGAAAGGAAGTATCACATTATTCGAGAATATGTGGCTAGGGGAGATGTGAAGGTTATGAAGATTGCAACTAAAGACAATCTTGCGGATCCGTTTACAAAGACACTACCAAAAGCTACATTTGATAAGCATATCAAGGAAATGAGATTAGTAGAATTAAGGAATTAGTTTCAATTAGTTCAAGTGGGAGTTTGTTGGGGTTTTATGCCTTAATTAAAACTCAAATTCTTTGTAATATCATTTTATTATCAATAAAAGAATAGAAATAATTTTTTGACTTGGTCAATCACTTTGCTCACATGTTTTATTTTCATGATTATTTGTTTAATATAAACTTCTATTAAATCCCGAGCATATAACTAATCTTATTTTTAGTGACGTAATCACAGTGGAATATAAATATCATAATATGTTCAAAATAATTTTGTCCTAAGAATAGTCAATGCATAGGATTTAAACTGACTTGCCAATCTACGATATGATCTACTTACACATTACAGAGTTATGTTCTTTCCAGAACATTAGCAATGTAGATAAGATCAGATGTATTTGTTATATCAGACTGGACCGATATTGACAGTTGATAAGATAAGTAAACATACCATTATTATCTATTCTAGTCATATCATATAGTTGACCATAGGTCAATTCAATCTCAATTCTGAGTGGTTAGTATTCTAACTGATTGTATTATTTGAGTTCTTTGACTTGTTCGTTACCAACTTACCCTATGGACTAGCCTATACTTACATCTTGGGAACTAGGTAGTATAATTGAGGGGGAGTGTTAATCATAGATATGAACATCTGTAGCTTCTAATAAAGAAGTGAAACGATGGTTTCCTTTTAGTTTGGTTCAAGGTGTTAAATGATAGAGATATCATTTTAGTAATTAAATTAGTTTACTGAAATATCATTTACAAGGAACTTAGTATTTTAAGGATAAAATACAATGAGAGGTAAAACAATATTTTAGTCCTATCTCATTGTAGACCGTCTATAGAGGATTGAGTGACAATTATGGTTGTAAAAATGGATAATTAATAGCGTATCTATATTTGTTATAGAGCATTCTATGAATTCAAGAGTGCAATTCTTTGTCTATAGTTGAGTCACGAGGAATTAATAAGTTAGTAAATTTATTTGTTAGATTTATGATAGTTTATGGTAGCTTGATTTCATAGGCCCATTGTCCCCATTGTACCGTGGATAAAATTATCTAGATAGTCTCAATTAATTGATTTAATTATCAATTAGAATTATTAAAGTTGACCAAGTCAAGTTTGGATCGTTTCACAGAGTTGTGTAATTTTAAGAAGAAAAGATAAATTATGACAGATTTATTAATTAAGATAAATTTGTATCTAAATTAATAAATAAGTTTAAATCACAGTTCAAATTATAAATAATTAATTTGATAAAGGATTTAAATAATTATTTAATTAATTAAATCCATAGAAAATAATACATGCCTTGATTTTAAGTCCAATGGGCTTATAATAAAATGGAAAATTTCACGGGCCTAAAGCCTATGATAATTTCGACCTAGGGCTTTTAATTGACTATTATTTTATTGATTTTTTAATTAAATTAAATGGCCTAATTGAGTCTACAAAAGGAGTGCTTAGAGAGAAGTCATAAGTTCAGATTTCTAAGACGAGAGACAAATTTAATCACTGGTTTTCTGATAGGTTTAGATTCACTCTAAACACAAGTCCCTTTCTAAGCCTCTTTGCTGTTATCTCTTATTCTCTCTGTATCTATCTATGTGTTGAGAATTTCTCATTCTAGTCTAGGTGATTCTAAGGATACATTGGAAGACTTTGAAGAAATTAGAAGAATGGTTCAGTTTCTTGATAATACTCTGCGACATAAAGGATAAAAGAGTTAGAGAAACTGAAGGAAGGACTCTTTCATTTCGATGCGTATACTGTAAGTATTCTTATCTTTTTTTCTCTTTGAATTCAATTTTAGAAACATGTTCTAGGTTGTCTCATATTAATTTGTTTAATATTAAATCTACATGAAAATAAATAAAGATCCTGTATAAGTTTCCTAACAAATTCATGGGTGGGAAAAGCCCGTGTTTTTTTTTGTTGCAAGAGTGGTCACTTGGCTAGGGAATGCAAGCTCTGAAAACCTAACAAATTTGGATCCAGGGTCAACACAACCAAAGAGAAGTAGGTTGCAACGTTGAGTGAGGTGAATTCTATTTAAGGCAATGTGCAAGGATGGTGGTATGACACTTGTGCCACCATTCTTGTAACTTATGATAGAGAGGTCCTCAAGACTTTTGAAGAATCAAAGGATGGCCATAAAATCCAAATGGGGAATGAGTATAGATCCAAAGTAATGAGCAAGGGAAATGTGATATGTACTTCACATCCGGAAAGAAAGTTCTTCTAACAAATGTGTTGTATGTTTAAGACATGAGTAGAAATATTGTAAGTGGGAACATGTTGAACAATCCGGGCATCAAAGCGATGTTTGAGTTCGGCAAGCTAATCTTGTCAAAGGGAAATTACTTTGTGGGGAAATGGTATGTTTGTGATGGGATGATTAAATTGTGTACCTAAGACTCAAATTATAATAATAATGTGTGCACATCTTCCTCTTATATGATTGTCTTTGATTATTATTTTGTGGCATAGTAGAGTTGCTCATATAGGTTATAGTAATTACAAGAGTTATCAAATGTGGTTTAATTATATGGAATGATGTTGAGTATGATAAATGTGAATTATATATTAAAGTTACGATGATTAAGAAACTTTATCGAAGTGTTGAAAGAGAAACTAACTTGTTAGATTCGATACATAGTGATTTATGTGAATTGAATGGAATAATTACTAGGGGTGGACATAGATACTGTAACGCTCTGGATAACCAAGACTGTTACACTGTGTGTTTAAAACAGTGCGAGACTTGCAAATCAAGTCTGTTGACCCTTGATTTGGTCAACTGACACGGATTCAAAACGCTTGATGTCGATAGATGTGTTGGAATGAATATAATGACAAAAATCGTAAAGGACACGAGAAATTATAGTGGTTCGGCCCCAAGAACTTGTAATGACCTACGTCCACTTAAGCTATTATTGATATGAGATCTCAAATGAGTGATCAAAGAACTAGGGTTCTCCGAGTTTCACAAACCTGAAAGAGATAAATGGTACAATCGTAATACAATAGCTCTAATTCTCTCGTAAATCTATAATTTTTATTAAGCAAAAGCCAAAAGTCCCTTCCTTGAGCTATCTTTCTCTATTTATAGGCTCAAAGAGGATTACATGAATTTGTTATAGATATTCTCTCCTAATTAATCGGATAATTAGAAATCATTGGAGACAATCTCAGAATTGATTATGATCTTCACAAGATCATCTTGAAATATGCGGAACTTACGACCATGCTGGTGGTAAGGAAAACTCAACTGACATGCCTGTAATGTCTTACTGGTCGATCTTCGAACAGAACTCTGCCAGGTGTCTGCCACATGTTCATAATCGCCTGCCACATCACCCGCGCCTGTTTTTTGGATAACATTTGCCCCCCAAGTTTATTTTTTACGACCATCAATAAATAAACTTTAAGGAAACGACTCTTCGATTACCCCACCAGATCTGTTAGAGGAGTTCGTGCATCCTTGGGAAAAGTAACCTACCCCTATCCAATCGCGGCTTTTCGGTTCCCAAGTAACCTATTGACGACTATCACCCTTCCCCACGCTTTGAAAAGAGGAAACTGATGATTACTTCCTCTTTCATGCCACAGACAAAAAATATATATAGCCTTCTTAAAGTCTTATTTTCCTTTTTATGCAAGTTATTTCTCCTTCAAGAAACCCTAAAATCTGAACCTTCATTCTCTCTAAAGACCATCTTTTAGTGTTTCAAGAACCAGCCGTCTATTCGTCTAGCTCGAATCTTCTTCAAACCTCCACGATCTTTGCTTTGGTAAGTTTCGGAACCTTTCTGCTCTTTATTTTTTTGTGCATGCCTCTGTGAGTTAACTGTTAAGTTTTGGTGTTGTCTGTGTTTCTGGGTTGAGATGCATGAAAGTAGGGGATTCATCGAGTGATAGTAGATAGGATGATGTTTCTTTTCCATTTAGAAGTTACGAGTTAGTTTGATAGCCGAAATCATAAATTTAGGACGTAAAATCGAAGTAAAAATTCGATTTTTATGCTAGTTGAAAAACCGAGTTTTTCCCGCCCTTAAAGGTGTTGAAAAAGCTTTTTTCAAAAACTTTTTTGATCTGCTTTTCAAACTGTTCGTATGAAAAAATTAGTTTTTTGTTAGAATGTTGTTGTATAAAAGTTTGACTTTTATACACGACCAGCGTTATTCTAACAAACTTTCTAAATTCTCCATCCTCACCTCCCCATTTCTCTGTTTGCAGATTTTAATGCTAGATTTGTGGGGAGGTGAGTGGCCAATCGAAGACGATCTTCTTGCACAACTGCTTGAAGGCGAAGAACAGCCGGCCCAGCGTGTTCACGAGATTCCCTTCTCAAGACTTTCTTCTTCTAAACCTCAACCATCACCACCTAAAATGGCCCGCTCTAAATCTCCAGGCAAAAAGAAACCGAACCTTGAAAAAAATACAAATCCTTCTGCCCAGCCTGATTCGCAGGCTAGGGTTCCCTCGACTAGTCGTCGAGAAAACGTTTCCCCAGACCCTCAAATTCAGGTCAGGGCTCGCCCTCGGCATTAAAACCTTCCTGATGTTGAGTGGTATCTTTCTCCCACTAGCCATGTGACTCCCAGGATGCTCGCCAATTACCTTAGGAAGTATCCTCTCACTGGGGTCAATCTCAAGATCCCTGCTGCTGACCAGAGGGCTAACTTGCCTGGGGGCGTCTACAGCGCCTGGTCGAGGTACCACATAGAGGCGGGGTCTACCCTTCCTCTACATCCGTTCTATTAGGGGGTGGAAAACTACTTCGGTGTTGCCCCCTTTCAAATTACTCCAAATGGATATAGAATGCTTGCTGCACTCTATATTCTTTACAAACTCAAAAAATGGCCAGAGCCTACTCCCCACGAGGTCAACTTCCTTTTTGACCTTAAGTCCAACCCTCAACAGTACGGGACGGGCTTTTTTCACTTTTGTCACCAGGAAACAAACCGCACGTTCCTGAATGACACTACCCATATCTCCAACGTGGGGAAATACAATCAGGAGTATTTGCTCACGCTAGACATGACTACGAACAACTTGGCCTTCGCTCGAGGAGGTAAATGTCCTTTTCTACTGGTCATTATTTTTCTTAGCAAATTTCTTTGTACTTCTCTAAAGTATCTTGTGCCTTTCAGGACCATGGTTATGCTCGAACCCAACACCAGACATGGTGTTGAGGTCCAACACATTGCCCAAGATGGCTGACGCTGAAAAAAGCATTAAGTCTCTAGTCACTGATGAAAACTTGAGGCTGTCCGGCCTCCTGACCCCTTGTCAGGAAATGAGGGAACCTGCGGTGGCAGATGCCACTGCTGAGTGGCATCTCGAGCAGCAACCCCCAGCGTCCCCTCCCCGAAGGAGACCAACTGGGTTTACGATCACAGAACCAACTGACGCCCCCTCCACAGAAAGGCCTTTTGCCCCCCAAGGGAATGGGAAACAAAAGGCAACAGAAGTTGTCGTAGACTTGGATGAGTCTTTAGACGAAAACGGTACTGTTATTTCGCTTTTAAATAGCTTGCCAATTCCCTGTCACTTATTCGACGGGGACGGCAATTTTACGTATACTCCAAATCTAGGGCCAGACTTCTTCGTGCCAGAGAGTGTGTGTATGACTAGTAGAGTCAGTAGTGTAGCAACAAGTAATAGTAGCTCGGGTATTGGACTTTGTGATTTTTCCTTACTTCTTTTTTGATGTACTATAATTTGTCATCTATTTTTGTCTTACTATCTACAATGCTTATCTTCTTTTGCAGAAATGGCCTCCCCCAATGTTTTCGATTTATACCAGACTCAGGAGGAGGAGGAGGAGGTTCCCCTGGTTCGACGGAGGAAATCGGCCAGGAGACACGATGACGAATGTAGCCAAGCACCCTCGGCCAAGAAGGGTCGAGCAGCTGATACTTCCAAGGATGGGCCCTCTGGCTAACCTTCTGCTCAACCACCTGCCCCTGCTGAGATGTAGGTCCCGCCTGCCGCCACAAACCCTTCGCCTGCAGCTCAAAAAAGAACACGCCCAGCAAGCCGAACTTCCTGGGGCCAGACTCTCGAGCCGTTCCCTGCGATCAGCTAAAGATCGCCTTGCTCATATCCTAAAGCATGACCATAGCAGGGAGGCAATGGATGAGGCTGAGAACAAGGGGGTCGACCAGATCCTCAACAGGGCTCTTAACGAAGTGGCCAGCATAAGTACTATTTCTCTTTTTGCGATCTTGGCTCTTATCTTTCCTTCTTGCAATATAGCCTAAGTCTTACTCTTTGACTGCAGGCCATGTTGACAATGACTGCTGCTCGTACTCGCGCTAGCGCTACCATCGACCAGTCTTGGGCGAAGGTCATCGGGGAGCTTCAAGCCGCAGAGAATAGGCACGCTGGGGAGTTGGAGGTGGTCACCCAGCAGAAGGATGCCCTGGTGGCAGAACTGGCAGAGAAGCAGGCTTCTCAGGAAACTCTCAGGAAGCAGAGGGATGACTACCTGGAGTCCAGCCGAATCCAATGGTGTGAAGTCAAGAAACTTAGGGAGGAGTATCTCGCTAAGGATGCGACCATTGCTGTTCTTAAAAGCCAGGTAGAGCAGCTTAAGCTCACCAACGCCAAGGACCTGGAGAGGTATAAGAATGCAACACTTCGGTGTTTCTACAATTTTTGGAAACACAGCCAAAGTGCCAATTTTAGTTACCTCCCAGAAGACGCTAGGAAGGCCGAGCTAGCCCGCTGCACTGCTTGGTTAGCTGCCAAAGAGAGAGCTAAGGTCCCTGCTTCCAAAAGCATTCAGCCAACTGCCAAAGTGGAGGGAGGAGAAGCTGGAGGGGACGTGGTCGATCAAAATGCTCCAACGGATCCTCCTGCTCCACGAGCTCCTTAGAGTTTTTTGTTCTTTCGCTTTTCTTTGATTACACGACCTACGGGTCGTGATGTAAAGACTAAATTTTTCTTTTTAATTTTGCTGCATGGGCAGCATATTTTCCTTTTACTTTGAACAATTACATCCAAGTAGTACTGCTTGCGGTGTAAAAGAATTCCCTTTGATATTATAATATTTCTGCTTATTATAACATCTGTTCGCATGACCGAACTTAGCATAGTGCTTTGGCTTGATTTAACAAAATATAAAATTTGAAAAATACTCTAAGTACCGTAGCATGCTCTCACTTATTTTGTTCATGTGTTTAGATACCTCTTGGTATGCTTTGCTATCGATGTACCTTATATGCCCCCCAAGTGACTGAGGAGCGTTAGGTCCTTGGTCACTTTCCTTGACCACGACCTGTTCGAACATTACTGCTCGGTATAAAATGCAACACTTATAATACAGCAAAACAACACACGTAATGAACAAATACTTGTAAATTTTTTTTTACAAAGGTTGGCAAGAATGATTGTCTGCGCACAGTCCCTTATAATTCTCATATTAAAATGGACTAAACATGTCTTTACGAGTGATCTTTTAAAAAGATCTTACACTTATAAGCGATCCGTCATACAACATGACTAACCCTTTTTCAAAACTTGTAAAAAGTAAAAATTAATACAAGCCAGTCCTTTAAGAAGGACTGTTTATTGATAATACTTGCGCAGGTGTTCTCCACTCCAATAGCGCAGAACGAGATCTCCATTTAAGCGTGCAAGTTTGTATGTGCCTGGGTGAATTACTTCTTCAATCTGGTAAGGTCCTTCCCAGTTTAGCCCGAGTACTCCAGCAGCTGGGTCGCGGGTGCTCAAGAAAACTCGTCGAAGTACTAGGTCCCCAACGCTGAACTTTCTTTCTTTTACTTTTGAGTTAAAATACCGGGCGACTTTTTGCTGGTACTTAGCTACTCGGAGTTGGGATTTTTCTCGTTTCTTCTCAAGAGAGTCTAGGGACTCCATTAACAGTTGGCTATTCTGGTCTTGGTCGTATGTGATTCTTCGATGTGAGGGCGGATCTAACTCGACTGGCAACATGGATTCATGCCCGTATGCTAAGGAAAATGGGGTATGACCTGTTGCTGTTCGATGAGAAGTTCTATACGACCAGAGTACTTCGGGCAGCTGTTCCGGCCAAACTCCTTTAGCTTCTTCGAGCCTTTTCTTCAGGGTATCCTTAAGTTTTTTATTCACTGCTTTGACTTTCCCATTTGCTTGTGGATGCGCGACTGAAGAAAAGAATTTGACTATTCCATGCCTTTCGCAGAAGTCTGTGAATAAGTCACTGTCAAACTGGGTGCCGTTGTCTGAGAAAATCTTCCGAGGCAATCCATACCAGCAAACAATGTTCTTGATGAAAAATTCAAGAACTTTCTTTGTCGTTATGGTAGCGAGTGGCTCAGCTTCGGCCCATTTGGCGAGGTAGTCGACTGCTACACCTGCGTATTTTACTCCACCTTTTCCCGTTGGCAAGGATCCAATTAAATCGATACCCCATACATGGAAGGGCCATGGACTTTGCATCTACTTTAACTCGTCGGGAGTTGCACGTGGGATCTTGGAAAATCTCTGACACTTATCACATTTTCGCACAAACTCCATTGAGTCTTCGTTCATAGTTGGCCAGAAGTAACCCTGCCTCAGAGTATTTTTCAACAAGCTCTGCCCCCCAGCGTGATCCCCACAGAAGCCTTCATGCACTTCCCTCATCAGCTCTTTAGCCTTTTCTGGTGTAATACATCTGAGCAGTGGCATGGAGTATCCTCTTCGGTATAGAATACAATTGACCAATATGTACCTAGCAGCCTGTCTCTGAAGAGTCCTGGCTTTGTTTCTATCTGCTGGTAGTTCACCATTCGCGAGATACTCCAAGTATGGGGCCATCCACGTATCTTCTATCCGAATTTCCATACTGGTTTCATCTGCTCGTATGCTTGGCTCGCGTAGTCGTTCCACTTGCACTATATTTAAAGTGTCAGCGTCTTTTGCACTCGCGAGTTTGGCTAAGGCATCTGCATTTGAATTCTGATCCCAAGGTATTTGCTGGAGGGTATAATTCTCGAATTGCGCCAACAGATCTTTGGTTTTGTTCAGGTAGGCCATCATTTTCAAGCCCCGTGCTTGATACTCCCCTAAGACCTGATTCACTACCAGCTGTGAATCACTGTAAATATCTAGCACTTTTATACTCATGTCTTTGGCCAACCTTAGTCCAGCGAGTAGTGCTTTATATTCGGCCTCATTGTTTGATGCGGTGAAATCGAACCTAAAAGAGCAGTGAAATTGATGCCCTTCTGGCGTTATCAATATCACTCCTGCTCCTGCGTGAGATTCGTTGGACGATCCATCCGTGAATAACTTCCACGAAGGAGCTTCGACTTGGGGCTCAGGCGCACTAGGTTTTTTGCATTGCTCATTATCTTGGAGCTCAATGAATTTTGCGATAGGATCAGCCAACACTTGTCCTTTTACTGCTGCTCGCGGTGAATATGTAATATCGAATTGCCCGAGCTCAACTGCCCATTTTAATAAACGTTCAGTCGCCTCTGGTTTTAGCAGAACTGGCCGAAGGGGCTGGTCAGTTAAGACTGTGATGGGATGGGCTTGGAAGTAAGGACGTAACTTCCTTGAGGCCAAAATTAAGCAATAGGCTAATCTTTCGATGGGAGGATACCTCAATTCGTCCCCGATTAACCTCTTGCTAACATAGTAAACCGCCTTTTGTACGACCTCTTCTTCTCGTACTAGCACCGCACTAGCAGCATATTCGATGATCGCCAGGCAAATGAACAAAGTTTCTCCATCTATAGGCTTTGATAAAACAGCAGGCCGTGCCATGTGGGCCTTTAAGGCTTGGAAAGCCTGTTCGCAGTCTCCAGTCCACTTGAACTTTTTGTTGCCTCTAAGTAGATTAAAGAAAGGTACGCATTTATCCGTCGACTTTGAAATAAATCTACTGAGTGCGGCAATCCTTCCAGTTAAACTTTGCACATCCTTGATTTTCACTGGCGATTTCATGTCGATTAGGGCTTTGATCTTTTCGGGGTTGGCCTCGATTCCTCTTGAATGAACAATGAACCCCAAAAATTTCCCTGATCCTACTCCGAAGGAACATTTGAGAGGATTTAACTTCATCTGTTATTTCTTTAAAATAGTGAAACACTCCTGTAAATCCTTCACATGTCCATGTGCCTTTTTTTACTTTACTAGCATGTCGTCCACGTACACTTCCATGTTTACTCCAATCAACTCCTTAAACATGTAGTTAACCAATCGCTGGTAAGTCGCACAAGCATTTTTCAGTCCGAAGGGCATTACTTTATAACAGTATAACCCTGTATCGGTCTGAAAGCTAGTGTGATCCTCGTCAGGGGGATGCATACTGATCTGATTATACCCCAAGTATGCATCCATGAAAGAGAGGATCTCATGTCCTACAGTTGCATCGACCAGCTAGTCGATCCTTGGGAGTGGGAAGCAATCTTTTGGGCAGGCTTTATTAAGGTTTGTGAAATCCACACAGGTTCGCCATTTGCCGCTAGGCTTGGGAACCAGTACTTGATTAGAGACCCACTATGGATAAAACGCTACCCTGATGAACCCATTCTCCTTCAGTCTTTCAACATCCTTTTTTACGGCTTTCGATCTATCCTTATCGAGCAGCCTTCTTGTCTGTTCCACAGGTGGAAAACTCTTGTCAATGTTTAGGACATGGCTGATAACTGCAGGATCTATCCCAGCCATGTCATTAAGTGACCAGGCAAAAACTTCCTGGTTCTTTCTCAAAAATTCCACCAGTGCATGCTTCGTTGTGGCTTCTAGATTTTTACCAACCTTTACTACTCTCGTCGGATCTTTTTCGTCAAGTAGGACCTCTTCAAGGTCCTCAACGGGTCCAACATCTACCTCAAAATCCCCAAAGCGAGGATCTAAATATCTATCCTCACTTTGGGCAACACCCTATTTGGTGACTCCATCACCGGATTGGGCTTGTGTATCAATAGCCATCTGCAACCTCTCTGGAGGAGTGCTCTTCGACATTCCCTTCTTTGCCTTTGTGATCGAGGCATTGTAGCACTCCCTTGCATCCCTCTAATTTCCCAACACGCGTCCTACCCCTACATCTGTCGGGAATTTCATGGCGTATGGTGGCATATTGAGGTGACAGCCCATATGGGCCTTCCGATTATAGCATTATATGTCAAAGGACAATCGACTACTATGAAAGTAGCGAGTAATGTCCTGGTAGCAGGCATTGTACCTGTAGTTACCGGAAGTCTGATTGACCCCGTTGGGGCGAGTCCCACACCAAAGAAGCTATAAATTGTTTGGTTGTAGGGCTCTAAGTCCTTGACGGAAAACTTCATGCGTTCCAGCGAAGATTTGTACAGGATGTTTACTGAACTTCCTGTATCGACTGGTACTCTCTTCACCATCATGTTGGCGACTTGAACATCCACGACCAGTGGATCAGAATGTGGGAACCAAACATGCTGGGCGTCGCTATCAGAGAAGGATATTTCACCATCCTCATGTCGAGCCTTCTTTGATGCCCTGTCCTCCATAGTCATCATCTCAATGTCCCTATCATGGCGTATGGTCCGAGCATATCGATCCCTCGCCTTTCCACTGCTTCCCGCGAGGTGCGAGCTTCCACAGATGGTGAGTAAAGTGCCAGCTACGGGATCAGGCTGCAAAGGTGGCAAGCGTTGGCATGCGGGCGCTTGCTCATTGCCACCTGGAGCCTCTCATTGGGAAATTCCCGAGGCCCGTACGTATCTCCTCAAGTGTCCTTGTCTGATAAGGAACTCGATTTCATCCTTTAGCTGGTTGCATTTATTTGTATCGTGTCCGTAGTCGTTATGATAACGACATAACTTGGTTGTATCTCTCTTCGAAATATCCTTCCGAATGGGAGCGAGTCTTTTGTAAGGCACACTAGAACTCGTGGCCTGATACACCTCTCCCCGAGACTCAACAAGGGCAGTGTAGGTAGTGAATCGTGGTTCATAACGATTGCCCTTAGCGCGTTTATTTTCAGAGGTGGAAGGCTCATTATGCAGCCGCTTCCCCCCATTCTTGCCATTGCCATTGCCGTTCCCGTTGCCGTTGGGTTTTGACCCATTGACGGCTTTGGCTGGCTCGGCAGTCCCCTTATCCTTGCGTGGGGGCTTTCCTTCACCAGCGATGGCATCCTCGAGCTTGATGTACCGATCAGCTCGATCCAAAAATTCTTGAGTAGTCTTAACTCCATGCTATCTGAGGCTACTCCACAAAGGCGTGCGGCGCCTAACTCCCGCAGCTAGGGCCATCATCTTGCCCTCATCTCCCACTATTTTGGCTCAAGTTGCTGCTTGCATGAAGCGCTGGACGTAATCCTTCAGTGGCTCTCCTTCTTGCTGGCGTATCTCATCCAGCTGGTTCGCCTCAGTTGGGTGCACACGACCCGCATAGAATTGTCCGTAAAATTCCTTTACGAACATCTCCCAAGAAACAATACTTGCAGGAGGGAATTTGAAAGACCACTCCTGCGCAGTATCAGAAAGTGTTGCAGGAATGATCCTGCACCGAGCATTTTCAGACACTTTCTGAATGTCCATCTGTGTCTCAAACTTGTTGACATGAGATACCGGGTCACCATACCCGTCAAAGTTCGGAAGAGTGGGCATCTTAAACTTTCTGGGAGTTTCTGCCATAGCTATCCTCTGAATGAAAGGAGTGCCCCTTCTCCTGTCGTACTCGATATGAGACGTTCTTCCCCCGACCAGTTGTTGTACTGCCTGGTTCAGGGCATCTATTTGGGCTTGCACGGCGTCAGGAATCACCGGGGCCTCTGCTGCTGGGAGAATGTACTCGTCATGCCGTTCCCGGCAGTCGTTGAGTACATCTCTTAAGTCTTCGTCTCTTCGCCGCTGCTCGCTTGCTCCGAGCCGGTTAAAGACGTTATTTTGTCTGGGCTGCCCCCAGTGTTACATCTCTTGGGTTGGTCCTCCCTAGGTGGTAGGCTTCTGCCCCCACCTCTCTCTTTATTTCTCTGACTGGCATTTCCTCTGCCTGAGTCGGCCTCATTGTACCCATGGCCATCTCTGAACCTCGATTGGCTATGGTGGGATTGACTGTCCCCTCGGTTTCCCCCTCGGGCTGGAACTTCTCGAGCGTTAGAGGGTGGCCTGCGTTGGTCGAGAGGTCCCCATGCATTATCATGCCATGGGGGGCCCCAGAACACAGACCTTATCTCTAAGTTCCTTTTGTTGCAAGAAGGACACTGCCCCGTGATCGGTGGGTTCGGCTCTTCGCCCCTATGGCTTCTAGGACTATGGGGCTTCTGCCTAACCCTATTCTGCCTTGACTACGGGGGATTGCCCAGAGCAGCCTGGGATAGAGGCTGTGCTTCAGGATCCCTTGGTGGAACATCCTCCTGAGGCATTGGCTGCTGCTCGGGCCTTTGGGGGCTCGACAGCTGGATCGGCGCGCTAGGATTGGGACCCCTTTGGGGTAGCCCATTTGTGGGTTGATCAAGCTGTGAGGGAGGTGTAGTCTGATTCCTAGCCAACTGCAGGGCTGCTTCAAGGGCTGCCATGACCTCCCTCTGATGACAGTCCATCTCCGCCTGTCTTTCACTCAGTTCCTGGCACTGTTTCTCTATCTCTTGTTGCTGGCGCGCCATAATCTCCGCAGCACTTTCTTGGCTGGCCCTCAGATTGGCTAGTTCATCCTGCAATACCCCCAGGGTATTTCTCAGCGTCTCTGAATCCAGTTCTTCCTCATCAAATTCCAAATTTGGCTCATTTTCAACCATGTTTGGAGGACGAGGCGGTTGAGATGGTGCAGCGCCAGCCGCCTGCCTAGCTTTCTTTGTTGTTTTTGCCATTACTATTTCAACGATTTCGTATCAAGCTCTCAATGAAAGCACTAGAATGTTGACCCTTGATTTGGTCAACTGACACGGAGTCAAAACGCTTGATGTGGATAGATGTGTTGGAATGAATATAATGACAAAAATAGTAAAGGACACAAGAAATTATAGTGGTTCGGCCCCAAGAACTGGTAATGACCTACGTTCACTTAAGCTATATTGATATGAGATCTCAAAGGAGTGATCAAAGAACTAGGGTTCTCCGAGTTTCACAAACCTGAAAGAGATAAATGGTACAATCGTAATACAGTAGCTCTAATTCTCTCGTAAATCTGTAATTTTTATTAAGCAAAAGCCAAAAGTCCCTTCCTTGAGCTATCTTTCTCTATTTATAGGCTCAAGGAGGATTACATGAATTTGTTATAGATATTCTCTCCTAATTAATCGGATAATTATAAATCATTGGAGACAATCTCGGAATTGATTATGATCTTCACAAGATCATCTTGAAATATGTGGAACTTACGACCATGCTGGTCGTAAGGAAAACTAAATTGACATGCCTGTAATGTCTTACTGGTCGATACTCGAACTGAACTTTGCCAGGTGTCAGCCACGTGTTCAAAATGGCCTGCCACATCACCCGCGCCTGTTTTTTGGATAACAAAGTCATTTAAATAAAAACGTGAGTCTAAAGACATAAACAGATTAGGTTTAAAAGATTTTGGTTATAAGCAAATAATTTTCATTAAAACAAATGTTTGATACATGGGATCCCAAATCAGGGTTTAAATGACATATTTACAGGGTTTCCAAATTTTATAAACATTTAAAGCCACTCTAATGGAAAAAATACATATTTTTGGTCTTCGTCCCTGTACAAACCCTCGATCGTGGCGGCCGAGCAGCTGACAATGTACACCTCGCCCCCAGAGCTCTCCAACCCATGGTCGAATCATCTTACCCTTGCCTTTACCTGCCCCACGTAGCACCCGTGAGTCGAGGCCCAACAAGAAAACATAATATCACAACACATTCAATATCAATAACCAAGTAGTCCATAGAGCATAACCAAATGATTTACAAGACATCAGTCAATACCCAGCAAGCCATAACATTCATTCAATCCTGAATATCAATCAATAACCAATGATCTAGTTTCTAGATATTCAACATATCATGTACATCAATTTAGCAATAGTATACATGTCAAGTGATAACTAGGGTCGACACCCATAGGCCGCACCCTCTATTTAATCCACTGTCTTTGGCTCGCTTAGGCCAAGCCCAGTGTTCAACCCACTGACTCCGGCCCACTTAAACCGAGCTCAATGAATATTAAGCTGTCCTCAGCTACCAATGACTGAGTCGCGCCTATGCACAAGCATTGATTCCGGCACTCTTAGGCCGTTTATCACATGTCCCCACGACATAATACGACCAGTGATATTCATACAGTTATAGGGAGCTCTTAGTCCCAACATATTCACATAGTTTATCACAATCATATAACAATGCATACAAATATATGGAACACTGAGTCCCATCCTATCCACATTAACGGGTGCAGGATTTCTTACCTATGTCCCGAGCTTTCCAAGCACCGATGTCCCGAGCACAGTCCCCTAGTCCGAGCCTCGCTTAAATCCTAGCCACAACGCACCAACAATATTCATCCATCAAGTTCTAATCCATTAAATATCTTTGAATCATAATTCTAATCTCTGGGACTTTGAATTCTATCAATCCGAGTGATAAAATCCATCCCGAGCCTTAACTTTTGGATTCCCGAGCCTAAAACCTCCTTAAAGTCTGAAAAGACACTATGCGTCGCGGCCCCAAGAACCCATGCGCGTGGCCCCCAGCTCAACTAGAGGCCTTGCCTCATTTTTTTTCCACACGCGCCGTGGCCCTGCCTGTGGGGTGCCGCGGCGCGCCTCCACTTTCAGGCCGCCCAAAATTCTAGAGGGCTGCGGCTCAGCAAGAACAATGCTGCGACCCGACTGTTCGAACCCAGAAAAATCCTCCATTTTTGTACCAAAACCAAGCCAATTTACCCCTCAAATCAACCCAACAACTTAGTTTAATCATTCCAGGAGTTCCACTATGATTCCAGTAGCAAAACCTAACAAACTCTAGCTTTAAAACTCATCAAACCCAAAATTCAATCTTCAACTTCAACACCTCAAAAGAACTAAGAAAACCAGTCAATAACCACTGAATTAACTAGCTAAAATCACAGTTTCATGCTTACCTTAGCCTCTACTTGAATCCACAAAGTGATGCTGAGTTAATCCCCAAACCTAGAGCTCAAATTCTTGCTTAATTCCCATCTTTTCCCTTGGTTTGGCTGAAAGAGAAAATGAAAGAGAGCAAGGGAGAAGTGTTTTGGGCCAGTTTAGTGAATTATGGGTGATTCTTATGTTTTGTTTTATTTAACTTAGTCTATAAGGTTACCTCAAGGCTCGGGGTACCAAAAGCGTCCTGGAGGGCAAAATGGTAAATTTCCCCGATAATTCCTCCTAAACATTCTAACTTCAAATATATCTCCAAATATTTATTTTCATAACCCGATAACACCATAAAACGTCTAATACCCGGAACACCCCTCGACTCGCCCCGAATCGAGTATTCAACCCCGTTGTGACTTTCCAGCTAACCGCTCCCTAGGACTGTCTCGAATCGAATGCTGCAAATATAGATATATCCACATAATAATGTGGTTTCAACAGTTTATCACATTTATGCCCTAACGTGCCAAAATTACACTTATGCCCTTACAAGCTAAACAGGGCTCGCATGCTTATCTAATACTCATAAACATGCATTCCACATATCCATATAATCATAGGACCATGCATATCACATAATCATGCATTTTCTCCATTAGTTCACATAACTTCCAATTACGCCCTCCCGACACACTAATCAAGGCCCTTAAGCCTTATTAGCAATTTTGGGTCGTTATAGGCACTTTATTACCTTTATTGATAACTGTTCTAGATTCACATATGTGTATGAGCTTAAGAATAAGGATGAAACCTTTAGCATGTTTAAAATCTATAAAGCCGAAGTTGAGAATCAATTGTAAAAGAAAATCAAAGTAATAAGAAATTATAGGGGTGATGAATACTTTTCCAATGAATTTTGTAAAATACATGAATGTACAACCCCTTATACACCCCAAACAAATCGTATAGCAGAAAGAAAGAATTGAACATTTGTTGAAATGATAAATGTTATGGCATTACATGAAAATTTGAATTTGCATTATGGGGAGAAGTCGTGCTATCTGGCTGTCATATCAAATATCACCATATGAGATAAGCAAAGGAAAGAGACCGAACCTAGGGTATCATAAAGTGTGGGGGTGTCTTGCCTATTGCAAGAGCATGAAGCCTAAAAGGATTATGTTCGGTCCAAGGGCCATTAAATATGTATTTGTAGGCTATGCCATAAATAGCAAGGCCTATAGGCTATTAGACATGGAGTCTAATGTTATAACTGAATCAAGAGAAGTTATGTTCTTTGAGAATTTGTTGTATAGTGAAAACAATTCTCAAGAATTGATCTCATTAGAAGGAACTCAAGAGGAGTTACCTTCAAGGGTTGAAGAGCAATAAATATTTCCTAGAAGAAGCCAAAGGCTTAAAGAGATTGGATGACAAGACAAAACCTCACAAGTGGAGACCATTTACCTAGTAGAGGGAAATCACAAGGTAGACACTTGGAAGTATCCAATGGTACTTCAAGTAAAGGATGATCGCAAATCCTTCCAAAAAGCTGTTGGGGTTTTATGCCCTAATTAAAACCAAATTTCTTTGTAATCTCATTTTATTAAAAATAATAGATTAGAAATCAATTTTTGACTTGGTCAGTCAATTTGCTCACATGTTTTATTTTCATGATTATTTGTTTAATATAAACTTCTATTAAATCTCGAGCATATGGTTAACCATATTTATAGTGACGTAATTGTTGGGAAACTTATACAAGATCTTTATTTATTTTCATGTACATCTAATATTAAACAAATTAATATGAAATAGCCTAGAACATGTTTCTAAAATTGAATTCAAAGAGAAACAATGATTAGAATACTTACAGTATACGTAGCAGAATATAAGAGTCCTTCCTTCAGTTTCTCTAACTCTTGTATCCTCTCTGTCGCAGAGTATTATCAAGAAACTGAACCGATCTTCTATTTTCTTCACAGCCTTCCAATGTATCCTTAGAATCACCTAGACTAGTGTGGGCAATTCTCAACACATGAGATAGATATAGAGAGAAGAAGAGAAAATAACAAAGAGGCTTAGAAAATGACTTTTGTTTAGAGAGAATCTAAAACTATCAGAAAACTAGTGATAAAACTTCTAATTTGACTTCTCTCTAAGAAATCCTTTTATAGAATCAATTAGGCCATTTAATTTAATTAAAAAATCAATAAAATAATAGTCATTTTAAAGCCCTAGGTCAAAATTATCATGGGCTTTAGGCCCGTGAAATTTCCTATTTGATTATAAGTCCGTTGGACTTAAAATCAAGGCATGTATTATTTTCTATTGATTTAATTAATTAAATAATTATTTAAATCCTTTATCAAATTAATTATTTATAATTTGAACCTTTGATATACCAATTTATCTTAATTAATAAATCTGCCATAATTTCTCTTTTCCTCTCAAAATTACATAACTCTGTGAAACTATCCAAAATTGATCTAGTCAACTTTGATAATTCTAATTGATAATTAAATCAATTAATTGAGACTATCTAGATGATTTTATCCAAGGTACAATGGGGACCATGGGCCTATGAAATCAAGCTCCAATAAGTTATCATAAATCTAACAAATAAATTTACTAACATATTAATTCCTCGTGACTCCAATATAGACTCAGAATTGCACTCTTGAATTCATAGAACGCTCTATACCAAATATAGATACGCTATTAATTATCCATCATTACAACCATAATTTTCACTCAATCCTCTATAGACGGTCTACAATGAGATAGGACTAAAATACCGTTTTACCCCTCATTGTATTTTATCCTTAAAACACTTAGTTCCTTGTAAATGATAATTCAGTAAACTAATTTAATTACTGAAATGAGATCTCTATCATTTAACACCTTGAACCAAACTAAAAGGAAACCATCGTTTCACTTCTTCATTAGAAGCTATAGACGTTCATATCTATGATTAACACTCCCACTCAATTATACTACTGAGTTCCCAAGATGTAAGTATGGGCTAGTCCGTAGGGTAAGCTGGTAACGAACAAGTCAAAGAACTCAAATAATACAATCAGTTAGAATACTAACCACTCATAATTGAGATTGAATTGACCTATGGTCAACTATATGATATGACTAGAATAGATAATAACGGTATGTTTACTTATCTTATCAACTGCCAATATCGGTCTTGTCCGATGTAACAAATACATCTGATCTTATCTACTTTGCTAATGTTTTGGAAAGAATATAACACTGTAATGTGTAAGTAGATCATATCGTAGATTGGCAAGTCAGTGTAAATCCTGTGCACTGACTAATCTTAGGACTAACTTATTTTGAACATATAATCATATTTATATTCCACTGTGATTACGTCACTATAAATAAGATTAGCTATATGCTCGGGATTTAATAGAAGTTTATATTAAACAAAAAATCATGAAAATAAAACATGTGAGCAAAGTGATTAAACAAGTCAAAAAATGATTCTATTCTTTTATTGATAATAAAATAAGATTACAAGGAATTTGGATTTTAATTAGGGCATAAAACCCCAACAATAATCATAGTGGAATATAAGTATGATTATATGTTCAAACATAAGTTAGTCCTAAGATTAGTCACCACACAAGATTTACACTAACTTGCTAATATACGATATGACCTACTTACACATTGCAATGTTATTTTCTTTCCAGAACATTAGCAAAATAGATAAGATTAGATGTATTTGTTACATCGAACTAGACCGTTATTTACAGTAGATAAGATAAGTGAACATATTGTTATTATCTATTATAGTCATATTATATAGTTGACCATAGGTCAATTCAATCTCAATTCTTAGTGGTTAGTATTCTAACTGGTTGTATTATTTGAGTTCTTTGACTTGTTCGTTACCATTTTACCCAACAGACTAGCCCATACTTACATCTTGGGAACTCGGTAGTATAATTGAGTGGGAATGTTAATCATAGATATGAACATCTATAGCTTCTAATGAATAAGTAAAATGATGGTTTCCTTTTAGTTTTGTTCAAGGTGCTAAATGATAGAGATCTCATTTTAGTAAGTCATAAGGAACTAAGTGTTTTAAGGATAAAATACAATGAGGGGTAAAACAGTATTTTAGTCCCATCTCATTGTAGACCGTCTATTAAGGATTGAGTGATAATTATGGTTATAACAATGGATAACTAATATTGTATGTCTCAATTAATTGATTTGATTATCAATTAGAATTATCAAAGTTGACCAGATCAATTTTGAATAGTTTCACAGAGTTATCCAATTTAGAGAAGACAATAGATTTTAGGGCATAATTATTAATTAAGATAAATTGGTAGCTAAATTAATAAATAAGTTTAAATCAAGGTTCAAATTATAAATAATTAATTTTATAAATGATATAATTAATTAATTAATTAAAAGAAAATAATACAGGCATTGATTTTAAGTCCAATGGGCTTATAATTATATGGAAAATTTCACGGGCCTAAAGCCCATGAAAATTTCGACATAATGGATGATATTATCTATTATTTTATTTATTTTTTAATTAAAATAAATGACCTAATTGAGCTTATAAAAGGAATGCTAAGTGAGAGTTGAAATCACACGATGTTACAAATGATCTGAGTGGTGAATCGGAGAAGATCAGAAGATCTATTCTTGATGCTCTAGGTTTTAGATTCTCTCTAAAGCATAAGTCCTTTTCTAAACCTCAATATTCTCTTCTGTTCTTCTCTTTGTATCTATCTCATGTGTTGAGAATTGCCACTCTAGTCTAGGTTATTCTAAGGATACTTTGGAAGGTTGTGAAGAAATTTGAAGATCGATTCAATTTCTTGGTGATACCTTGCGACAGAAAGGATTCAAGGGTTAGAGAAACTGAAGGAAGGACTAATACATTCCACTGCGTATAATGTAAGTGTTCTTCTCTGTAATGACCCAACTACTCTAGACCTTGAACCATTAATGACTACTATACATAAACACTACTCTTTAATAAAACTCACAAGTGAAATAATCAGAACTTCATTAAAACTTGTAAAACAAATGTTAAACTACTTAAAATTTAAAGTAGGATATGGGATCCCATTATTTTTAAAATAAAAACATAACATAACTTTAATTAAATGGATTACAAAATAAAGTGTGGAAAATACATATAAGGCATAATTTTTAAAAGACTAAGAAGCGACTTCATCATCGAACCGAACGCTCAATCCACCGATTCCATCCTGCCTCAATACACAACCCCTAAGCTGCCAAGAACCTTACCGCTACCATAGCTATTTTCCTACACATACAAACATAAAGGAATGAGCCTAATGCCCAGCAAGGAAAATCTAACACATAATCATACACATAAAATTCATATCATAACATATACTAAAACATATACCATAAACATACATATGTCATATACTACTATAATGGCCATTACTACTTGGGGCTCGTAAACTAAACAAGTCATATGCCCATTAGATTTGTGGGGCTTGCTAGCTAAGCAAGTCATATGCCCATAAATTTATTGGGGCTTGTTAGTTATACGAGTCATATGCCCAAGTCTACAAACATACATAATATAACATATAACACAACACATAAATCATAAGATAACATATAACATAACATATAAAATCCTATCCTATTTTCCTTACCAAATATACCGGGATATGTGAACAGGATTGGGACTTTGGAACACTCCTAAAAACTATCAAAGAAAGGTGAGTATACTAAAGAAAAAGGGATGAAAAGAATGGACGAACTATACCATCGAGAATATACTTACCAAAAATCTTACGTTCAAGATTTTAGATTTCCTAACCAAGAATAAAGAATAGAGTTAGGATTTTGAATAGAAAACTATAAGAATAACACAGAAATGAACTAGAATAATGAATACCTCGAATGCTTCTATAACCGAACTACACCGCGAACCCAAAAATACTATGAACCTTACTTCTCGAGTGTTTATTAAGCTTATAAAGTTAAAGCTTATATTCCCAACCCAAGTGTTTAAGCACGCAAAAATAACCTAGCAGCTTGCAGCCTCTGAACTTAGCTTGATGAATGAATAAATGGCTGGGTACTAGGTCCTATTTATAGAGTTCAAGAATGAAAAGATCTATATTTAACTTGAATAAAATAATGGCTTTTTAAGTGAAAAATATTTGAATTATCGTTCAGCAGAGGCTGAAGACTGGGTCAGAAAGATGCTGGACTTATCAAGAGGTTAAAGATTAAAATGAGATCGGCTTAAAAAACATTCAAAAATCATTCAAAGGAGCCGATATATGGCCTGGGCTAATATCCCCGAGGCTCGTTGAGGTGGTCGTGCGAAGTTACTTGTTTTTCATATCCCTGTATGGTGATATATCGCCCCCTATAGCTGGGATATATCGGCATACGCTGAAATATTAAACACGTAATTACACTTTTTTAGCTTAATTTGAATTGAGTAAACAACCTTGACTAAGTCCTTTAGCGATTTCAAAGCTGTTGACAGACCCTAGGATATTCAAATATTACTCTTAATAAGTTTATTCCTCAAAAATACTTAATTATCATTAAACATACACAAGACAAGTGTAACTATCTTACTGGGTCTATCTAAACCTTATAATATAATAAATATCACCATCAATATCAGTCATATTAATCAAACCTTAGGTTAAAATTAATATTCTTAAACTATAGGTTAAACTTAGAAAATCTACAAGTGTTACTACGAGTGTCCAACTAAATCCCGGTCTGAGCCAAAATCCACAGTCTTAAAAATACTACAACAATTACTATTGCTACTACTATTTAACTAACTAAGTAAAGTTCTTGGACTCTGCAATTCTCCCCTACTAAACAGAATTTCTTCCTCGAAATTTACTTACCAAATAACTCCGGATACCGGCCTTTCATGTCTTCCTCCAACTCCCACGTTGCATCTTGTTCAGAACTATTACTCCATAGGACTTTGACTATAGGAATGCTCTTGGACCGTAACTGCTTCACCCCTATCCAGGATGCTAACCGGTTGTTCCTCGTATCTCAAGTCTTTCTGGAGTGCTATCGTATCATACTTGAGGACGTGAGATGGGTCTGACACATACTTGCATAGCATAGAGATGTGGAACACACTGTGACTATCTGCTAGTGCTGGTGGTAGGGCTAGTCTATACGCAACTGCTCCCACTTTGTCCAATATCTCAAAAGGACCTATAAATCGGGGACTAAGCTTGCCTTTCTTCCCAAATTTCTTTACACCTTTCATAGGAGATATCTTCAAGAAGACTTGATCTCCGACTTCGAATTCCACATCGCATCGCTTGGCATCCACATAGCTTTTTTGACGGCTTTGCGCAGCAAGCATACACTTTCTAATAAGCGCTACTGCTTCTTGAGCTTGTCTAACAGCTTCGGGACCTAGAAGCTGCCTTTCTCCTACCTCGTCCCAGTGCAACGGTGATCGGCACCTCCTTACATATAGCAATTCATAAGGTGCCATCCCGATCGTTGATTGGTAGCTATTGTTTTAGGAGAACTCTATCAGCGGTAAGTACTTATTCCATGATCCTCCGAAATCAAGTACACATGCGTGCAACATATCTTCTAAAATCTGAATCGTACTCTCGGACTGCCCGTCTATCTGAGGATGAAAAGCTGTACTAAGACTTAAGTTAGTATCCATAGCTTGCTGTAAACTTCCCCAAAATCTCGATGTAAACACTGATCCTCTATCCGACACTATTGTCTTGGGGATTCCATGCAACCGTACTATCTCTTGGACATAGATGTCTGCATATTGGTCTGCTGTGTATGAAGTCTTAACAGGCAGGAAATGAGCCGACTTGGTTTGTCTATCTATTACTATCCAAGAGAAATCATGCTGCATATTCGTCTTTGGCAAACCTGTCACGAAGTCCATAGCTATATCGTCCCACTTCCATTCTGGTATGCTAAGCGGTTGCAATAAACCTGCAGGCCGCTGATGTTCTGCTTTCACTTGCTGGCATACTAGACACTTGGACACAAACTCTGCTATGTCCTTCTTCATCCCTGGCCACCAATAGATTGCCTTAACGTCATGAGTCATCTTGGTTGACCCTGGGTGAACTGAGTATAGGGTACTGTGCACTTCTTCTAGAATTGTCTTCTTAATCTTTTAATCATTTGGCACGCATACCCAATCCTTATATCTCAATAAACCTTGACTAGATATTGAGAAATCTGTGGTCTTGCCTTCTCTGACTGCATCCATATGTGCTGCTAGTGTGTCGTCATGTCCCTGACCAATCCGTATATCTTCTAGCAGATTCGACTGGATAGACAAGTTAGCCAGCTTTCTGACAACTACTTCTATTCCGGCATTGATCAGCTCCTGCTGCAGTGGCTTTTCTAATCCGGCTAAAGCTGCTAAACTTCCATAACTTTTCCTACTAAGCGCATCAACAACTACATTTTCTTTTCCCAGGTGGTATAGGATTTCGCAGTCATAATCCTTTACTAATTCTAACCACCTGCGCTACCTCATGTTAAGCTCCTTTTGAGTAAAGAAGTACTTTAAACTTTTGTGGTCCGTATAAATCTCGCACCGTTCTCCGTAAAGATAATGGCGCCAGATTTTTAACGCAAAGACCACCGCTGCCAACTCCATATCGCGAGTTGGATAGCACTGATCGTACTCCTTCAACTGTTGTGAGGCGTAGGCTATCACCTTGTCATTCTGCATCAGCACGCAATCCAACCCTTACTTTGATGCATCGTAAAAGAATACGAACTTATCGTTGGGTGTCGGTATACATAGTTCTGGTGCTGAGCAAAGCTTATCATTAAGCAACTGGAATCTTTCCTCGCATCTATCATTCCAGTTGAATCTTTGTTGTTTCCGGGTCAGATTGGTGAGCGGAGTAGCTATCTTAGAAAATCCCTCTACGAACTTCCTATAATAACCTGCTAACCCTAGAAAGCTTCTTACTTCAAATGCGTTCTTTGGTCTTGGCCAATCCTTCACAGCCTCTACCTTTGATGGGTCTACTGCAATTCCGCCTTTTGATATAATGTGCTCGAGGAACGCCACTTGCGAAAGCCAAAACTTGCATTTCTTGAACTTGGCGTAGAGTTGATGCTCCTTCAGTCGTGACAAAATCGACCTCAAATGTTCCTCGTGCTCTACTTCATCCTTAGAGTATACTAAGATGTCGTCGATGAACACTACGACGAATTTATCTAAGTAGTCTTTGAAGACCCTATTCATCAAGTCCATTAACGCGGCTGGTGCGTTGGTAAGACTAAAAGACATGACTAAGAACTCGTAATGTCCATAATGAGTTCTAAAGGCTGTCTTAGGAATATATTCTCCCTTTACCTTAAGCTGATGTTACCCGGACTGTAAATCAATCTTTGAGAATACAGTCGCGCCACAGAGTTGATCAAACAAGTCGTCGATCCGGGGTAGCGGGTACTTATTCTTAATCGTTACCTTGTTCAGCTCGCGATAGTCTATACACATCAGCATGCTTCCGTCCTTTTTCTTCACGAATAACACCGGAGCTCCCCATGGTGAATGACTTGGCCTAATAAAACCAAAGTCTAAGAGTTCTTGTAGCTGCGTCTTTAACTCCTTGAGTTCCGTAGGCGCCATCCGATATGGTGCCTTGGAAATAGGCTCGGGGCCTGGTACTAATTCTATCGTGAAGTAAATTTCTCGAGTCGGCGGCAATCCTGGCAAGTCATCGGGAAATACCTCTGGGAATTCTCTTACAATACGAACGTCTCCAACCTTGAGTGGTGTTTCCTTTACCATATCTGTGATGTTGGCTAAGAACACTTGACATCCTTTTTCCATCATTCTTTGAGCTTTGAGAGATGATACTAACGAGGTGCGTAATCCTGAAGCTTGTCCCATGAACCATAGTTTCTGGCTGTCAGGAGTCTCGAACATCACTTTCTTGCGTTTGCAGTCGATGGTTGCGCCATGCCGTATTAGCCAGTCCATGCTTAGTATTACATCAAAGTCCTTGATCATCAATTCTATCAGGTTCCCTTCTAGTTCTACGTCCTCAATCTTGATCGGTACGCCTCGTACTATCCGTGATGATAGAACTACTTTGCCTGAAGGCAACTCGGTTACAACCTAGTTCTAAATCTTTCACAAGGTTTGTCTAGTTTTTCTATCATTCCTAACGAGATATACGAATGAGTGGCTACCGAATCAAATAATACAGAGCATATGTTATTGAGGATAAAAACCTGACCTGTGACCACCTTATTGCTAGCATCCGCCTCTCCTTGGGTTAAGGCAAAAACCCTAGCAGGAATTATCTTGTAGTCCTTCTTCCCTTCTGGTTTGCGCTGAGGACAATCTCTTTTCCGGTGTCCTTCCTGACCACAGTTAAAACATTCCTTGGTGTTTGCGCGGCATTCTACAGGATGTTTCTTTTGACACTTAGCACATGGCGGGTATTCCACATAACCTGGTCTATTTGTTCGTGCCCTCTTATCCTTGTCAGATTGCTTGTTATCAGGATGCCTTCTCTTCTGACCATTACTGTTGTTGCCAGACTTATTATTGCTATTATGGTTGTTGTTCCGACTGGTCTGAGGGTGACTCTGCTGTCTAGGCTCAGGCTTACTGGCTTCTTCTTTACTTACATTAGCCTGCAGCCTCTCTACTTCTATTTCCGTCTCTAGAACGTCGGCATACGTAGTATTCCCCGGGTTTACTAGCTTAACCCCCATCTCGATCTTCGGTTGAAATCCTCTAATGAACTTAGACACCCTCAGATAGTCGGTTGGAACCATTTTAGGTGACAACTTAGCTAGTCAGTCGAACTGACAAGCATACTCTGCCACTGATAAACTACCTTGCTTCAAGTTGGCGAACTCCTCAATTATCGAAGCGAGGACAGCCGAATTATAATACTTCTTGTGGAACAGCTCTAAAAATCGCGTCCATGCCATGGTGGTAACATCATGCGATTGCTGGACCAAGTCCCACCATATCCTGGCATCCTTCTTGAGCAATGACGAGACGCAGGATATACGGTCTGCATTACTGAGATTCATGTGCATCAGAATTGGCTCCATATTCCTTAGCCACTCTTCTGCCTCAAAGGGGTCTGTAGTCCCTTCGAAGTTTGGAGTGTGCTGCTTGTGAAACCTCTCATAAACTGGCTCCATGTGTTGTACTGGATACAGCGCGTAATTTTCCACTGGCCATCCCCCCATATGGACCAACTTGTTGGGGTGCTGAGGTCATTTGCTGCGGCTGCGGTGGAGGCTGAGGCTGAGCCTGTTGTCGTTGTTGCTGCAATAGCTCCTCGACTTGTTGTCGCAGTCTGGCGATCTCCTCAGTGTTGTCAGCTGGCAGTGCCGGTGCGTTGCGGCTGGTGGAAGTACGCACTCCCCTTCTGCGAACTGGAGGGGCTTCATTGCTCACTGGAGCAGCGTTGGAGGCATTTCCGTTGGTGCATGCAGATCTTCGGAGCGACATTGCAGCAGAGTTCTAACAGTTGAAAGAAACATGTTAGAACTTTACCTAATAGGCTCTAAGGCAAAACCTATTGATTTATGACTTCTCATGAAAATTATATAATTCTTATTTATTTTTAGAATGGGTTTCTATACTTAGAAAAACAAGCAATCTTTATTATTTATAAGTCTGTTTCTAATCATCCTATATGACTTAATTCTCAGGCTCGAAACTCATCTTTGTTCCAAAGTTAACCATATTGGGGGAGGGCTAGGATCAGTAAAATCGTTCCCACTACCCCCTAACTCTCAATATAGAAACTTGGTTCATTGATTTGTATCCACCCTCACCAAACATAGTCATTATTTATTTTATTTATTATTCATTATGATTGTGAAATAAAAATCAAACTCATACATGATATTAATTTGGAAAAGAGTTTTCACTAATTACAACCATAAAACAAACAATAAATAAAACAAACAATGAAATTAACTATTATAAAAATCAGGATCTTCTACATCCAATCCTTCATCTATCATATCATCATCTAACTCTTCATATTCTTCATTATCATGTGCCTCAAAATGTCCTCGAGGAAGGTTCGTAAAAATTCTATGCTTTTGCTCATTTGTAAACTGAAATTCTGATTTTGAAGTGAACCTAATTAAGAGAAAGTAATATCGCATTGCTACTGGCAGTTCATCTTCATCATCCATTGTTTCCCATATTTCCTCTAAGGCTGCAATTACGGGATGAAAATCTCTAAATAGTCTAATCACTAAAACGTATTGTTCCGTTGCTCTCATCATGATTTGCTTAGATTCTTTAAGGTGACCTATTTCTCTGTGGAACAAAAGCAGTCTCCGAGTGATTCTCTCTAGTGTTCCTACGGTGTTTCTCAATTATCTTATTCTCCTTAAAGCCTTAATGGCTCGGATATCCTCATAGGTTAATGCTCCGTTCATACTTAACTGAAAACATAAATGCTAAAATTGTTAGCTATACATATAAGCATGGGTATTTCGAAGAAAATATCACACGAATGGGACCACTTAATCCTTTATAGCAAGGTTGGTGGCCAAAGGGTTTAGAAAAAAGGAAGGCATAGATTATTTTGATACCTATGCACTGGTAGCTAGGGCAACATCAATAAATTATTGTTTGCTTTATCATCAATGCACAACCTATATGTTCATTAAATAGATGTCAAAACGACATTCCTAAATGGTTACCTCGACGAAGAGGTTTACATGGAACAACCAGAAGGGTTTGTACTAAGAGGAAGTGAACATAAGGAGTGTAAGCTTGTTAAATTATTATATGGTTTAAAATAAGCACAAAAACAATGGCATGAGATGCTTTATAAAGACATTGTTTCAGATGGGTTTAGACATAGTATTATGGACAAGTGATTATACTCTAAGACTTGTGATGACTATTTCATCCTAGTGTGTCATATGTTGATGAACTATTGATATTAAGTAATGACATAAAAGGAAAATTAGAAACGAAGTGGTTCCTATCTTCGACCTTCAAAATGAAAGACCTTGTTGAGGTCGATGCCCTACTAGGTATCAAGGTTAGAAGAAATGTGAATGGTTATGCCTTTGGTCAAGGTCATTATATTGAGAAGATGATTAACAAGTTTAGTCATGTTAATATCAAAGAAGTAAACACGCCCTTTGATTCTAGCCAAAAGCTTAAAAATAATGGAGGAAGAGTGGTGACTCAATTAGAGTATGCAAGTGCAATATGGAGTTTGATGTATGTCGGTCATTGTACAAGAACAAATATTGCATATTCGGTTTGTAAACTAAGCAGGTTTACTAGCAATCCAAGTATCAAACATTGGAAGGCTATAGAAAGGTCTTTGGATACCTTAAAAGGACCAATGATATGTACCTCCAATATTAAAATTTTCCTAAGATACTTGAGGGATATTCTAATACACGTTTGATGTCCGGTGTAGGATATAATATCTCCACACCCGGTTGGGTGTTCAGCCTTGGTGGGGATGAAGTTTGTTTGGGATCTAAGAAAAAAACATGTATATGTCACTAAACCATGGAGTCCAAGATTGTAGTTCTAGCGACAACCAGCAAAGAGGCCGAGTGGCTAAGATATCTCATGAAGGAGATAATGAAAACTGTGGTTGATGTATCAATGATCTTGATACATTGTGCATGTCATTTGGGTTGTGTAATGCACCAGCTACTTTCCAAACATGCATGATGAGTACCTTGAGTGACATGATTGAAAAATCTATGGAAGTATTCATAGATGACTTAACTATCTTTGGAAAATCTTTTGATACTTGTTTTCTCAATCTTGAAGTAATTTTAAAATAATGCATCGATAAAGGTCATGTTCATAATAGGGAGAAGTGTCTTTCTTACAGTATCTTTTGGCATAGTTTTAGACCACATTGTTTCTAAAATAGGAATTGAGGCTAATCAATCTAAGATTTATTTCATCTCGAAACTGCCTACCTCTAAGACATTAAAGACATTAGGTCATTCATCGGTCATGTTGGCTTTTATAAGAGGTTCATACAAAGCTTTTCAATGATTTCTCGTCCATTATGTAACCTTCTAGCCAAATATGTTGTCTTTTAGTGGACACCAAAGTGTAATGATTCATTTCGAATACTTGTGACCTTACTATCTTCTACTCTCATTATCTATTCACCCGACTGGAGCTTACCTTTCGAAATTATGTGTGTTGCCAACAATTTTGATGTGGGAGATTTTCCGAGACAATGAAGGGAGGGAATCCCTTTATTGTCTATTATGCAACCCAAACTCTCAATAGTGCTCAAATAAATTATTCCACTACTAAAAAAGAGTTGCTTGTCGTGGACTTTGCTCTTGAAATTATTTGAGCTTATTACGATATTCATAGATCACTCTAGCACTCCTCCCTTAAGTACCTCCTTTCCAAAAAGGATACTAAGGCATGTTTAATATGGTGGATCATTATCTTGCAAGAATTGGACATAATAATCAAAGAAAACAATGGTGTTGAAAATTTCGCCGCAAATCACTTGTCTCAACTAGAATTTAGTGATTCTATTGATTATACACCTATTCATGATAATTTTCTTGATGAATAATTATTCACTCTGTCCTTAAGTACCTCCTTTCTAAAAAGTATGCTAAGGCATGCTTACTACGGCGAATCCTTCTCTTGTAATAATTGGACATAACAATCTAAGACAAGAAAGGTGTCGAAAATGTCGTTGCAAATCACTTGTCCTGACTTGAATTAAGTGATTTTGCTGGTGGTACGCCTATTCATGATGTATTTTGTGATGACCAATTGTTTGATATGACTAAGTTACCATGGTTTGCACACATTGTTAACTACTTAGTACCATTTGAACTTTCTTATGAATGGAGTTTACAAGACAAACACAAACTTCTGGTCAAGGTGTGTAATTTCTTTTGGGATGACCTATACTTACTAATGTATTGCTTCGACCAGATCATGCGAAGATGCATTTATGACAATGAGGTGTCGAATGTGCTAAATTTTTTCCACAATGACGCTTGTGGTGATCACTTCTCCATGAAGAAAACCCCTACAAAAATCTAACAATGTAGACTTTACTGGCCCACTTTTTTTTAAGACATCAGCAATTTCTATCGCTCATGTGTAAGATGCCAAAAGTTAGGTTCTTTGTCCCATCGACAAATGATGTCTTTGAACCTAATTATTGGTATCGAAATATTTCATTGTTGGGGGACTAACTTTATGAGACCCTTTCCACCTTTGTTTGGTTACCTTTACATTCTTTTAGCTATGGATTATATTTCAAACTGTGTCTAGGATGTACCCTGTCGAACTAATGATAACGCTATAGTTGTCAAATTCTTGAAAGAAAATGTGTTATCAAGGTTCAATACTCCTTGTGCTATTATCAGTGATCAAGACACTCATTTTTGTAACATATCTTTTGAGGCATTTTATGTGTAAGTACAATGTATTTCATAAATTTACAAATTTCATCATCCATAGACTAGTAGGCAACCTAAGATAGCCAATAGGGAGATAAAACACATTTAACAAAAGATGGTAAATCTCGAACGCAAAGATTTATCTACATATCTTCTAGACGTACTTTGGGAATACCACACTGCTTTCAAATCCCCTCTTGGGATGTCTCCCTATCAGCTTGTCATTGGAAAAGCTTGTCGTTTACCAATCGAGCTTGAGCATAAAGCATATTGGGCTATTAAAGCCCTCAACTTTGATCTTAATATCGCATGTATTAATCTAAATCTCTAGTTATTTGAAATTGAGGAGTTGAGAAATGATGCATATGACAACTTCAATATATATAAAGCAAAGTTGAAAGTTTCTCATAATAAACAGATCCAACGAAAACACTTTGAGCTGAATTAATACGTGCATCTATATGATTCTTGTTTCCACTTGCACCCCAACAAGTTGAGATCACACTGGATTGGTCCATTTGTGGTGAAACAAGTACGTTCGAATGGTTATGTTGAGGCCAAGGACCCGAGCAATGAGTAAATGGCCAAAAATTAAAGTACTGCATCAAGAGTGTGAGTCATGTTGAAGAGGTATACTCTTAATGGTTCATTTTTCTTGTTTTTTTTATCTTTCATTTATTTTTGTGTATATTTGATTTTTAATTTCCTTTGTCTACTTTGGGATATTGTTATCGGGTTGTTTCAGCTATCGACCTATAAACATGGTCATCATTCAGGTGTTCTTTTTCCTCATCTTTTGCATTGCATAGTTGTTTGGACATTGAGAGCACTATCTGATTTTTCGGTTGGGGGTGATGAGCTCTGGTGTGAATTCATTTGGATAATTTTATTCTCTCGTTTAATTTTTAAGTCGAATTTTCTCAAAACTATCTGAGTGTGATTACAAAGTTTTTGGTTTGAGTTAGTTTTTCCTATGTTTAGTTTTTTAGAAGTGATTTCCAAAGTTCTTCTATGCACTTTCCAAACATGTTGTATGATAGTTGTTAACACAAATAGTTAAGAGAATTTCAAGTTTAGAGTTTTTCATTTTTTGGTGAGTTGTGAGAGTTAAGAAATCAACTTCATGAAATTTTGTAAGTCATTTGAATTGGTAAAGTCACATTTTTTAAATTTAAAACATGACATTTACTAGAGGGTTAATTTTCATGTTAGAATGAGCCTTCGTACTATTTTGATTTTATTTTCTTGTAATTTTTTTTATATATGTATTGCCTTTTGTAAAAAAAAAATACATTCTTAAAAAAAAGGAAAAACAAAGGAAAGCAACATTTTCTCTTATTATTATCCTGTAGTTTTCTTTTAAAAATACTATATATATCATTAATAAATAAATAAATAAAAGGAAAAAAGTACATATTTATCAAAATATATATAAGATGGAAAAAAAGGCACACCATTACATATGTTTAAATTAAAAATAAATAAAACAAAAAACTTATAAAAATATAATTTTTTTTCTTTTCATTATTTAACATTTCTAGTTCATGGCTCTTTATTCTTTAAGTTTCTTTTGTAAATCTCAAAAGTTGTTTATCATTTTAATTCCAAAAGGTTTATAGGTCTATCTTGTGATCAATACTAATTCAAATTGTTTGTTCTAAAAAGTTTATCATCTCTCATTTGAGTGTTAATTGTTACATTTCCAACTCCAAGAGTGTTATCATTTCCATAAATATTTTTTCAATACCCGTGAGGAATCTAGAGTTAAGACTATTGACGGTGTAAAATCGTCAACCAAGTTAAGTTAGAAAAATAGAAATGTAGAGATTATCAAAAGAAAAAACTTCAAAGATCTAATTGGAAACTCAAAGAACACTTGCAGAAGACAAATGGTGAACTGAAATTATATTCCTTATCGTGTAATGCTACAGTATTTTTTCCAACCCCTCTCTATGTGGAAGTGGGGTTCATTTTACAGTGGGCTGTAATGGCCCTGGATACATTGTGGTCCAGGGGACCAGGTGGTACACAAGTACACTGTCAGGAGAGTGGTCTCAGGGGTACTGGTGTTGGTTCCAGCACATGGCCAGGTACCATGAGGATGTCTCCACTACTTGATTCGTACGAATGTCAGAGGAGTGGTGCCAGGCATAGTGGTGCAGGTGGTGGTGGTGTCGACTCTGACATCTAGCCATAGACACACAGGCCATGTCCCTTCTCCCAGTACTCCCACTACTCAACTGGCATGAGTATCCATATCAGATGTATGGGGTCTTAAAGGCCGTACCCCGTACAAGATTGTACTAGTATGATCCTTTTGAATCATACTTGGGCTTTTACCTCTAAATGTTGGAGTCTCGATAGGCCTTCATGGGAGACACTCCCTGGAGGTGCAGGGTGCGAGACACCCGGTACCTGTAGGGGTCGTGGCACGAACTGGGGCTCTTGGGCCCTTGGCAAAATACTTGCCGGCGCATAAAACGGTCGTGGGAGTTTGAGGCAACATGACCTTGCAAGAGCACCTGAGCGTGCGAGGCGAGGCACTCCCTCATGATACCCTGGAGATGCAGATGCAGCCAGTGTCGTGAGGCGCATCGGGAGGTCCTGGAGGCGCCGATACAGGCGGAGTCGCGAGGCCTTACGTATGCGGATGCAGGTGGGCTGCGAGGCGCGTCGCGAGGCCCAGCGCGGGCGGATGCAGGTGGGCGCGCGAGGTGTGTCGCGAGGCCCTACGCGCGTAGATGCAGGTGGGGCACGAGGCATGTCACGAGGTCCTAGAGTTGCGGATGCAGACGGAGTCACAAGGCGCATCGCGAGGCCATGCACACGAGGATGCAGGTGGGCGGGCGAGGCGCGTCGCGAGGTCCTGCGCGCGGGGATGTAGGTGTGGCACAAGGCGTGTCGCGAGGCCCTCCACGCGCGGATGCCGACGGGGGCACGAGGCGGGTCGCGAGGCGTGTTGTGCGCGGATCCAGGTGGTGTCGCGAGAGGGGTCTCGCAAGGGGCTGGTGTGCGATCCGTGTCCTCATGGGGTGCATGGGTGTTAGGCACGCTGAGAATAGCATCACTTGCCTCCTTGCGAGAAGATGGTGGCTCCAGGGCCTTGTGGCACAAACGCGTATATAGGCGTTTAGGGGACCTTAGAATGTTCTTTGGACCGTTTACGAACATGGAATTTTGAGCATCAAGGATCCCTAGCAGGGTCGCCAGTTTGGCGCCGTCTGTGGGAAGGATAGATTACAAGTCACTATTCTTCCGTCGATTCCGATAAGAAAAAATGTCGCGACGTTCGAAACGGTTGAGGGAGCCGCGCGAGGTGGAAGTCCACCTTGACGCAGATTAGCTAAAAGCCTCCATGAAGGATCCTCCTCCACATGCAAACATTGAGGCCCCAAGGGAGCCTGAGGTGCCCAGAGATGAAAGGGAGGCCTCGTCCCAGGCAGTCCCACCTGAGGAGGATCGCCCAAGGTCAGCAGCTACCCGAACAAGGGGCGCCGATGAGTTTCTGCCTCCAAGGCCGCCGTAGGTGCCAAGCCCAGGTCGGCAGGATCCAGGCCCATCGAAGCACTGGGCTGACAAGCACCCTCTGGTCCACTCCATGAGCTCGAGTTCTAAGTTTCAATTCTACGAAGATGAGATACGAGAACTTCACCGTAAGAATTAGAGGCTAGAAACCACCCTGGAGAACATGCAAGAGGTGCTAAATGGCCTGTTGCAATGGAGATCACACGTGACACTCCCTAAGTGGAAAGAGAGAGGCCAGGAGGGGGTAGAAACCACCGTCACAGTAGATGACGGATGGACCCGACTCTTCATTAGTAACACCCCCTGGACGAAGCAGCATGAACGCCCTGGACCACCGAAGCAGCCACAGGGGCCAGGACCGAACACGAATGCTGCCCCACGTAATGATGTCGAGGTCACCTCAGATCTACGAGAAGAACTCAACAAAAAGAGGGCGGGTAAAAGGACCACACCCCCTGCGGCGCCCGGGGAGGCGAAGGAAGGGGGATCCTAACCCATCCACCCTGAGAGATTCCTTGAACAAGAGGAGGCAAGACCTGGACACAGAAATGAGAAGCCTACGGAGCAAAATCGTCACTGCCTCTGGAGGTCAAGCCTTTGTGGATGAGTTCGACCATGAGTCGCCCTTCATCAAGGAGATCCAAGCCATCTGTCTCCCAGCCAACTTTAAGGAGCCCCATATGACCCCCTACAAAGGAAGCACAGATCCAAAATACCATCTGGACGCATTTAATGATCTTATGAAACTAAGGGGAGTTAGTAGCGGAGCCAGATGTCACTGCTTCGCTGTCACATTGAAAGGACCTGCGTACAAATGGTTCAAAAGACTTAGACCGGGGTCCATCAAATCCTAGCAACAGTTTTCTGATGAATTCCTCCAGCAGCACCACGCTGTACGGGACTTCACGATGCCAGGAACCAGCCTCGCCAATGTGAAGCAAGGAGAAAATGAGATTCTAAAGAGCTACATTCACAGGTTCAATATGGAGGCAGCTAAAGTAGGGAGCTTGACCCACAGAGAGCTAAAAATGGCCATCACAGTTGGAGTGCGCCCGGGAAGCAAGTTATGGGATAACATGCTCAAGAGGGAGGTCACAGACTTGGATGATTTCTACGAGCGAGCACAAAAATATATTCATGTGGAGGATGGTCACGAGAGCCTCGAAGCCGGAAAAGGCCAGTCGCCCCCAAAACCTTCGATCCGAGAAAACCAAAGCGGTGCAAAGAAGAAGGGGATCTATGAGGGAATGAGAGATGATCGACCCCAGAAGCATCAACGCTCTAATGAGCGCATACAAGGCCCCTACACCTTTTATACTGACCTCAACCATGCGAGAGAGCATATTTTCGTTACGAACGAAAACCATGTCCCTTTCAAAAGGCCCCCGGCAATGAAAAAAGATCGGTCTAAAAGAGACCCCAGCAAGTATTGCCAGTATCACAAAGATATCGGCCACACCACCGCGGAATGCAACCATTTGATGGTAGAAATTGAGGAGCGTCCCCACTGCGGGCGCGAGAGGTGGCCCCAGAAGTAGAGGGAGAGGTCAGGACCATCTTTGGAGGACCAAGATTTAGAGGCGATTCAAGGAAGGGACGAGACAAATATGCCAAGAAGGCCAGACAAAGTCCACCACCGTGCGTCTTAAGTTTGGAGCAACGCCCCCCGAAGAGTTTAAAGGGCAAGAATAACTCGATAACCTTCACTAAAGAAGACGCGCATGGGGTACATTTCCCTCATAATGAACCCCTGGTGGTAACTGTCCAGCTTGTGAACATGAGAGTACATCGGGTCCTAGTGGATAATGGAAGCTCTATAGACATCCTGCATCGCCCCTCTTTGGAGAAGATGGGACTGAGCGTCCGACACCTGAAACCCTGCAATACCTCCCTTTACGGGTTCACAGGGGACTCGATACAGCCCCTAGGTGTAATTGAATTAGCCCTCACCATGGGGGAACAACCCAGGCAAACCACCATAATGACAAACTTTGTCGTGGTGGATTGTGCCTCAGCCTTCAATGCGGTATTAGGGAGACCCTCTCTGAGAGAATTGAAGGCGATAACTTCTGTGTATCACCCAGCAATGAAATTCCCAACCCCTGGGGGAGTGGCATGCATGAAAGGGGAGCAGAAGGAAGCGAGGGAATGTTATAACATGTCCCTCCGCACGGCCACAAAACCCTCGGTGCCGATGGCAATGGTTGTGTATGAAGGCGCGATCCACACGAGTTGGACCCACGAGTTACGGAACACCTCAAGAAATGCTACCAGTGAGGCTTCTGCACCCGGTGCAAAGAGGACCTATGTTTAGTTTGTTCCTTGTTATGTTAGCTTAGTGAGTAAGAATCAAAGAGGATACCTAGGTAACCTCCCAATTAGATGTAACCCTTTTTTATATGCCATTGTAAACCACATCCTATGAATGAAACTGTTCGCAACTTCACGTGTTATTTTTCTTCTCTATGCGAGCATCAGCCAAAGTGCCTGCCGAAATAAATTTCACCAAACACTTGGGGGGGGGGGGGGTAGGATAGGAGGTAAAAGCATACCGCAAGCAAGAGGATCCTAAAAAGGTCTCCTAAAAAGGAGGATCCTTAAAAGGAACCCTTGTATCAGGGCCTGGTGAACCCTAACAAATTGGGGGGAGACCTTGCAAGGCATCTGTAACGACCAAAATTCGCTAATAAGGCTTAAGGGCCTTGATTAGTGTGCCTGGAGGGCACAATGAGAATTATGTGTGACTTTAATGAGTAAAATGCATGATTATGATTTAAAGCATGTTATATGACTATTTGAATATTTGAGATGCATGACTATGTGTATTAGTATGCATGTAGGCCCTGATCAGGTTAGAAGAGCGTAATCGTAATTTTGGCCATTATGGGCATAACTATATTGATATATGTGATAATTGTTGAGACCACATTACTATGTGGATATATCTGTGATATGTGACTCGAGACGATCCTAGTGAGCAGATTAGAGAAAAAGTCATGGCGGGGATTTATACCCGGCTCGGGGTGAGCCTAGGGGTATAAATGGGAATTTAGTAAGTATATTGGAGTCCATTTTGACATCGAGGAATATTATTGGTGATTAATTAGGAATCGGGAATTAAGCGGTAAATATTAGGGACACTTGAGGAGTTAGCGGGAATTGGGGTGAAATGACTAAAATGCCCCTAAGTGGATTAAAGGGTTTAGAATTAATAGGGAGGGAATTAAGGTCATTTGGTTTTTAAAGATGGGTATTACTAAGGCTTTATGTTAGTGGAAGTTGTAGAAAAGTGTAGAAGTCTGAAAGAGAGAAAAGAAGGAAAAGAAAGAAAAGAAAGAAAAGAGAAAAGGAAGGGAAAACAGAGTCGTATTCTCTAGGGTCGGTTTGTGGTTCTCTCACCACTTTTCTTGGGTTTTCTTGGAGCAAAGCTCAGAGAAGAGCTGGGTTAGGCTGAGCATCAAAGATCCTAAGCTAGGCTTGAAGAATTGGCAGAGGTTTAGCAAGAACACCCTAACATTTGAGGTAAGGTTTTGTAGTTTCTTCAGTTGCTGGTTTTGGTTTTTGAACTATGTGTATAAGCTGAGTTTGACGGGAACTTTAGGGAATTCAGGCCAAAGGGTGAGGAAGAGCAAGCTAAGGAGGTGTTGAGGTTATCTTGAAACTGAATTCCCATTAAAGGTATGAAGTTCTGAGCTTTAACTCTGATGTTTAACTGATTTCTGCTGGGTTTTGATGTCTAGAGGTGGCCATGGTGAATTTTGGGATTAGGGATGCATGTCATTGGGTTTTGAATATTTGGGGTGCTTGGGATGAGTGGAGTATGATCATAAGGTTGTTTTTGAGTTTGGTAAAGGTTTGGAGAAGTTTTGGTTGAGTTTGGTTCGAGGAAATCGCAGGAAGGGAAACTGAGGTGGTGCTTGTCTGTGACTAGCGCTACAGTGCTAGCCTTTGGGCGTTGTAGCACTAGGCCATGCATGATGAGGGGATTTTGCTTCTGTTTGTAGCACTGTAGTGCCCTCCTAAGAGCGTTGTACCGCTACCCTGTTCTCAGAAAGGGATTTTAAGGTTATTTACAAGGGTTTTTGACCAAGGGTTTGGGGTTTGATTCCACCACCTTGTTTTGTGGAACTAGGACTTCCCGGGGGCTCGGGATTGGTCCCGAGGCTAGGTTTTGGACTTAAGGTTTGATGATGACTTTGACCTATGGTTGTGTTTAGGTGAGCGCTAGGGCTCGAGAAGGATCATGCTCGAGGAGTCGAGTGATCAAAGCTAGCAAATTGAAAGGTAAGAAAACTGCACCCGGTTATATGTTTGTGATGGGACTAAGTGCTCCCGATAATTGTATTATGTCAATGATGGTATTATGCCATGGGACATGTGATAGCGGCCTAAGGGTGCCGTACACAATATTTGCGCACAGGGCGCGGCTTGGCCACTGGTAGCCGAGGACAGCTTAATATTCACTGAGCTCGGTTTAAGTGGGCCGGAGTCAGTGGGATAACGGAGGGAGCGGCCTGAGGGTGATAGCCCTAGTTATCATTTGTGAACTAATATATGTTATGAGTTGATATGTTTAGTATGTGGAATACTTCATTATATTGAATACTTATATGGTTGAGAATATGTGATGCAGTATGAGATATTGATTTGTCTGTTGATTGCTTATGCTCTGTTGTTGTGATTTCTTGCTGGGCCTTGGTTCACGGGTGCTACGCGGTGCAGGTCAAGGCAAAGGCAAACTAGACCAATCCTGAGATGGAGAGCTGTGGGGTTGAATGTACATAGCCAGCTGTTCGATCGCCATGGTCGAGGAGTGGATCAGGACAGGGATTGCCTAACTGTCTATTTTTCCTTAATATGGCTTGTTGTTGTATCTAAACCTTATGACTTTTGTAAACGGTCTTCAAACTTAATATTTTGTGGGATCCCATGTGTACAAGAAACATTTCTTTATGAAAATGTGACTTTTGAGACCAAAACAATTTAACCGTAGTTCCTTTATAGTTTCAATAGCCCGTTTTTAATTAAATGACTTAATTAGCAAGTCTAGCACTTTATAAACACACAGTGTAACGGTCTTGGCTATCCAGGGTGTTACAACTTGGTATCAGTGCGTCCTAGGTTTATGGGTCCTGAAGACTGGCTGGATATGTACATTCGCCAGGAGAGACAAGCTCAACTCAGGGTTTGGTAATTGTATATACATGATTATGTGCTTAAATGATCTGAGTGAGATATGATTGCTGATATCTGTTTGATGAATAGGGAGCATGAGATACTGATAGGGCCTGGCCCTTGACTACTGCATGATGCTATTGGGGCTTGCTTATTAGCACTGCTGTGCATGTGGATGAATATCTGGATAAATTGCTATATTTTGATTGCTTGTGAATGATTGGAGTTCCAATGATGGATCATGAAAGGATTATTACCCTATCATCACAACCTAATTACCGAGTCGTTGATTGTAGATTGACTTGGATCATTATGCGTCCAAGAAAATCCATGTGACTAGCCAGCAGGTTTAGGGCTAGAGATGATGATCAGGGCCAGACCCCTCCGCCAATCCCTGAGAACTGGCAGCAGTTAATGGCCGACATGCAGGCTCGGCTTCAGAGCCAAGATGAACAGATTCGAATTTTGCAGCAGGCTCCATCTGGGAGTGTTGCCCCTATTGTGCCACCTGCAGTGGTACCTGTAGTACAGCCAGTTGAGGTTTGGAATAAATGGCAACCGTTGTATGAGCGGTTCAGGAAGCAACAACCCTCGATCTTTGAGGGAGGGCCAGATCCACTGAAGGCTGAACAGTGGATGACTATGATCACTACCATTCTTGATTTCATGAGGGTAGAAGGACATGACAGGGTGGCCTGTGCCACTTATATGCTGAGAGAGGATGCCCAAATTTGGTCGAAGGTTGCATCACAGACTAGAGATGTTTCCGCATTGACTTGGGAAGGGTTTAAGGACTTGTTTAGTCAGAAGTATTATAATGTTGCCATCAAGGCAGCGAAGATAAATGAGTTCGTGGGGCTAGTTCAGGGCAATATGACAGTTACCGAATATGCCTTGAAGTTTGATAGACTTGCAAAGTTCGCACTAGATCTTGTGCCTACTGATGCAGCTAGGCAAGACAGGTTTATCAGAGGGCTGAATGCTATGATATCCCGAGATGTGAGAATTACCACAGCTCCTGGAGGGACAACTTATGCCCAGGCTGTGGAGAAGGCTTTTACTGCTGAGGAAGCGGAAAACAAGATATGGAGAGAGAGTGATGTGAGGAGGGAGGGCCGCAGGGCGGTGCCTCCATATTCTGGTTCAGGTAGGGGCGGAGGCCCCAGTGATTTGAAGAGGAAGACCCCTAAGGCTTCAACCGTTCCCGGTCCTGATAGGAGAGGTCGGGGTACTCAGGGTTGCCGCCAGGGAGGCAGTGATACATGGAGGACTTATCCGGAGTGCACGAGGTGCAAGAGACGCCATCCAGGTGAGTGTCGGGCTAAGGCCTGCTATGTGTGTGGGGTGGTGGGACACCTCAGGAAGGATTGCCCGACAGTGAAGAAGGGAGAGACAGGGAAGGTGGACAGCTTGACTCCAGCTCGAGTGTTCACCCTGACGCAGGCAGAGGCCGAGGCTAGTCCCTCGGTGGTGACAGGTCAATTTTCTAGTGTTGGCACTCCTTTTACTGTTTTGATAGACTCTTGTGCTACGCATTCATTTGTATTTGATAAGGTGATTGATAGACTGTGTAGACCTAGTGAGTATAGTACTTTAGGGTTTGGGAATATTTTTCCTACAGGAGAACTGGTAGTATTTAGGAGGTGGATTAGAGCACTGCCAGTGATAGTTAATGGTAAGGAGTTGTCAGTAGACTTGATTGAGTTTAGTACGGAGGATTTTGATATGATTCTAGGTATGGACTGGCTGGTTAGATATGGAGCTACCATTGACTGCAGGAAGAAGATGGTGACTTTTGAGCCAGAGGGCGAGGATCCCTTTGTTTTTGTGTGAGCAGTGCGTGGCCCCCGTGTACCCAGGATATCTGCATTGAGAGCCAAAGACTTGTTACAGGGTGGTTGTGTAGGTTTTCTGGCTAGTGTGGTGGATACCATCAAAGTTTCACCAGTAGGGTCGGAGGAGACCAGGTTGGTTTGCGAGTTCTTGGATGTGTTTCCTGAGGATTTTCCTGGGTTGCCCCCGCGTAGAGAGATTCAGTTTGTCATTGAGTTGGCACCAGGGACGGAGCCAGTGTTGAGGGCACCATATAGGATGGCACCGGCGGAACTGAAATAATTAAAGATACAGCTGCAGGAGCTTCTGGATTTGGGGTTCATCAGACCTAGCTACTCGCCATGGGGTGCTCTAGTTTTGTTTGTTAAGAAGAAGGACGGGACTTTGAGAATGTGCATTGACTACCGAGAATTGAACAAGTTAATTACCAAGAATAAGTATCCCTTACCAAGGATTGATGACTTGTTCGGTCACCTGTAGGGTAAGACGGTGTTCTCAAAGATTGATCTTTGATCTGGTTATCACCAGCTGAGGATCAAGGATGAGGACATACCTAAGACGACCTTCCGAATGCGGTATGGGCACTATTAGTTCCTGGTCATGTCTTTTGGTTTGACCAATGCCCCAGCAGCCTTTATGGATCTAATGAACAGGGTGTTCAAGGATTTCTTAGATCAGTTTGTCATTATCTTTATTGATGACATCTTGGTGTATTCCAGTTCAGAGGCAGAGCATGAGCTTCATCTTCGACAGGTTCTTCAGAGTCTGAGGGAGCATCAGTTGTACGCCAAGTTTAAGAAGTGTGAATTCTGGTTACCCGAAGTGACATTACTTGGACATATCGTAGGTGTAGATGGGATTAAGGTGGAGGCAGTTAGGGATTGGCCGAGGCCAAGGAACGCCTCAGAGGTGCGGAGTTTTCTTTGGTTAGCAGGTTACTACAGATTGCTTATGCTTTGCTGTTGTGTTTTCTTGCTGGGCCTTGGCTCACGGGTGCTACGTGGTGTAGGTCAAGGAAAAGGCAAACTGGACCAATCCTGAGATGGAGAGCTGTGGGGTTGAATGTACATAGCCGACTGTTCGATCACCACGGTCGAGGAGTGGATCAGGACAGGGATTTCCTAACTGTCTGTTTTGCCTTAATATGGCTTGTTGTTGTATCTAAACCTTATGACTTTTGTAAACGGTCTTCAAACTTAATATTTTTTGGGATCCCGTGTGTTCAGGAAACATTTCTTTATGAAAATGTGACTTTTGAGACCAAATCATTTTAACCCTAGTTCCTTTATAGTTTCAATAGCACGTTTTTAATTAAATGACTTGATTAGCAAGTCTAGCACTTTATAAACACACAGTGTAACGGTCTTGGCTATCCAGGGCGTTACAGCATCTCCTGAAGTTCACAAGGATTAGCTACCCTTATAAACATCAAGGAGGCCAAAAGGTCTTATAAAAAAAACAACCACAACGAGCTCCCAATTAAGGGCAGATTCTCTCTCAAAGGGAGAAGCCCCAGAAAGAGCACCCGCCGATAAGCCTAGAGCGGCCATCAAGCCATCTAGCCAAAAAGGGTCCTATAAGAGAGCCTTGCAAAAATAGTACTATGAATAATGACGAGAAAGACGCTTCTCGCAAGAAATATATAAAAGGATAGCTAGAACCCAAGGGGTCAATATATCCTTATAAAAATAATCAAGAGGCACCGAAAAAGGACCCATTGAACCCTTTCACATGGGCTCCAAAGGACCTCTAGCATGATAAATAAAAGAGGGGAACCTACCAAACCCCATCATACGAGCTCAAAAAGACCTCAACCCTCTCTTGCGACGCAGCCGCGGTAGCCCTGGCACCCTGGAGTTTGGCCTCTAGGCTGGTGACCCTTTCCTGCAACATCGTGGCCTTGGCAATTGCCCTCTTCTTCTTTTTTGATGAGGCAGAAATTTTCGCCAAGGCCTTTTCCAACATAGACCTGGTTTCAGCAAGTTCCCTCTCGAGCTCCTGGACCCGAGTTGTAAGACAGTCCCTCCCGGCATTCGACGTGGAAAGGTTGTGAGCCGAGTCGGCAAATCTCTGAGCCACGGTATAGGTCTGCACAAGAAAAATGACAACAACAGTGATAAGTAACAAAGAGCAAAGAATATAAAGTTATGATGCCGACATAAGATGCTTGAACTTACCCAGGCAGTAGTGCGCGTGAGAGTCTCCCCAAGGTCTGACATAGTGAAACTCCCAAGGCCACTCCAATCAGCTTCAGGGAGGCTTGAGGCGATCAGGACATACCGCCACCCATAAGAGGCTGCCATGCGACCCACCCAGGGTGCCCCTTCTGAGCCAATGGTACCTGGCTGGGTGAGGATAGACAAGCCACTCACCGAAACAGGAAGGGGCGCAGGATGATCGGAAGAAAGAGCCCCGGGTAGATCAGGAGGGGGTGCAGAAAGATAAAAAAAGTAAGCCCCTGATGGACCAGGGTCGAGGGGAGCCTGGGGAAAACCGTCAAAGTCCGTGAGGTCGAGCCAAACAAAATGCCCAGGCAGGGCCTGTTGACCTTGGGATTGGGAAGCCATGTCAGGGTCGAAAGCGACAAAGGGAGGACATCCCCTGGGGGACGAAGATAGCTGGTTAGGCTGCCCGTGTCCAAGGGAGACTCCCTCCGGCACGCCCTCTGCCTCACCCTCACCCGAACGAGGCTCCGCCGAGGCAGCCTGCGTCTTCTTTGACCCAGGAATAATCCACAGCAACCTGGGATTTGAAACCAGGGACATCTTGTGAAGGTTAAGATTCTCCACAGTGAATAGGTATGCAGCCTTTTCCACGGCGGGGTCAGCGTTGATAAGATCATTTACAGTGTTCGCCTCCAACCCAACAACTACAGGTATGGCAAACTGCTCTGCATGATCCACACCATTGTCTACACAAACATAAGTTATAAAACAATCAGTTTCAACAAAAAGAAAAAATAGAAGAAAAGGTGGCTCGAGGTGCTTACTGGGAGCAGAACGGAAGTGCTCACGAATAGAAAGATGGCCTTTCACGAAGAAAAAGTCCTGCTTCCAGGATCCCGGGTTGGACACTGCGCCCTCTATCAAAGGGACTTCATTATTGGCTTTTTTCAGGTAATAAAAGCCCTTGGATTTGGGAGAGGGCATGAGATTGTACAGGAAGAGCACCTCTAGGGCCGTAGGAGCATGTTTGGCAAGTTCTGCAAATGCGATAAAGAGGCAGCTCAAGGTCAGCCAACTATTGGGTGCCAGCTGAAGTGGAGCGAGGTCAAAATTGTTGAGGACCGCAACGAAGAACGGGTGTAATGGGATGGTAACCCCCGCCTTCAGGATATGCTCGCTAAGGGCCACGAAGCCAGGACTAGGGCAGTCAGCCTGACACTTGTCCGAAGGGGTGTATAATGTGTACTCTGGAGGAACATGGTAGTGCTCTACAATTCCCATCAATTTATTTTCAGACACGTGGGACACCAGGGTGGATGCCAATAGGGGGGCATCATCCTGGTCATTAACGGACACCTGTCGTCATCCTCTCTTCCGCATATCTGCAAAACCAAAAGAAAAAGGTGAGGAAGAGACAGAACACTTGACCCTCCATTTTCTCTTCCTAGCAAGAGTCTTCCACCGGGGCATCGGCTGCGGAAGCGATAAGCTAGGGAAGATCGAAAATAAGGGCTGAAGAGAAGCAGAAATGGCCCCATGACAGTCATCATGTAAGGATGGGCTAGAAGGCTCAGGCGGAAGATGTCCCTCCATGAACTCCAACTCCCCTTGTAAATCTAAAAGGGTCATCCTATGGCTCGCTACATGGTCACTAAGATCAGGAGGGAGAGGTGCTCCGTCTCCTCTCAGCACCGAGTCAATTTCACTCTCTACCACCCAAATTTAATGCCTAAGCTCAGCCATGTGCTCAAGATGACGAATGCGGGCCTGCCTTAAGGTGTCATGGTCATGGTAAGGATTTTCCTCAGGGGACTCTGAGTCCGAAGACAAGTCAACAAACTCAACCCCCGGAGGAATGCCGAACAGACCTTCACTTGCCATGAGACCTCGTCCCGAAAGCAAATAGGGTTCACGTATAAATGAGAGGATTGCTACAAAACACAAAGGAATGGGCTTAAAACCACTAGGCCCAAGCGCTCTAAATGACCCACTACGAGGTTTGAATAAAGGGGCATGCATCAAGGCTAACTCGCAACGAGCTCAGGCCAAAGTACCCCATCCTGAGTGGTGCTAATGTGGACCCAATAAACATAAGGGAGAAATAAAGTATACCTCAAGCAAGTAAAATGGGGCATTGACGTGGTCAAAAGGAGGTCGAGGGCAAAAAGTGTCGTCGCGGTCAGATAGAAGCAGGTGGTCGAAAGTACGCGTCTGGAAAAATAAACAGAAAATATGTGTTAGCCTTCAAATATAGGAAGGGATATAAACATACCAAAAATTAGCTCAAATATATATAAAAAAAAAAAGAGGAGGAAACTATAGCAAAAGTGAGGTTATGGGGGATTGAACCCCTTACCTCTTGAAAGGAGCAAGGATCTAAATGCCACTAAGCTAAGGAGATGAAGTGTAAGTAATAGGCCTGGCATGAAGACCTATTTATAAGAATCAAAGAAAAGAGTCTACTAGAGCACCTAAAGGTCCTCTCCTAGACTGGGGGGGCAAGTGTGGATTCTCAAAATTCCATGTGTTGGATTGGCTTATACAAGATCTTTATTTATTTTCATGTATATCTAATATTAAACAAATTAATACGAGATAGCCTAAAACATGTTTCTAAAATTGAATTCAAAGAGAAACAAAGAATAGAATACTTACAGTATATGCAACGGAATTAAAGAGTCCTTCCTTCAGTTTCTCTAACTCTTGTATCCTCTCTGTCGCAGAGTATTATCAATAAACTGAACCGATCTTCTATTTTCTTCACAATCTTCCAATGTATCCTTAGAACCACCTAGACTAATGTGGGCAATTCTCAACACATGAGATAGATATAGAGAGAAGAGAAAATAACAAAGAGGCTTAGAAAAGGACTTGTATTTAGAGAGAATCTAAAACTATCAGAAAATCTGACTTGTGACTAATCAAACTTATGTTTTGACTCCTCTCTAAGCACTCCTTTTATAGACTCAATTAGGCCATTTAATTTAATTAAACAATCAATAAAATAATAGCCATTTTGAAGCCCTAGGTCAAAATTATCATGAGCTATAGGCTCGTGAAATTTCCCATTTGATTATAAGCCCATTGGACTTAAAATCAAGGCATGTATTATTTTCTATTGATTTAATTAATTAAATAACTATTTAAATCCTTTATCAAATTAATTATTTATAATTTGAACCTTGATTTAAACTTATTTATTAATTTAGATACCAATTCATCATTATTAAAAAATCTGGCATAATTTCTCTTTTCTTCTCAAAATTACACAACTCTGTGAAACTATCTAAAATTGACCTGGTCAACTATGATAATTCTAATTGATGATTAAATCAATTAATTGAGACTCTCTAGATGATTTTATCCAAGGTACAATGGAGACCATGGGCCTATGAAACCATGCTCCAATAAGTTATCATAAATCTAACAAATAAATTTATTAACTTATTAATTCCTCGTGACTCCACTATAGACTTGGAATTGCACTATTGAATTCATAGAACGCTCTATAACAAATATAGATACACTATTAATTATCCATTGTTACAACCATAATTGTCACTCAATCCTCTATAGACGGTCTACAATGAGATAGGACTAAAATATCGTTTTACCCCTCATTGTATTTTATCCATAAAACACTTAGTTCCTTGTAAATGATATTTCAATAAAATAATTTAATTACTGAAATGAGATCTCTATCATTTAACACCTTGAACCAAACTAAAAGGAAATCATCGTTTCACTTCTTCATCAGAAGCTATAGATGTTCATATCTAAGATTAACACTCCCACTCAATTATACTATCGAGTTCCCAAGATGTAAGTATGGGCTAGTCCGTAGGGTAAGCTGGTAACGAACAAGTCAAAGAACTCAAATAATACAATCAGTTAGAATACTAACCACTCAGAATTAAGATTGAATTGACCTATGGTTAACTATATGATATGACTAGAATAGATAATAACGGTATGTTTACTTACTAGTTTTTGTGGGTATGAAGAGTGAAAGCCTTCTAGGTTAGGGTATTTTTGCTGTAGGAAATCGTTTAGGAGTATGGTTTACAGGATGCATTTTCTGGGGAAAATTTCTGGGTATGAGTTTTGGAATTTTGGGTGCAAAACCGGGTAGCTTAGGGGACACGCTTCACAGGCGTTTTTGCCCTCTTTGCCTACTGAAACTTTCCTTCCAAGGAAAATTCTATCCTGACCCTCCTGACACACGAATTCTGAGTAATCGGGGATCTGTTGGGAGCACCCGTGCATGTTCATAGAACCGCGTGGTCTCACTCTCCACAGGCTGGGCTTACCTCAGCTCGTGCAAAGAACACTTTGATTCTTCCTCATGCTTAGGTCGCCCTTTCTGAAATCTTTTCTTTTGTTCGCTAGGCGACCAGATGGCACCGAAGAGGAACGTTCCAAAGAAGACTGTCGGCATCTCGGCCTCCCAGCAAGACAAAGGAAAGGCGGTGATGCCGGAATCCCTGATCCCCAACTTTGGGCCGGCAGTGGAGCAGGAGATCGAGGTGGCTCCTGACGCGTTCTTTGAGGTGGAGAGGATCGTCTCAAAGATTACCGACCATACGAAGATCAACAAGCTATTCCTCTCCCACAACATCGGGCTGGGGAGAGCGTCAGTGATTGCCCGACCTCCCGCGGAAGGCGAGCGGAGCTGCGCGCCGCTTAATGAGGCATTCGCGGCCTGGAGCGGCGAGCATTTCAAGGCCGGGGCCTTCCTCCCGTTGGACCAGTATTTCGCTGACTTCCTCAATTTCGTGAGGTTGGCCCTATTTCAGCTCCCCCCCAACTCTTATCGGTTGTTGGCGGGGTTGAGATATTTATTTTTGAAGCACGAGTGGGAGGTCCCCACTCCTGCGGATATTTTGTACTTTTTCTGCGTCAAGGCTAGCCCGGATCAGCGGGGGCGAGGCGATGGGTTTTACTACTTAACCCGATTTCCCAATACGGCTGCGGTCATCGAGCTGCCCAGCCACCCCAACGATTTCAAAGATCAATTCTTCATGTCGACGGGGTTCAGGAACTGCGAGCTCCACTACTTCAATCATCCTCGTAAGTGTTTTTCAACCTTAGCTCGTAAGTTAAGTATCATACAGCTCCTCCTGTATCCCTTTCTGATTTAGATTAATCCTGCAGCTATCTTTGCGAGGACAGAGAAATCTGTGACCCTTGGGGCTCAATACGAGACACTGGCGGGCTTGCCCCCCAGTGAAAAGGATTACCGCGTGCTCATGACAGACGAGACGATGGTGGCCTGCAAGCTGATTTTCCCAAATCAGACTCTGAACCTAAGGAGGCCCCGGGGGCTTCCCCCAGCCCGCGATACCAGGCCCATCATCGTGGAGGAGGTCGCGGGGAATGAAGATGAGGAGGACGAGGAGGATGAGGTTCCCCTCGTGAGAAACAAGAAGCGGGCGTTGGAGGTAGCCCAGGCATCGGGCGAGGAATAAATTCTGTCCAGAGCAGCCGTGGGTCCTTCTGGCCAAGGTAACACGTACTTGTTTAGGAGTTTAGATAGGGCCACAGCAGACCCCCATCTAGCTAGGTTCAATCCTAGGCAGCTCATCCATCATCACCGAAGTGATCCGGACCTGGATACCACCCTGCTCCACTGTGTCGACCGGCTTGTGTTGGACTACCAAGATAGCCGGCCTAGGGGTACTGTAGTAGTAGATAACACCCTAGCCTTTAGGTCGATCCTATTCGAGGAGTATGGGACCAACCTTCGCTCATGGCCCTCACTCTGGAGGGGTGTCGTAGCTCCGGGGCTTAGGCAATATGTAGAAGAATCTAGCCCTGAATCAGCCTCGAACCCAGAACTTGCGCCAGCTCGGGAAGTAATTGACTTAGATTCTTCTTCTAGCTCGGGGGGTAGGATTCCCTTTAGTATACATATACTTTAATTTCCCTTTTCCCCCCTTTTTTTTGTTTCTGTATGATTGCTAACTTTTGTTCTAACCATGTCTTTGTTTTGACAGAAGAGATGTCTCAGCCCGAAGAGAGCCTGCGGGGTGCGTTCGCTGGGGGGAACCCCTCAGCTGGGGCCGCTGGGCCAAGAATGAAGAGGCTCTGGACGTCTAGGCATGCCACTGGGACCCCCACCAAGTCTCCTGCAAAGGATAAGGAGCAACCCCCAGCTGCCCAGGTCGTGGGAGCGGTTCCTCCTGCTGCAGGGGGAAGCAACATGCCCCCACCTCCTCCGCGAGCTCCGGCCCCCGTCCAAGATGCAGGGGCAGAGCCCGGGGTTTCGGCGATTGAACCCTTCGAGGTACGCATCCCAGTCAATCCCCAGGACCTGGAGAAGATTCCAGAGGCCTTCCGGGGAACGGTGTATGAGTCGACGAACTACGCCGTCAGCCACATTTACAAGTTCAGGAGAAGGAGCTCGGAGCCATTGAGACAATGAGCCCAGTGGGCCTGATGGAGTCTTCATTGGGCATGACCCTAACGGTAAGCTGACTTTACCCTTTTATGGCTTTCTGTTATCATGCTTTGCCCTGTGTTTCTTTTCTCCCTTCTTTTTTTTTTTCTAAGGCAATTGTCCCTCATCTCTCGCAGGGCGCCGTTGCCCTTCACCGAAGCATAGCCAGGGCCAAGGTTCAGCTCGAAGAGATGAAGAGCGAGTACCAGACTTCTCTACAGGCGGCTAAGGATGCCTTGGCGGCCTCGCAGGCCGAGTTGGAAAAAACCCGCCCAAAGGTTCAAGAGCTCGAGACCGCCCTCGCCACCGCGCGGACAGACCTAGATGCCGCGAAGGCTGAGGCCAAGGCCGTCCTGGAGGCCGAGCGGACAACTTCGGAAAAGGCCTTGGAAGATCTGTTCTACCATTGCTAGGCCTACAATCCAGACGCTGACTTCTCCTTCCCGTCAGAGAACCTCTGGGAGCGCTTGCTGGTGAAGTTCCAAGCTTGCCTTGATAAAGAAGTGCCCTCCGAGGCCGGGGAAGGCTCTGGCGCAGCTGAGCAGGGCGAGACGGCGACCTCCAAGGGGCCACCTGGCGGAGCTTAGGGCCTTCCTCTCTCGTGCCCTTTCCTTCAATATTCTTAATTTAATTTTTTTTGTGTAACCTTTGCATGAGGTGTTTCCACCTCGAGACAATTTAACTCAATTTTATTTTTAATTGATTCTCTCTTTTGCCCCTACGCAGTTTGGTTACAATTTTTGAAAAACTTAGTTCGCGTTAATCTTTATCCATATTTCGAGCTCTTTAGGGAGAACAATGATCAATAGATTTAAATCAACTTCTAAGTTTTTTGACCTGGTTATATCCAGGAACTTAATTTGAAAACTTAGTTCGCGTTAATTTTTATCCATATCTCGAGCTCTTTAGGAAGAACAACGATCAACAGATTTAAATCAACTTCTAAGTTTTATGACCTGGTTATATCAAGGAACTTAATTTGAAAACTTAATTCGCGTAAATTTTTATCAATATCTCGAGCTCTTTAGGAAGAACAACGATCAATAGATTTAGATCAATAGATTTAAATCAACTTCTAAGTTTTATGACCCGGTTATATCCAGGAACTTAATTTGAAAACATAGTTCGTGTTAACTTTTATCCATATCTCGAGCTCTTTAGGAAGAACAACGATCAATAGATTTAAATTAACTTCTAAGTTTTATGACCTGGTTATATCCAGGAACTTAATTTGAAAACTTAGTTCATGTTAACTTTTATCCATATCTCGAGCTCTTTAGGAAGAACAACGATCAATAGATTTAAATCAACTTCTAAGTTTTATGACCTGGTTATATCCAGGATAGGACTTAGTTTGCGTTAACCCTTACCAATATCTCGCGTGTTTTAAGAAAAACAACGATCAATTGATATGAATCAACTTCTAAGTCATTAAGGTGACCTGGTTATATCCAGGTACCATATGCCCCCCAAGTAACTGGGAAAGGGTCTTTCGTGGTTACTTTAGATTACACTTGAAAACATGTACAAATATGAACAAAAAGCTGATTCTCATTTCTTAATACATAAAAAATGGCCTTCTAGGCCTTACAAGTGAATCATTGATAATATTTCTTTAAATGGATGGCGTTCCAAGTCCGCGGGACTGCCCCTCCATCAAGTCGAGCTAACTTGTCAGTTCCCTCTTTAATGACTTCGATGACCTGATATGGCCCCTCCCAGTTTGGTCCCAAGACTCCATCTTTGGGATCCTTACTGGCTAAGAAGACTCTCCTTAGGACCAGGTCGCCAACACTAAAGGTGCGCTTTTTGACTTTGGAGTTGAAATAGCGAGTGATCTTTTGCTGATAATGGGCGAGCTGGAGTTGCGAATCTTCTCGCCTGTCATCAACTAGGTCAAGGGAATTGCACAGTAGCTCGTGGTTGCGGTCCTGGTCGTAAGACTGGACCCTATGTGAGAGCACCTTAATTTCCACGGGGAGGACTGCCTCACTCCCAAAGGTTAGGGAAAAAGGAGTATGACCCGTAGGAGTCCGATGCGAGGTCTGGTATGCCCATAGGACCTGGGGGAGCTGTTCTCGCCAGACCCCCTTCGCTTCATCTAATCTCTTCTTGAGGCTCGCCTTTAGAGTCTTGTTGACAGCTTCGACCTGGCCATTCGCCTGAGGATAGGCCACGGAGGAGAAACTTTTCACAATTCCGTACCTTTCACAAAACTCGGTGAACAGGTCGCTGTCGAACTGAGTGCCATTATCGGAAACAATCTTCTTGGGCAGGCCGAATCGACAGACAATACTTTTAACCACGAAGTCAAGTAATTTTTTGGATGTTATCGTCGCCAAAGGTTCTGCCTCAGCCCACTTCGTAAAGTAGTCGATGGCTACCACGGCGTAACGGACCCCGACTTTTCCAGTAGGGAGGGTGCCCACCAAGTCGATCCCCCAAACTGCGAATGGCCATGGGGACGAGATCATCTTCAGCTCAACTGAAGGAGCTCGGGCAACTGCGGCGAATCGCCGGCACTTGTCGCACTTCTTCACGTATGAAATCGAGTCTTTGGACAAAGTTGGCCAGTAGTATCCTTGCCTCAGGACCTTTAAGGCCAGGCTCTGCCCCCCAGTGTGGTCTCCGCAAAAACCCTCATGCACCTCCTGCAGGATGGCCTTTGCTTCACCTGGAAGAACGCATCGCAGGAGAGGTAGGGAATGCCCACGTCGGTATAACACTCCATCCACCATCGTATACCTGGGAGCTTGATACTGTACCCGTCGTGCATCATTATGTCCTTCAGGCAGCTTTCCCCCGATGAGATACTCAAGGATGGGGGTCATCCAAGTCGGCCTGGCATCGATCATCTCGACCTCCGTCCTGACTACTTCTATACTTGGTTTCTCCAAGAATTCTATTGGCACTAACCCCAAGGTCTCCGTCTCCCCAGAGGTGGCGAGCTTGGCAAGAGCATCTGCGTTAGCGTTTTGCTCCCGAGGTATCTGTTCAATCGAGCCTCATTCAAATGCGGACAGTTCAACTTTTACCTTTGCCAGATAGGCGGCCATCTTGGGTCCCCGTGCTTGATATTCGCCCAGAACCTGGTTTATCACGAGCTGGGAGTAACTGAAGCACTGGACGGAGCTCGCCTTCAACTCCTGGGCTATCCTCAGCCCGGCCAGCAAAGCTTCGTATTCGGCCTCGTTGTTGGAGGCCTTGAATCCGAATCTCAGGGCCAAGTGGAATCTATGTCCCTCGGGGGATATCAAAATGATTCCAGCTCCGAAGCCATTCTTGTTGGATGAACCATCCACAAAGATCCTCCACGACGCCTGGGGCGAGGTGACTTGGGGTGAGTCTTCTGCGGGATCCTCCTGGAATCTCGTGCATTCTGCCATAAAATCGACCAGGGCCTGACTTTTTATAGCAGTTCGCAGAGTGTACAAAATCTCGAACTGACTGAGTTCGGTTGCCCATTTTAACAAACGTCCCGATGCTTCAGGTTTTTGCAAAACCTGCCTTAAAGGATGATCGGTCATGACGTGTATCGAGTTGGACTGGAAGTACGGCCTGAGCTTTCGCGAGGCCGTGATAAGGCAAAATGCCAATTTCTCCATCAACGGGTACTGGGATTCAGCCCCGAGAAGTCTCTTGCTGATGTAGTAGACTGTTCTCTGAACTCGGTCTTCCTCCCGTACTAATATGGCACTAGGTGCATCCTCCGTGACAGCTAGGCAGAGAAAAAGAGGCTCTCCTGCTTTTGGTTTGGATAACATGGGCGGCTCGGCCAAATGTGCCTTCAGGTCGAGGAATGCGCTTTCGCACTCTTCTGTCCATTCGAACTTCTTGTTTCCTCGGAGCAGGTTGTAGAATGGCAAGCATTTATCGGTGGATTTCGAAATAAACCGGTTGAGGGCTGCCACCCTTCCTCTGGAACCCTATTCCGTGCGTATTGAGCCAAGGGGGCGGCTCGGATGAGGGTCTCGATCTCATCTTTTAAATGCCTACAATCGTCGATATTGTGGCCAACATCGTTATGAAAACGGCAAAACTTGGAGGTGTCTCTCTTCCCCTTGTGGTGCTTTAATGGCTCCGGCCTCTTCCAGGGGACTCGACCAGAGTTAGCTAGGAATATTTTCTCCTTAGACTGGGTGAGCTCTGGATAAGTCGCGAAGACGGGCTTAAACTTGTCCATGGACTTATTCTTCTTTTGGCCGTGCTGGCTGCCCTCGCCATTTCCTTTTATTTTTCCTCCACCGGGCTGGTTGTTCTGTGTGACGTTTTGTGTCGCTGCCATGACCTCCGTCCCCACTCCAGCGGTCTGCTCAAAGACCTGGCAAGTTCTTGCAGCTGAAGCTTCGGCCTCCTCCAAGTTGCTCCATTCCTGGGCCCTGTTAAGGAATTCGTTAACCGAGCTGACTCCCTTTCTTTGTATGTCTTTCCAGAGATCCCATCCGATGAGGATTCTAGTTCTCATGGCCATGAGCTTGGAGCTATCATCCGCGTCTCTGGCTCGAGCAACGACGTTCGCAAATCTGCTCAGGTAGGCCTTTAGAGTTTCACCGGGCTGCTGCCTCACGTTAGCCAGGGAGTCGGAATGCCCTCTTGAAATCAGCTGAGAAAGTTTTCCAGGAGCTGATTGACTGTCTTTTACCTTGCTTGAACCACTGCCTAGCAGGTCCAGTCAGTGTGGAAGGGAAGATTAAACATCTCAGCTCGGGGCCAATGTTGTGGGCCATCATCAGGGTGTTAAACATCCCCAGATGATCCGATGGGTCTCCGTCCCCATTGAACTTTGACATGTGCGGCATACGGAAACCAGGTGGGTACGCCGTTGCTGCTATGCTGGGGGCGAAGAGCTCCATCTCGTCCCCAGAATCATATTCATCTTTCTCCTTCTCCGATAGGAGTTTCCTCATTAGCTCCTCCATCTGAGCCAGGCGCTCGAGGGTTTGGCCCTGATGTCCTTGGTTATTCCGGGGCTGTTCAACAGCTCCAGATCCATTGTACATATTTGGTGGGTTATTTCTCCTCCTATCTTGAGATAGGTTATTTGGGGCATTACCTCCGTTATGTACTTCGGACAGGGCCCCCCCTGAGCGAGCATGGCTATCTCGTCCTGCTGGCTCCCCTCTATGGGAGCTAAGGCGGTCCCGCAAGTCGCCTCCCTGAGTGGCTTGTGGGCTTTGTGCCGAACTTAGGCGCTGACCCAAGTCCCTGCCAGAAAGGTCACTCCGGCGATTGCCGGTCCAGTAGCTCCTACTAGAGAGGTTCGAAGCTCGCCTTTGGTGTTGAGGATCTGGGCTTTCCCTTGGCGCCCTGCTACGTCGGGAAGGTCCGGCTGATGGCGGGTTTCTCCTGCTAATCCCATAGGCTGGGATATCTCGGACCGGCCGAGGAGGAGATGGAAATCTGATTGGAGACGGAGGATACCTGACCGGAGAGGCGATCCCAGTTCCATCAGAACGGATCAAGTTCGGTGGGGGCCTTTCGGCCCTGCCAACCTGCTGGTCCCGCTCCTGGCGATCTGGATGAGGCGCTGGACGGCTGTTGGGAATGGGCTGATGATGTGAGCCCTCCCCGGATCTCCTTCGGGAATTTCCTCGAGCTCCCCTGGGCGCTCTCGAGGATGGTTGGGAGCTAGGAGTCGACGTCCTGACCGAACGGCTGTACTGCTGTTGTCTGGCTCTAGGCACTTCTTCGAAGTTTGCCTCTCGATGGTGTGATGAACGGGTAGAGTTGGCTGTCGGAAGTCTGTCCGAACGGCTATGCTTGGACCGGTTACCCCGGCGAGACTTAATAGCCTCGCCTTGCCTCTCTCCGATGTTAGCGTCGGTTGTGAGAGGGGGTAGTCGGGCCAGCACATTCTTGATCTGTTAACTAGCTATTGCTAGCTGGCTCCTCAGCTGAGCATTCTCCATCTCTACCACAGTGTAATAACACGGGTTTGGATTAGGTGGCCGGGGTGCCGAACTTCTGGTGTCATCTTGGCCCGCCGGCTGCTTTCCTGGCCGCTGCTGGGCTTCAGGAACTTGTTCACCAGGGGTGGCAGTATGATGAGCCTCCTGCCCATCGTGTTGTTCTGTCTCGTTACCGTGCCTGGATCGAGTAGTCACCATAGTTGGATGTTTGCGACAGCACTAATCGAACTTGCTCTCAACGAAAGCACCAAACTGTTGATGCGGTTCTTCGCCAACAGGAAATTAAGAAAAGAAGAGAAAGGGATTAGTGCTTATGTTGAACCGAAACAGATATATGATCTTAGGAAATGAAATGGTGACTCAAGGTACGTTTTTTAAGTGGTTCAAAGGTTAAAATCCTTCTACTCCACTAGTCAGTATTATTGCTATATACTGGATATTTGATTACAGGGTATTTCTTACAATAGAGAATCCAACCCCTATTAACTCCCAGGGTCTCCATATTTATAGGAGAAGGCACCTGAGAGTTGGTAAGAAGGTCATCCCGTGACCTTCTTACCTATCGTATCAACTCCGCGACATTCATGATTAATTCCTAAACCTGACACATAAGTGTGGTCGAATCAATAGGTAAGGGGATAATGGGCTGCACGGCCCAACCCAGTCGTGGGTGTCTGAATACACACGTTCACGTTGCGTGTCCGAGAAGTCAGGGATATATCAGACACGTGATGTCTGATATATGCACGTTTACCTTGCATGGTTGACTTTATAAAGGGTCATAGCCTCCAACTCTAGCTCGTACCACGAGCTGGATACTTAACTCAGCCTTCGGCCTTCAGAGCTCGGACTCAGTCCTTAAGTAATCAGAGGCGAACCCTTAGGTTACCTCGAGCTAAGGAGGTATGATCTTATGACGGCAGCTCCGGTTTTGGGGATGTCCACGAGGTAATCATGATTAGGCCGCAGCCCAGCTCGCTAATCAGCCCGTGGGAGAATCAGGGCGTACAAGTTCATAAAGTTGAAAGAAGAAGTCGTGTTGAAGAAGTAGAAGAAGAACGGGCGACTTTTCATACTTTTATTTTGTTTATATTTAATTTATTTTTAAAAAAAAACTTAAAAATTTTAAAGTTTTAAAAATAACTATAAATATTAAATTATTTTTAGTTTTTTATATTTTAAATTTAATAAAAAGGAATAAAAAGCTTTTTTTTAGTAAAAAATACACGGTGGACCAGTATATTGGTGCCACGTGTCATCTGACTAGTCAAAAGTACTACTTAACAATTGGTACTTAGGAAATATAAGCAAAAGTAACGTTTTGGGACTTTTACCACAAAAAAAAAGTTTTATCATTTATCCATTAATAATATATGTTTAGGTGGCCTCTCCTTCATAGGTTGCCCATACCATTTTTGAGGGTTAATCCAAAAAGTGTTGTGATAAGTTAAATACATGGTGAAATTTGTTAGGCATGAAGACGTGCAAAACCATAACGATTTCACAAAGTCAACATGTGAGAGTTTACTTTTGGTATATGCATTTATAATTCATCTTTCTGGGTCCAAAGTTTTCTTTGGAGTATATAAAAGTACGAAAAAAGTTTGGGAGCATTTGGGGATGTTTTTAGACAAGTTTTGGAGTGCCTAATCAAAGGCATCAGCGATGCATCGCCTCTGGGAGGCGACGCGTCGCTTAGCCAAGAAACAATAGACTGGGCGACATGTCGCCTGTGATGTGCGTACAATTCTATACAATGGTGTGTTTTGGCTCCATAATTCAAATTAAACTTCTCTTATCTCATTATTTGAGTCTAATGAGGTTCCTATACTATTTAAAGGGGACATTTGAGTTAATTAGTGACTTGATCACTTACCTCTCTCTCTCTCCAAAACCTATCTCTCTCTAGCTCTCAAGATTACTAGTTTTCTCCAAGAAACTCATCAAGCATTGCTATACTTGCATGAGTTTCTATTAAATCCATAATCTCATTCTACTTGGCTGAAGCTTCAAGCAATAAGGAAAGACTTGTAATAGAGATTTTTGACAACAATATTCTTATTTTGTATATGCCTTAGATGTTCCCAAGTTTGAAGACTCAAGTTGCTCAAAACAAAAGGTTGTATCTCTCTAAACTCTAATTTTGTATTTGTGTTATTCTATGGTATTTATGTTGTTAGTATTAATGATTAAATATTTCTAAGTTCATCTTATAATCATTTAATCACTAAATCCTTTATAATCAAGATTTGCATTCATACCATGAACATGGTTCTTTGATTATCAAGATTTTCATTCATACTTGGAATAAGGTTCTTGATTAGCATCTAGGGTTTGTAATATTGAAATTTTCCTATTATTTAATATTGATTAAGAAAGTGTGAAGCCATAAAATTCCCAACAATCAAAATATTTATTCCTAATTACTTTCTTTTTGTGTTTTGCATAATCAACAATTAGGGAATCTGGTTCATCTTCAACAACCTTTAAATCATTGCTTCAAGATTTGGTTTGTGTTGAACACAAAACCTTGAAAGATCAAATAATGTTCTATTTTGATATGTTCTACACGATTGTGGATATAGATTCAAAGTCCTCATCAACAAATGATCAGATAGCTCAATGAGATTACAAACTTAAGGAGATTGGTATCATCAAATTCCTTATTTCTAAATGTGTAGATTTCACGAATTTGAATGAAATATGCTTGCCGCCATATTTTTGTGATTTTGAGTTTATTGTTTATATTAAGAGTACAATGGTGAATGTTAATGAACAATTCAACAGTTATTGTTATACTTGTTTTGTTTGTAAAATTATTGATCATCATGTGAGATATGGTACTTGTAAAATTAACCATAATACGATTAAGGTTAAGGCAAATGATGATAAGATCATTGCTCTTCTAAATGAATTTAATTGGGTTACTTCAATGGATAATGAGATATTTGTGACCCTAATTGAATCTAATGCATTCAATGAGGAATGCATTGAAACCCTAAATGAGAATAATGCATTCGATGAGGAATGTATGATAACTCTAAATGAAATTGACGTAGTATATGCATGTATTGATGAGACTAATGCAACCTTAAGAGAAGGTGAACATGTCAATGCAATTGATGATGAGATCATTGCAAGAGAAAGTGAATATACAAAGGTCAATGCATTTGATGATGAGATCATTGCAAACCTAAGTAATGATACCAATGTCAATGCATTTGATGTTGAGATCATTGCAACCTTGAGTGAAGTTAATACAACGCAAGGATGGTGGTATGATACTTGTGCCACCATTCATGATGCCTATAATAAAACTCTTTTCAAAACCTTTGAAACTGCAAAGGTGGGACTTGAAGTCCAAATGGGAAATGAAAAGAGTTCCAAGGTTGGAAGGGGTTGCATTCATGTGTTCTTTACTAATGAAAAGAAAGTGACCCTAACTAATAATTTATATGTTCCTGATATGACTAGAAACATTGTGAGTGGAAGTCTATTAGTAAATTTGGTATCAAAATGGAGTTTGAACCCAGTAAACTCAATTTGACACTTTTGTGGGAGAGGGTTATTCATGTGATGGAATCATCAAACTTTATACTCTTGATAATTACAATAATTATATGGCATCTAATTTTTATTAATGTGATTAATCTTAGTTCTAATACTTTGTGCCATAAGAGACTTGCGCATATAGGTTATAACACAATTAAAAGAGTTGTTATATGTGGATTTATTGATTGTGATGTGAATGAGCATGATAAACGTGAATTATGTGTTAAATCTAAAATGGTAAAGAAACATTTTCTAAGTGTTTATATATGTTCAAACTTGCTAGATTTAATACATGGTGGTTTTATGTGAATTGAATGGCATGTTGACTAGAGGAGAAAATAGATACTTCAGAACTTTTATAGATGATTGCTCTAGGTATACTTATGTGTATTGTCTTAAGAGTAAACATGATACATTTAATGCATTAAAAATCCATAAAGTTGAAGTACAAATTCAATTGGAAGAGAAAATAAAGACTCTTAGAAGTTATAGAGGTGGTGATTACTGTTCAAATGATTTCAATTTGTTTTGTGAACGACATGTCATTATACATGAATGCACTGCACCATACAATCCAAAACAAACTGAAATAGCTAAAAGAAAGAATAGGACTTATCTTGAGATGATTAACTCTATGGTTTTATATGCTAAATTGTGTTATAATTTGTGGGGTGAAACTTTGCTTTCTGCGTGTCATATGTTGAATCGAATTCCTATGAAAAAGAACATGTGTCTCCATATAATTTATGGAGTGGAAAGATGCCCAACCTATGCTGTCTTAAATTGTGGGAGTGCCTTGCTTATTGCAAGAGCATGGAGCCTAAAAGGACCAAGTTGGGTCCAAGACCCATCAAGTATGCATTTGTAAGCTATACCTAAAATAGCAAGACCTATAGGCTATTAGACTTGGAGTATAATATTATGATTGAATCAAGAGAAGTGGAGTTATTTGAGAATATCTTATATTGTGGTAGCAACTCTCAGGAACCCGGATTTTTTCGAAAAATCTCGTAAAGAGAAAGATCCAAAGGTTGATGAGCACCCAATATTGCCTCAGAGAGGCCAAAGGCTTAAAGAGTTTGGATCTATTGAGAACTTTTCTTAAGTAGAGATACTCTATGGTAAACTTGAACAAGTCACATGGAAATTTCATATGATTCTTCAGGTTAAGGATGATCCCAAAACATACCAAGAAGCAATGTCTTTGAGGGACTCCACTTTTTGGAAGGAGGCAATAAATGGATTCAATTATGTAAAACCACACATGGGAAATGGTAGACCTTCCACAAGGTTCAAAACCAAATGGGTGCAAGTGGGTATCTCGGAGGAAATATCACACCAATGAAACATACAAACCTTCAAAGCTAGATGAGTAGCTAAAGGGTTTGAAAAAAAAGGAAGGATTCAATTATTTTGACACGTATGCACTGGTTGCTAGGTGTTGTACCCCAAAAATTCGAGTTGAATTACTCAGCATAGGGTACAGCTGGCAGACAAGCATATGAAGAAAGCATGTAGATAGAACATCTAGCTAACTCTGGACTGAGCATCTCGAGTCAAACTTGACAGGTTACGACAACCAAATAGTCTCCAAATCGCCTATTGTGCCAACAACTTAGCTCAAGATGCAAGAGAACCAAGTCATCTTCATGAAATTCTGAGTGTGACCTGTACCTGTTTATGTTTACCGAGTTTTTCGGAAACGAATACAAACAAAATAATAAAAAGATAAGAACTGTAGAAGTGCAGAAATATAAATGGACAAATAGGTTTTTTACGTGGTTCAGGCGTTAATGAGCCCTAGTCCACGAGTCGATGTTATTATACTTGTAGAGAACTACAGTAAGATGGCTGGTGTACCAGAATCTCACAAACTCACAGTGTTTCTCTCGAGTTCTCTAGAAGAAGACGAAGTTAGAGAGATTTTGACAGAGTTCTTGCTATGAAATTGTTTCCTCTCCCTCCTATTGCAAAATGAGGAGGTCTTTATAGCCAGAGTTCTGGATTAGGGTTTTTCTCTGCCCCCCTGAGTCTTAATTACACCAGCCATAAATAGGGGATACAATTACAGTAGTCGCCTGGCTACCAGGTTCTATGTGGGTATATTTACTTGAAAGTATGGGGAATGCGCAAAGGCAGCTGTCTTTTTCAGGCTGTCAGCGGAACAGTAGGCGAAATAGTACTTTTAGGCGTGCTGGGATGTATGCGGCCTCGACCTGTCAGGCGGGATCCTGTGTCAGGTGGATATCATTCCAACTATGCCTCCTCCATGACTCGGCCGCTTGGTCTTCTTCCGTGCGAGACACGGAACTGTATCCGCGAAGGTGACCTGAAGAGCTTCTCCTGGAAGGACCTTCCCCGACGGACATCCCTTCGGGAGTCCGGGAGCATCGACGAGCTTCCGCGTTGCGGTTGCTTGAAAGAGTCTGCTGGACACTGAACGGGAGAGGCGAAGCCTTTCTGTTCATCCGCGAGCTCTGGTCACCTTTCGTGAAAGACTTTTATAATTTATCTTCCCCGAGGCTATCCATTAAACTCTATCCGGAAATCTGGATAACAGTTTAGATTAGTTCTTCGATACCCATCTTGAAGGAAGGGCTCAACTCATTGAAGCCTGATCATGATGCACAGTGAAGGATCCCAAAAGACGCGAAGACTCCTTATACACTCATTAATGCTCAGATATTATTCTGTATTTATTACCCGATATTGGGGGCATATAATCAATTGGCATTAATGTATTATGTAAATGGGATGTTACCAAAAATATATGTTACCATATTTATGCATGGTTACCCAAAACTGTCCAGGTAGAATTCCCTATAAATACAGGGGAGAATGGGCAGAAAGGGAGATCGACATCTTGTATACCGAAACTCTGGTGCAATTGTGACAAGGAATCTCACTGGGACAACAAAATAGATCAATAAGAGTGACTCATGGACAAGGTGGATTTTAACCACTGAACCACGTAAAAGTGTGTGAGTGCTCTTGATACTTTCTATTTGTCCAATTACGGTTTGCAAAAAACTGCGCCAAAAGATTGGTGCTTTCATTGAGAGCATATTAGGCTTAGAGTGTTAGGGTATGACAAGGGTGCTGACTGCTTAGAGTGTTTTCTTCTTTGTTTCTTTTGTTCAGTGACGAACATCTCAAAGGAACAACTCATCTCTGCGGTAGAGGCTGAATCTGCCCAGGAGAAAGGTTCCCCTGTCGCTGGCGCAAAGGGGAAAGGAAAAACTAAAGTGGTCGCGGCTAGCCCACCGACTATCAACAGTTCAATCTGGGAGATGGACCAGAAGCCGAACCTGTTCAGGAACTACGGCATGCTGGAGCTGTATTCCTCAGAGGTAGGCCTGAAGAACATCCCAGGCCTGATGTGGCACCGTCTGTCGGTGCTGGGCGAGTCGGCTAGCCAGAGTCACGAGGGTTTTGGTGCCTGGAGCTGGGCACATATAGTGTGTGGGGCACATTTTCCCCTAAGGAGTTATTTTGCCCATTTCTGCGTGAAGGCGGGGATTGCCCCCTTCTAGTTGATTCCCCCCAGCTATAAGCTCCTAGCGGGGTGGTACATCTTTTGCAAGTCCCGGGACCTGGAGGCTCCTACCCCGGAGGAGGTGCTGTACTTCTACGGGTTGAAGTCTCAGCCCATGAGAGGCCATTCAGACAAGGTGGGGTTTTACAGGCTGGAGAGGTATCTGGACGTGATGTGCCCCACCTGTCATACCGCGAGGGTTCTAGATCTCCGGGAGTACTGGTTCCTGACGACTGGTTTCCCATTGAAGAGGGTGCCAGCTCTGTCTTTGGACTTCAAAGTCCCTGGTAAGTGCCCCTTCCTTTCTTTTTTAACTTTGTTTCATCACGTTTGATTTGCCTTCAGGGAGGATCTTTGACACCCATGCTTGAATTTTGCAGAAGCCATCCCGTGGACGCCTCGCTGTGCGGAGATGATAAGGAGGTCGCAATTCTACGAGGGGCTCTCGGAGGAAGAGCTGAAGGTGGAAGGACTTGTGACCACCGAATCTCTGAGAGAGTATGGGCTACTCGCCTCCTTCCAAAATATTGGGCCAGTGAGTGGCAGGGGGCAAAGTCAGGTGTTCGCTGACGTCCGGGAGCAGATTGCCCTGGAACTGTCCAAGGTGATCTGCCAGGCAGTCCAGGACGAGAATAATTTGTCCCCCAGTTGGGCGGAGAGGTTCCCCGACCCCCAGTCGGAGGAAGAAGAAATTGAGGCTCGCTACGCCGCGGCATACCCCAATCAAGGGACTCTGGGAGCTGGCACCTCCGGGATAGGTAAGGCTAGCTTTCGATTGATTCACACCCCCAGCCTATCTGAGGTTTCCCAGACCTCTCAGATGGGGTTCGATCCCCGCTTCCTTAGGCTAGATCCGCGTAGGGTACCCTTTGATGGATATTGCGATAGGGTAGATGAGCTCCTCGGGTGTTTGAGTGACGGTAGTCTGCCAGAAGGTGTCATCATGGTTGACCCTTCTTCCCTCAGCATGTCATTCCCGGACTTCAAGGAGTACCGGAGCTTCCTGGAGCAGGAAGCGGTGTCTTGTTTTGCTCGGGGAAGGCCATCCACGTTTCTCGTGCATGGTCGTCCCTCTCAAACGTCTCTCTTTTTTGTTCCTTGTTCCCTACTGACGGACTTGCTTGTGCTTTTATGTTGTTGATTGTCTTGTCTTCTGCTTATCTTCTTTCACATTGCTTGCTGGTTCGTTAACCTTGCTTCGTACGTTTCTTGCAGAACATCCCGAAGCAAAAATGTTGGGGAGAGCTACCTCGCTTATTAAGAAGGCTACCACCAGCCAAGACCCGTCCAAGGGGAAAGGATGAAAGGCCAAAGCTGGTAGGGGAGGTAAAGCTGCCACTCCCAAGAAGACAAGTGGCGAGGCGCAAGTGTCTCCTGGGGTAGAGAAGTCTCCTGCCGATGGGCCTTCCGAGACCATGATGGTCTCGAGTAGCAGCAGCGATGGGGAAGGTCTTGTGTTCCCCGTGAAGACGACCGGGGTGAGCAAGCGTCCTGGAGGAGAGGCTGAGGGCGACAAGAGGAAACGCCTCAGACATTCTTCCCCCGGAGGTGACGGAGACCTCCGGGCCGCGCGCAGTCCTCGCCAGACTACCCTCTCCCAGCAGCAACCACAACCCCAGCAGCAAAAGCAACAACAACAACAACAACAACATCAACAACAACAACAAAGAAAATCAACACCGCCACAGCAGCAGCCGAAACAACAGCAACATCAGCAGCAACATCAAACCGGGGCGGTAGTGACTCCGCTACCATCCCTAATACCCCGTCTACCTCCTCCTCCGGTCCAAAGGGAGTCCACCCTTTCGGGGTCTCCTTCTTCTCCTCCTCTTCCACTTTCTCAACAAACAAGCCTTCCGCCGCCTGGCCTGAAGTTCCACTTCCCTCAGAAACCAACCCGTTTCCCCGCTGCTCTCCTGGAAGGTGTAAGACGGGCTGATAATTTTTTGAAGAGGCGGTTGGAGGCTGAGAAGGCTGTTGTTCAGGGAAGGGCAGACAACCTATCTGCCGTGAAGAGAGCTGAGCTGGCCGAAGGGGTGAGATCCCTTCACCCGGCTGGAGCGGTTTTGGATGGCCCGGCCTTGGGGAAGAGGCTGGTGCCTAGGCTCGAACGTGCATTGGCACCGTTCGGAGCGGAGATGATGGAGGACATGGCCCTGAGCTTGTGTGAGCTCAATTCTGAGAAATGGGCCATCAGTAGCAGTAAGGATCCGCTGTTGCTGACACATGCCGTGAAGCAGCAACTGTCTGGGGTAAGCCGTCAGTTGTTGTGTTTTGGGATCATCTGTCTTAGCACATTTGGTTCTGCTTAATTCATTCTGTTGTCTTTCCTTGCAGGCCTCTCTCATCGCGGAACGCTCGTTCCGGGAGGTGGGTGCAGTTCTGGTTCAGCTGGAGGAGAGCCAGGTGGCTCGCCAGGCCTTGGAGGCGGAGAAGCAGAATCTATCCCAACAGGTCGAGAGCATAAAGGGGGAGGCTGCAGAGAAGATTAACCAGGCTCGGCGCAAGGCTGAGGAAGAGGCGGATAAGAAATATCTTGCCAAATATCAAGAGTACCGGACCAGCGCGGAGAAGGAGTTCAAGCAGCAGTTGGATGACTTGAAGGTCACAAACTCTAAGCTCCAGGAAGAGCTATCCCAAGCCAGGGAGGAGAAGGATACCTTGGAAGCCCGCTTGCAATCGAAAAATGATCTCCTCCTTAAGCGGCAAGAGGAATATGCCACTCTTCAGAATAAGCTGCACGAGGAGGAGCAATTTCATAAGAGGAGCAGGGATCTCGTGTCTATGCTGGAGTTGGGGCTCGCTGAGAAGGATAAAGAGATCGGAGCCTTGCAATTCACTGCCAGGGGGCATGTGACCGAGAAGCAATCTGTGCTGAACCAAAATAAGGTACAGCGCAAGGAGATTGATTCTCTTAAGGGAGAGCGGGATGCATCCAAGGCTGAGATGGAAAAACTGAAAGCTCAATTAGCTGTCGCGGAGGCAAAGCTAGTAGCCTCCGAGGCGGAGCGCTTGAAGGAGAAGGAGGATGCCGAGGTGGTACTGAAGAGGACGATTAATATATCGCATGTGGTCCTCATGCATCAACTCTGGAAAATGAACCCGGAGGTACTAGGCTATCTGGGAGAGGATGCCGACTCCATGAGGGAGAAGCTACAGGTGTGGGATCAAGGCCCAGAGGTGTACGTGATACTTTTATACGATAGAAACTGCAGTAGGGGCGCATGAGGTTTTGGTCCCAACAGCCAGAATCTATGCATTTCTAACTTGAAGCTCCAACGGCTTATGTCCTTTCCCACATAGTTTCTAGGTTGTAGAGGATTCTTGGTTCCAATGGCCAGACTCCCTCTTTCATCGTACTGAGCCTTCCTAAGGTAAATAGCCAATCTCGGGACTTGTAGTTGTACCGTTCACTGGGTTGGTTATGGTGATCTGTTTCATCTCCCCGTCGCGATTTTCACAAAGCTTGCGAGGCAAACACTTAATACGCTTTCGCGAGATGGTGCTGGAACGGGAGTTCTTTTGGTGAGCGTCGCTTAGACTTAGGACTAGATTTTTGCGAAGCAAAATTAACTATCGTTGCAGACCTCACGGTGGCCGACTTCAGGGACTTGGCATAAAGCCTTGCGAGGCAAGGTTCGTTGCGGTCGGGGAAACCATCACGCCTACCATGTGTGATCCTGGAGCAGGGGCTTTGGTAAGCAAGGCCTGCTGTCATTGGGGGATCGATTATATCTGCTCCCAGAGCTGGAGCTTGCGAAGCGAAGCTTGCAATGGTCTAGGAGCTCGCCATGCATTATTTTGTTAGACCCGGAGCTGAAGCCTGCGAAGCAAAGCTTACAGCGGTCGCGGATCTTGCCATCTTTCGCCTTGTGAGACCCGGAGCTGGAGCTTGCGAAGCAAAGCTTTACAGCGGTCGCGGAATATTTTTTGAAGGACTTGCCCGGAAGTTGGGGGTGTTTCGGCGTAGCTCTCTGAATGTGCCCCAACCCCCAGTCCTGTTCATCGCTGGGCTACACAGGAGATAATTTTCATGATGCATAATGGAAGACATTTCAATGGCAATTTTCACATAAACACATAATGCGCACATGACACGTAATGCAAGTATGTTTATGGCAACAAATTAACCTAAGCTTAACAATTTAAAAATTTCAGACACCATGCTAGCACATAAGTGATGTTCTGTGTATGTTTTGTTCAAGGGGCGTATGGCTATGCCTTAGCCATGTATACCCCCCCAAGTGAGCGTGGGGTCCGGACGTCTCCGGACCGCGTGGTCACTTGTTAAAACGCAGCTTTGAACACAGGGATAAAAAATGCAGTAAAAGCGGAGTGAATCTCTCCGTGTTTCATTAAATTAGCCTGTTAGGCATGTGTTTTACAGCAGGGAGGATTATCTCCACATTTTACACTTTTGCTACGTCCACCAAGGACTTTCGACTAGATAGTCCGGGGCCTACTGATAATAACGGTGGAGGTGCTCCGCGTTCCAGGCGCGCGGGACTTTAGATTCGTCGAGTCTCTTTAAGTGATACGTCCCATGGCCCACTTTTTCATGTACTTCATAGGGGCCTTTCCAGTTGGGTCCGAGGACTCCCACTCCCGGGTCCTGCGTAGCAGGAAATACTCTCCGTAGGACAAGGTCCACAACTTCGAATGTACGGCTCTTGACTCTTGTGTTGAAGTGTCGAGCTATCTTGCCTTGGTACATTTTGAGTTGGACCTGTGACTGCTCCCGGAGCTCTTCGATCATGTCCAGGGACTCTTGGAGAAGGGCGTGGTTCCGGGTAGGGTCGTAGGTGTCCTGCCTGTGAGATGGGATCATAGTCTCTACTGGGATGACGGCCTCGCAACCGAAGGTCATGGAATAAGGTGTGTGCCCCGTCGAAGTCCTCTCTGTCGTGCGATAGGCCCAAAGTACTCGCAGAAGCTCTTCCGGCCAGTGAGCCTTGCATGCTTGGAGTTTTTTCTTCAACGTGGTCTTTAAGATTTTGTTTACTGCTTCCACTTGCCCATTAGCTTGAGGTCTGGCGACTGCGGAAAAGCTTTTGATGATTCCATGCGAAGCACAGATGTCCGTGAAATGTTCACTATCAAATTGCTTCCCGTTGTCGGACACAATTTTTTGTGGAAGCCCAAAACGACACACTATATTCCTGATGACAAAGTCCAGTTCTTTCTTAGACGTGACCGTGTTCATAGGTTCAGCTTCAGCCCATTTGGTGAAGTAGTCTACCGCGACTATGGCATACTTCACTCCGCCCCTTCCAGTTGGAAGGGAACCTACTAGGTCAATGCCCCAAACGGCGAACGGCCAGGGGCTGGTCATTAAGGTAATTTCTGTAGGCGGCGCTCGCGGAACCTTGGCGTACCTCTGGCACTGCTCACATTTTCTGACATAATCCACACAATCCTTCTTCATGGTGGGCCAAAAGTATCCTTGTCGAAGGATCTTTTTGGAGAGGCTCAGCCCGGAGGTATGGTCGCCACTGAAGCCTCCGTGAATCTCATGGATGATGGTGCTGATTTCGGTTCCGGCAACGCACCTAAGGAAGGGTATGGACAACCCCCTGCGGTAAAGCTTTCCATCCATAACCACGTATCGGGGAGCTTGATACTGGAGCTTTCTTGCGTCAGCTTTATCAGTGGGGAGCTCTCCGGTGGTGAGAAATCTGAGGATGGGTCCTATCCAGGAATGGGAATGGTCGATGATGGCATTTACCCTCTGTGTCTCGGTACTAGGTGCTTCTAAGTGCCCGATGGGCACTAGGCCATATTGTTCAATCTCCGGGTCTGTTGCAAGCTTGGCCAGTGTGTCCGCAAGTGAGTTCTGGTCCCGGGGGACCTGGCGGATTTGGTAGCCTTTGAAATGCTGCAGGAGGCCGCGGGAGAGAGACACGTAGGCAGCCATTTTTTCTCCTTTCGTCTGGTATTCCCCGGATATTTGGTTTACCACAAGTAAGGAGTCGCTGTATACCTCGATTTTTTGGGCTCCGACTTCTCTGGCCAGTTGCAATCCAGCTAGCATGGCTCCGTGTTCTGCCTCGTTGTTGGATGCTGGGAACGCGAAACGGATGGCGCTCTGGAGCTGATGTCCTTGGGGAGATACTAGGATGACCCCTACTCCAGCTCCTTTTTCATTTGAGGCTCCGTCTACATAGACCTTCCATGCGGGAATTTCCGGGACAGGATCTTCCGGGAGGTCATTCATTCCCGAGCATTCCACAACAAAGTCCGCGAGAGCTTGTCCTTTTATGGAAACACGTGGCTGGTAGTGGATGTCAAACTGGCTCAGTTCCATGGCCCATTTAAGCAATCTGCCAGAAGACTCGCGCTTCTGCAAGACTTATCGGAGTGGGTGGTTGGTGAGTACTCTGATGGTGTGCGCCTGGAAATAGGGCCTTAGCTTCCGCGAAGCGATTAGCAAGCAGAGGGAGAGTTTCTCGATCATTGAATACCTGGACTCGGCGTCCAGTAACCTCTTGCTTACGTAATACACAGGGAGCTGGATACGGCCGTCTTCCCGGACGAGAGCGGCACTCACGGCGTGCTCTGTCACAGCTAAGTATAAGAACAACGCCTCTCCTTCGACAGGTTTGGACAGAATGGGAGCTCGGGTTAGATGTTCCTTGAGGTGTTGGAAGGCTGCTTCGCATTCGGGGGACCACTCGAACCTCTTGTTTCCTCGCAACACATTGAAGAAGGGGACACATTTGTCAGTGGCCTTAGATACGAAGCGGCTGAGAGCAGCTATCCTTCCGGTAACGCTTTGGACATCCTTATGCTTCCGGGGAGAAGGCATATCTATGAACGCCTTAATTTTCTCAGGGTTGGCCTCCACTCCGCGGGAGCTGACAATGAAACCGAGGAACTTCCCAGACGAGACCCCGAAAGTACATTTCTTCGGATTCAGTTTCATTCCATACTTTCGGATCACAGCGAAAGCTTCCTCAAGGTCGTCACTGTGGTCCCCGGAGGTCTTGGATTTTACCAACATGTCTTCTACGTACACCTCCATGTTCCTCCCCAGCTGGTCCTTGAACATCTTGTTTACTAGACGCTGGTACGTCGCCCCAGCATTCTTCAAACCGAAAGGCATGACCACGTAACAGTAGACACCCTTGTCCGTGAGGAAGCTGGTGTGTTCCTGGTCCGCGACATGCATCTTGATCTGGTTGTATCCAGAGTACGCATCCATGAAGGATAAGAGTTCATACCCGGAAGTAGCGTCTACCATCTGATCGATTCGCGGAAGAGGGAAACAATCTTTCGGGCAGGCTTTGTTTAGGTACGTGAAGTCAATGCACATTCTCCAGGACCCATTGGGTTTCGGGACCAGAACTGGGTTGGCCAACCACACGGGATAGTGTGACTCCTGGAGAAAGCCTATGGACATCAGCTTGTCCACTTCAGCTTTGACTACTTCTGCCCTCACTGGGTCTAACGGCCTCCTCTTTTGGCGAACTGGAGTTGTAGATGGGTCTATGTTGAGTGCGTGGCACGCGACATTAGGATTAATCCCCGTCATATCAGCGTGGCACCATGCCAGGATATCCTGATTATTCTTCACAGTGGCCACGATCTTTTTTCGAATGGCTGATGGAAGGTTTTTCCCTACCTGAATGACTTTGGTGGGATCTTCCGGGTTGAGGATCACCTCTTCGACTTCCTCCATCGGCTCTATCGCTCTCTCGACCCCCACTCTAGGGTCGAGTTCGTCAACGCATGCCCCGTGGGTACCCTCAGTTTCTGGTAAATCTTCCGCTAAAGAAACGGCAACAACCGCCTCCTGGACCGTGTAGACGGATCGGACGGAGACGTTATAACAGCTTCGTGCACTTCGTTGGTCTCCCCGGAGGGTGCCGATACGCTCGTCGTCGCATGGAAACTTCAGGCATAAGTGGCGTATCGAGGTTATGGCCCCGCAATCGATTAGGACCGGTCGGCCTAGGATAGCATTATACGCCGTGGGGCAGTCGACCACTACAAATGTGCAGTGCTTGAACGCGCAAGCGTCGCTTTCTCCTCTGAGGGTGACTGGAAGTTGAATTTTGCCTAACGGCATGAGTGCATCTCCATTGAACCCCTGAAGCTGGATGGGGCATGGGGTCAGGTCTGTCTCGGTTAATCCGATAGCGTGGAAGGCAGCTTTGAAGAGGATATTTACGGAGCTTCCATTATCGACAAGGATCCGTGATACCTTCTTATTGGCAATCTGAGCTTCCACCACGAGGGGATCGTTGTGGGGGAAGTGCAAATGTCGGGCGTCATCTTCTGTGAAGGTGATGGGAAGATCCATCATTCGGGGACGCTGAGCAGGTGACTGAACCAAGGCGCACATCTCTCCGGTGTGTTCTAACTCCCTCAAGTACCTTTTCTAGGAGTTGCGGGTGCTTCCGGCAAGGTGCGGTCCTCCAGAAATGGTGGCTACATGTCCGTCAACGGGTGGCGGAGCAAGGTCGGGCGGATATGGGTTTCCGGGTCCCGGAGCCAATAAGGCAATGGGTGCCGGAGAGGTTGGAGCAGGAAGCGCTTGGAACTGAGACCCAGGAGCTTGGGGGTGACCGGCTCCAGGAGCGCTAGCGGTCCCCCTCTGTCCCGGAGAATATGCAGCTCCGTGGACTACTCCCTGTCCGGGATAGATTATGGGTATCCTCACCCATTGACCGAGGTGTCCCGCCCTTGCCAGGGACTCGATCTCATCCTCCAGCTGAAGACATTCGTTTGTGGTGTGCCCCACGTCTCCGTGGAACTCACACCTCTTATTGGAGTCTCGCAGACGCCTTCCTCCGTGAGACACTTTCGGGGGCTTCCTGTAGTTGACCATATTACAGGTCGCCCGATAGACATTCTCTCATGAGTCTATCAAACTGGTGTACTCTGTGAACTTGGGCTCATAGTTCTTCCGGGGTTTCTTTGAATGGTCCCCCCGGTTGGAGTTTCTTCCGCCTCGTTTATTCCGCGATTGGCTCAGATTTTGTTCTGGGCCTTCCGCTTGCGGTTGCGACGGTCCGGGAGCGATACTAAATCCGGTTTGTACAGCTCCATACCCAGAGAAATGGGTTTGACTTGGCGTCTAAGCAGACGCGGAAGGCCCATACACGCTTGGAGTGAACTGGGCTCCTGGAAGCGTGAGGGCTGGTGTGGGAGCTTGCGAAGCAAAGCTCGGCGCAGTCACGGAAGGCGTCGGAGCTGGGGGAACTCCAAAGGCCTGCTGGTAGGCATCCTCAAGGTTGATGATTCCCTGAGCTTTTGACATGAATTCGGACAGCGTTTCTGCCCGTCTCCTTTGCATTTCCCCCCATAGCAGGGAGCCGACAGTAAGGCCCGATTGAAGGGCGATCAGCTTCATGTCGTCGCTGACCTTGGTCTTAGCAGCAGCTTCCATCATTCTCTTAATGAAAGCTTTGAGGTTCTCATTGGGTAGCTGCTTGATGTTGGTTAAGGAACCAACCTCCATGTCGTGGTCTCGGGCAGCAATGAACTGCCTTCTGAATGCGGACCGTAGCTCCTTCCAACTGTGGATGGATCCGGGAGCTAATCTTTTCCACCAGTCCTCCGCGGACTTGGTAAGGGTGAGTGAGAAGCACATGCATTTGGCGTCCTCACTGACGCGCGCCACTTGCATCATTTTGTTGTATTTAGCTAGATGGGTGCGCGGGTCTGTCCTCCCCTCATATAATTCTATGTGAGGCATTTTGAAGTTATCCGGGAGGGACGTTTCCGCGATCCTCCGAATACATGGTTCCGGGTCTTCCTCCTCAGAGTCTGACAGGGCCCCACTTTGCTTCCGGACCAGCTTGGTCAAGGCAGCGATCAGTTCCTCGAGCCTCTTTGTATCACTCTCCGGGAGGTCACGTCCCCGGAGCTTGTCATTAAGATGATTTCGCATGTCATCTCCGTGAGGCCGGGCCTTTTCTCCTTTGGCCTTTTCATACTTGGCCTCCAACCTTCTTCTTAGGTCCACCGTGGACCAGCTATCTTCGGAGTGCGTGTCCGCAGCCCGACCGTCCTGGTTGACAGAATCACTGGGGCGGTTGTTCCTTCCCCTAGGCCTGGGTGCCTTAGCACCGGGCCCTTTAGGCACAGAGTGCCCCCTTGGGGCTGAAGGACGTCTGGGCTTAGGAGCGCTAGAGACCTTCTGCGCGCGGGGGGGGGGGGGGGGGGGCAGTCGGCCTGGTGATTCACGCCTTTAGAAGGTGCAGGGGCGTTAGTGCGCACAGGCTCCCCAACTTTTTCTTTGCCCTTGTTAGGGGCGGCTTTGGATGGTCCAGCAGCGGCTGGATCCGGCATGGCGGCATCAGCACCACCTAGAACAGAGGCATCCTTGTCCGAGTCGCCTAGATCTCCGAACTTGCTTTGGAGGCGCTCCATTATGCGCTGCATTTTTTCGGAGACGCGCTCCTGCTCAGCAAGCTTGGCCTTAGTGACCACCAGTTCTTCGGCTACTTGGACCAGTTCTGGATCCTTCTCGTAGTAGTAGCCGTCTTTGTAGTAACCGTCTCGGACATACTCTTCTTCGCTTTCTAAGTATGTCGTATCTTCAGTACTGACCCGATCCTGGCGGGATGTCGGCTCTTCACCTTGGTGGTCCGAGGGTTCGTTTTGTACCACATCTTCCATCCTAGTATCGGGGTTGACCCTAGTATTTTTGTCAACCGCAGATTTTCTCGTAGTCACCATCTTTTCAGTACGCAGAAAAAGAGCTGACTAACAACTTCCTACAGCTCTCAATGAAAGCACCAAAATGTTTACCGAGTTTTTCGGAAACGAATACAAACAAAATAATAAAATGATAAGAACTGTAGAAGTGCAGAAATATAAATGGACAAATAGGTTTTTTACGTGGTTCAGGCGTTAATGAGCCCTAGTCCACGAGTCGATGTTATTATACTTGTATAGAACTACAGTAAGATGGCTGGTGTACAAGAATCTCACAAACTCACAGTGTTTCTCTCGAGTTCTCTAGAAGAAGACGAAGTTAGAGAGATTTTGACAGAGTTCTTGCTATGAAATATTTTCCTCTCCCTCCTATTGCAAAATGAGGAGGTCTTTATAGCCAGAGTTCTGGATTAGGGTTTTTCTCTGCCCCCCTGAGTCTTAATTACACCAGCCATAAATAGGGGATACAATTACAGTAGTCGCCTGGCTACCAGGTTCTATGTGGGTATATTTACTTGAAAGTATGGGGAATGCGCAAAGGCAGCTGTCTTTTTCAGGCTGTCAGCGGAACAGTAGGCGAAATAGTACTTTTAGGCGTGCTGGGATGTATGCGGCCTCGACCTGTCAGGCGGGATCCTGTGTCAGGTGGATATCATTCCAACTATGCCTCCTCCATGACTCGGCCGCTTGGTCTTCTTCCGTGCGAGACACGGAACTGTATCCGCGAAGGTGACCTGAAGAGCTTCTCCTGGAAGGACCTTCCCCGACGGACATCCCTTCGGGAGTCCGGGAGCATCGACGAGCTTCCGCGTCACGGTTGCTTGAAAGAGTCTGCTGGACACTGAACGGGAGAGGCGAAGCCTTTCTGTTCATCCGCGAGCTCTGGTCACCTTTCGTGAAAGACTTTTATAATTTATCTTCCCCGAGGCTATCCATTAAACGCTATCCGGAAATCTGGATAATAGTTTAGATTAGTTCTTCGATACCCATCTTGAAGGAAGGGCTCAACTCATTGAAGCCTGATCATGATGCACAGTGAAGGATCCCAAAAGACGCGAAGACTCCTTATACACTCATTAATGCTCAGATATTATTCTGTATTTATTACCCGATATTGGGGGCATATAATCAATTGGCATTAATGTATTATGTAAATGGGATGTTACCAAAAATATATGTTACCATATTTATGCATGGTTACCCAAAACTGTCCAGGTAGAATTCCCTATAAATACAGGGGAGAATGGGCAGAAAGGGAGATCGACATCTTGTATACCGAAACTCTGGTGAAATTGTGACAAGAAATCTCACTGGGACAACAAAATAGATCAATAAGAGTGACTCATGGACAAGGTGGATTTTAACCACTGAACCACGTAAAAGTGTGTGAGTGCTCTTGATACTTTCTATTTGTCCAATTACGGTTTGCAAAAAACTGCGCCAAAAGATTGGTGCTTTCATTGAGAGCATATTAGGCTTAATTCCCCATGCAAGTTTACCTAATAGTCACCATGGTGGTCACCCGATCTATGCGTGATAATGAGATGAAGAAACCTGATGATCTGGAGGCTCATCGTGTGGCCATCCCCACTAGAGAAGGCTCATCTGCACAACGTCGTCCTGGGAAACAACATGTGGACCAAGACGCTACTGGGAGCTCAGCCTCTTGCCCACTAAATCCCCTTCCTGGGTATCTGACAGCCATCAAGATGGAAAATGCCCAATTAAGGAACTATTTTGCCCAGCCTAACAAGCAGATTGAGGAGATATTGACTCGATTACCGCCTCCTGCATCCGATGTTAACATCAGAACGAGGCAAAGTGGGTACCATAGGAATAATCGGCCCAATCTCAGTCGTTCTGTCAAAACTACAACTTCGAGCCCCTTACCTTCTGAGCAAATTCAGCGAAATACTCAACCTGCCAATCCTCACAAGAAACATTGACCTCATGTCAGTCAGTCTGTTCAAACTGCATCCCTGAGTTCCGTTCCTTCTGAATGGATCCCACAGAATGCTCAACCAACCAACCCTCGCAGAAACGATCAATCAACTCACACTCCCAGAAACTAGCCTAGTCAAACAAGGCGAGCTGGGACCAATTCGAGGAGACAAGACGTCCCAAGAAATCCATTTGTGCCATGGCCAGAACCTCCTACAATGAGAAATGAGCTGGCACTACCTCCAACCCAAGAACTTGAAGTATAACAAGAGCGAGCTAATCTAGTCCATCCCGATGGAACAAGGATAGCTTCACCAATAAGGCATCCTCCATTGCCGATTCAGCATCCAACACCACCTCGCCCACAGAGGAATGTTATACATCGAGGGGATAGCAAGAGGAATCCTCCCCCCTCAGAAGACATTTATATCCCACGCTATCGCGATAATAATCCAGGTCCTCCATCCCAGCCATGAACTGTAAGCTTCGAGAATGGAAGTTACTAGATAGAGAGCCAACACGAGGACATGCATGAGAGCAACCTGAGAAATTACTTAAGCTTTGCACAAAGCCTTCTCTCCAACCCACATTTCGACCTACATGATCATCTGAACTCACAAAGAGGACGTCCAGCTCACCACGATGATTTGAGTTAAACTCAGGCCAGGGGAGATTCGTCTATTGTATGTGACAATGGGAACGTCCCGCCTAACCGAGCTCAATCTTGGAGGGATAATGACCCATATAACGCATACCATAAGATGGGAGCTGATAATCAAATTCTGACTGACCAATACCCCAAGGATCCAACCCTTAAGCAGTTGGTCCTAATGGAAGAACAGATGAGGAAACTCCTATCTAGAAAAAGAGTCGATGATTGTGATTCCGATGAGGAGCTCGAGCCTTTTGCTTCTAATATTGCACTAACTCTGTATCTTATTGGCTTCAAGGTGCTAACCATACCCACATGTGATGGAAACACCGACTCGTCCAATCACCTCAGGACCTTCAACACATTAATGATGGCCCAAAACGTTGGGTTCAACCTAAGATGTATCTTGTTCCCAACAACATTGATTGGATAGGACAAGTTATGGTTCAATAAGTACAAGACACACTCAATCACCTCGTGGAAAAAACTGTCTTCTGAGTTAGACAGTTTTGAGCTGCGAAGGAAGCTTGTGTTGAAGCCGATTCGTTGGCCAACATCAAACAATAACCTGGTGAGTCACTGAAGGCGTATCTGAACCGATTTACCAATGCAACAGCATGAGCTAGGGATGCTGATGATAGTTCCTAGCTCATGGCTATGAGGACAGGGATCAAAGTAGAAGGAGATTTATGGAAAGAAATCCAGTGAAAATGAGTTAAGAGTGTAGATGAATTCCTAGCTCGAGCTCAGGAATGACTAAATTTAGAGGAGGCACAATCTACAATCGTAGAAACCAGCCAGACCCATGTTCAGCCCTTTGAAGCGATAACGGATGTTGCATCTACATTACATGACTAAGTCAATTCCTAATAGAATCCGTTAAAAGGGAAAATTCTATAGGTTTGTTATGAACTCACCTTTAACTTTTAAACAAAATCTTGATGATTTTAACAAGTTAGATTTAGCTAATGCAAGGGAAGATATAAAGCAGAAGATAAAGTTGTAACTCTTTTATATAATATTCCTCGGGAATTTAAAGATCTCATAATTGCAGTGCAATACAGTGGAGACACCCTGAGTATGGAAGATGTTTTGGGTGTTCTAAGAACCAAAAATTTTGAACTTACCATTGAGAAGAGTACAAGGAGAGATAGGGGTTTGTTTATGAGAGGGGGGCCACATAAAAATGATAATTTTAGATGGAGAAGTAAGTCTCAACACCGTTCAAAATCAAGGAGTGATTCTCAATCAAGAAATTGGTCAACAAACTCATATATCAAGAAATGCTACCACTGCGAGAAACCATGTAATTTTAAGAGAAATTGCTATGAACTCAAGAAGAAACTAGCGGAAGAATCAAGAAATGATGCTACTGGAGTTGCAGAAGAAAGTGGGCCAGATGGTGAGTTTTATGTTATCACTTTGGAAAGGAATATTCGGGAATGGATAATGGATTCGGGTTGCACCTTCACACGAGTTAAAATAGAGATTGGTTCAGTGATTTCAAGGAAGTTAAACATGGCCAAGTTTTGATGGGAAATGATCTGTCTTGTGAGATAAAATGATTTGGTTTTGTGGCTGTTCAACATCATGGTGGTGTTATAAGGTTGTTGGAAAATGTTAGATTTATACCAAGTTTTAGGAGAAATTTGATTTCTCTCCGCACCTTAGAAGATGGTGGATTAAAGTTCAAATATGAAAATGGTACTTTAAGAGTATCAAAAGGATCTTTGACCATTATGAAAGTTGAAAAGAAAAATGGCTTGTATGTTTTGAAGGGAAGAATTGAACAGGCAGGTGTAGTACCAAAAATGAAAGAAAAAGATGCAGGTTAAGAGATTTGACACAGAAGGCTTGGTCATATGAGTGATCAAGGGCTCTTTGAAGTGCACAAACAAGGCTATCTACCAAAATACAAGTCAGGAAGTCTCAAATTTTGTGAAGCTTGCATTTTGGGAAAACAATATAGATTGAAATATACAACTGGAAAACATACATCGTAACAAGTGTTATATTATGTTCGTACCAATTTGTGGGGGCCAAGCAAGACAACCACTCATAGAGGTAATATATTTTTCCTTTCAATTGTTGATGATTATATTCGTAAGGTTTGGATTTTCTTATTACAATACAAACATGAATGTTTTGATAAGTTTAAAACTTGGAAATTACTTATTGAAAATCAAACTAATAAAAAATTTAATCACTTAAAACAATAATAGATTGGAATTTGTTGGTAATGAGTTTGGTGTATTTTGTGATGAACATGGTATTATGAGACATAAGATAGTTGTTATAACCCCACAACAAAATGGGATAGCTGAGCGCATGAATATGACTCTCTTGAATAAAGTAAGATGTATGTTGGTATATTCTTGTTGAAGTAGAAATTTATGGGGTGAATCCTTACATACTCCATGTTATCTTGTTAATAGATCACCAAATCAAGTAATATAATTGAAATACCTGAAGACAAATGGCTAGGTAGACCAGCTTGTTTAACTCATCTTAGAGTGTTTGGGTGTTCTTCATATGAACATCAAGTTAAAGATAAATTGGAACCTAGGTCTATAAAATGTGTTTTCTTGGGATATACTGATGGGGTTAAGGGATATATTGTAACGTCCTTCTAATCTAGTACCATTACACTGCATACTTTAAATAGTGTCAGACTTGCTAATCAAGTCACTTGGTTATAAACGTGTAACTAAGGTTAATGATAAGGGTTAGGGTAAAAAGTTTTGGTCAAAAGGAAACATTGACTTTTCATTTAAAATATTTATGTTCATACATGGGATCCCAAAATAACATTAAAAGGGTAATAGAATTCAAAAGTTACAAGCCAAGCCGACCTAAGCAACAAAATAAGGGATACAACCCTGGTTCCTCCAAGGTAACCCCGGTCGTGGTGGTCGAGCAGCGACATATGAACATGTTACCACCAAAGCTCTCCAACTCATGGTTGGTCCAGCTTCCCTTTTCCTTTACCTGCACCACATAACATAGCACCCATGAGCCAAGGCTCAGCAAGAAAACTTAAACACGTGCATGAACAGTAAATATAGATTTAAGATGCATGTCTAGCATGCCCAACAGTAATAACCTGCTCATGCATGCATACAATTACAGTTAAATGATCATAGGATCATTCTAGGGCCCGTTGCCTTGAATAGTCCACCATAGAGTAATCCTGAGGCCATATGCCCTAGCTAAGTGACCATAGAGTCACCTAGGGCCTTTGCCCTTAACTTTGAGTAACTAGCATAGAGCTAGCCCAGCGCTTTGTTCTTTCCAAACAACCATAGGGTCAGCCAACATAATAATATGTCCCTAATTAGGCCTAAGCCTCTCGACCCGTGCACATCGCGTTATTATCACCCTTGACTAATAAGTCAATGCCTTAACCAGACAATCAAACAACTAAATAAACAGATAGCCCAATACATATATGCATACTTCAGATAATACAAGTACGCATGCATATTAATCATATATCTTAGCCAATTAAATACAAACACAGAAATAATCATGTTCCTTAACAGGGCGAGCCCTAATTACGAAGATAATGCAAACAAACATATATCATTTAACAATTATCCGTATACAGAGCATTAAAGCATGCTTAATCAGCGATCAGAACAATAATCTTAATCATGTTCATTCTCAGAGGCCCGAGCCCTATTCATAATTATATTTAACAATCGGGCCAAGCCCTAATCACATATATCACGTATTGGGTGCAGTTTTCTTACCTCAGGTCTGAGTGCAATGTATAATAAGAATGACCCTCGGCATGATCCCAGTTCCAAGCCAGTAGCGGTAACCCAGTCACAATTGTAATGCACTACTACCTTAGAGTCATTACCATGTGCTTTATAAATGTGCCATTAGCTCACTGATCGGGGTTTTAGGTTGAAAAGTGTAATAAAATCGAAATAAAGACTCATTTGGCGAACGTTAGTTATAAAGATTTGGATATTTATTTAAATTCATAAAAGTTCTACATTGGGATCCCAAAACACTATTTAAAAAATGTATTAAAATTCTTTAGATACTATTGACCTAAGCGACAAAACCAGCCATTTACAGCATATCACGTAAAACAACCTCGACCGTGGCAGCCAAGTAGGCCGAACATGTACACGCCGCTCCATGCTCTCCAACTCATGGTTAATCGGCATTTCCCTTGCCCTTAATTGCACCATAGAGCACTCATGAGTCGAGGCCCAGTAAGAAAACTCAACACATAACGTATCAAAATCTAATCCAATAATATATTGCTTAAACATATAGTAGATTAAACACATAGCGGCCTATGTCGACCCAGGTGCTTTACCACACACTAGATTCACAGTCTTCACCGAGCGAGTGAATACAGCTCCCTAAGAGGGTCTCTCCCTAGCTTCTGCTTTTAGCATGTCTTCGTCATTCCCGCCTCTGCCGTTCTCAGCCTTCGCCATTCTCGGCCATCGCCGTTCCCGACCTTTGTCGTTCAAGGCCTTCACCGTTCATTCACAATCATACAAACATTGCACAACAAGCCATAAACATTCACATAAAGAACTCAACATAGGAAATCAAGCCATGCCCTGCTCTACGGGCACAAACAACTTTCTGACCTGTGTCCTGAGTTAATTGATTAATGCAATCTTGACCACGATCCCCTAAATCCGAGCCTTGACGTAAAAACCTAGTCACAATGAATCAATAAATAGACATCCATCAAGCCCAAACCAATTAAAAACTTCAGATTAAAATACTAGCCTTTGGGACCTTGAATTCTACTAAATCGGGTGGTAGAATCCATCCTGAGCATTAACATTTGGGTTCCCGAGCTTAAAACCCTATTTTGGTCATTTTCCCTAATTTGTGCGGTGGCCCTCCCCTAAGGGCCACGACCCGCTGCAAGTCAGCGAGCTTCGACTCTGTCATCTTGGGAACACAGGCTGCGATGCACCCTGCCTGCGTCGCGGTGCCTAGGCAAAATTAGAGCCGCAGCGTCTGAAGAACAGGGTCGCGGCTCTGGCCCAAAACCCATAAATTCTCATGCAGCTTTACGAGCCAATCTCTCTATTGATGATTCGACCCTGAGCTAATTCCCCAACATTTCTAGCTTGTTTTCTCAAGTCCCCACCCTCAATTCTCATCCAATCCTTAAGAATTTAACCAAAACCTCCAAACCTTTAGAGAGAGAGAGAGAGGTACATGAGAGAGAGAAAGAGGGAGAGCTAAGTTGAAGGTGTTCTTCTAATTTTTAGTCAGTTCTAGTGTCTAAGGCAAAACCAAGTCTATCTCCATCTGTAGAATACCCAAAATGCCCCTAACCTAATCCTTCACCCTTCTAACACCACCAGGAGCAAACTCATCATTTGCCTTATTCCGCTGATTCGTCGAATAGTCTTATAAATTCCCATTTAACCCCCGACATACTTAAATAACCACTAAATCACTACTTGTTACCCGGTAACCTCGAACACGTACTATATTCCCAAAATACCCGTAGGCTCACCCCGAGCCGGGTATTCGACCCCGTTGTGACTATTTCACTATTCCGCTCCCTAAGATCATCTTAGATCACACATCACAAATAAATCTCCACAATCTTGTGGTCTTAAGCACAACATACATATAATTTACATTTATGCCCTCAACAGGCCAAAATTACAAATATGCCCCTATTAACAAAAATGGGCCCACATGCATACTTAATTCATCAGAACATGCATTTCTAATCACATAATCATTTACTCCATGTAATAACATAATTAAATCAATTACTTCCCTCCTGACACGCTAATCAAGCCACTAAGCCTTATTAGCAAATTTGGGACGTTACAACTATCCCCTCCTTACAGAAATTTCGTTCTCAAAATTTACCTGAATAACTTGGGATATGGTCCTGCATATCCGTCTCAAGATCCCAAGTTGCCTCTTCCACTTTTATGTTCCTCCACAACACTTTTACTAAGGCAAGGATCTTGTTCCGCAAGACTTTATCTTTTCGGTCTAGAATCTGAACCGGCTTCTCCTCATAAGACAAATCTTGATCTAGCTCAAGGTATTCATAGTAGAACACATGCGTAAGATCTGATACATATTTTCGGATCATGGATATATGAAACACGTTGTGAACCCCTGATAAGGTCAGAGGTATTGCTAATCTATAAGCTACCTCTCCAACTTGTTTCAGAATCTCAAAGGGGCAGACAAACCTAGGACTTAACTTGTCTTTCACTCCAAATCGCTTTACTCCTCTCAAAGGAGCTACTTTGAGAAACACATGATCACCGATCTGAAACTCTACACTCTTGCATCTCAAGTTTTAGTAACTCTTCCGTCGACTCTGGGAGGCGAGCGTCCGAGCTCTAATCTTTTCAATCACCCCATTGGTCCTCTAAACAACCTTAGGACCTAAGTACATCCTCTCACCCATCTCATCCCAATGGATGGGCTATCTACACTTCCTCCCATATAACATTTCATACAAAGCCTCTCTGATAGTTGCCTGATAGATGTTATTATATGAAAACTCAATGAAAGGGAGATACTTACTTAAAGATCCCCCAAAATCCAGCACACAGGCCCGCAACATATCCTTCAGTATCTTTAACGTCCTCTCAGACTCTCCATTCATCTGAGGATGATAGGCGGTACTAAACCGCAACTGCGTACCCATAGCCTTCTATAGGCTCTCCCAAAACTTAGGGGTGAAGGTGGGGTCCATGTCGGATACAATCGACCTCGGAGCCCCATGAAGTCACACAATTTCCTTTACATACAACTCACCATACTACTCCATTGTATGAGTTTTCTTATCAGGCAAAAAGATGGCTGATTTGCTGTACCTATCCACAATCACCCATACAGAATCATATTGTCCCACTGTCTTCGATAATCCAACCATGTACTTCATGGTGATATCCTCCCATTTCCACTCTGGAATCCCTAAAGGCTACAGCAACCCTGCTGGCCTTTGATGTTGAGCCTTCACCTACTGAAATGTTAAATACTTGGCCACATAATCCACCACATCCTTCTTCATCTCTGGCCACCAATACAAAGTTCTCAAGTCTTGGTACATCTTTGTCGTACCCAGAGTAGGAAGAGGTATGAAACTCATCTAGAATCTCTTGTCTGATATTGGGCTCCATCGGAACGCAAATCCGACCGTTACACCTCATTATATCCACCTCTAAAATAGAAAAGTCCCTAGCCACTTCGGCTAAGACATCCTCCTTGTGTTTCCTCAATGGTGGATCGTCCCTCTGCGCTTCCTTGATCCTTTCAAGGAGCGTGGACTAAAGTGTGATATTGGCTAGCTGTCCAACTACCTATTCAATTCCCGGTCTAGTCATCTCCTCAGCAAACCTCTCTGATATTTGCCTCGAACTGAATATCTGCCTTGGGCCCTTCTGACTCAATGCGTTGGCCACCACATTGGCCTTCCCTGGATGGTATAAAATTTCATAGTCGTAGTCCTTTGCCAATTCCAGCCAATGCCTTTGTTGCATATTCAGATCCTTTTGAGTAAAGAAATACTATAAAATTTTATGGTCGGTGTATATTTTGCACTTCTATTCATACAAATAATGCCTCCATACCTTCAGTGCAAATACCACCGCTGCTATTTCCAGATCGTGAGTGGGACACCTCTGCTAATACTCCTTCAGCTGTCTTGACGTGTAGGCTATCGCCTTTCTAGCTTGCATCAATACACACCCCAAACCCTGCCTAAAAGCATCACAGTAGACTACAAACTTCTCATTGTCTGATGGAAGACTCAATACAGGAGCGGTGATCACTCGTTGCTTCAACTCCTTGAAACTGATCTCACATCTATTTGTCCAAACATTCTTGGTCTTCTTACGCGTCAGCTCAGTCAACAGTGTGGCTATTATATAGAATCACTCAACGAACCGCCAATAGTACTATGCTAATCCAAAGAAGCTCCTAACCTCTGGTACATTGCTCGGTCTGGGCCAATCTTTCACTGCCTCAATCTTGCTTGGGTCCACAAGAATCCCCTCCTTACTCATAATGTGGCCCAGAAATGTTACTTGGGACAACCAAAACTCACATTTGTTGAACTTAGCATATAGCTTATGCTCTCTCAACTGCTGTAGTACCAAACGAAGATATTACTGTTAGGAAAATATGTATTTTGCCTCAATGGAAATAATAATAAATTACAACTCTATGCAATATATTACAAATAAATAATGATTGATTAAAAAGAGTTACAACTCTATAACTAAAAATTACAAATAAACAAAGAAAATGAAGAAGACGATGAAGAAGAAGAGAATAGTAAAATACAACTCTAAGCAAAAGGTTACAAATAAAGTAAAGTGTTTGAAACAAAAGAAAAGAAAATATTACAACTCTTGAACAAGAAATACAAGTAAATAGAGAAGAACAATATAAAGATGAAAAGCAATAGAATGAAAGAAAGGAACAAGAAACAAAAGATAAACAACTCTCACTCACACTACTAAAGTGAAGAGTGTAGGGGATCACCAACTTGAACAAGGTTTGAAACCTTTGTCCAAAAGCTTATTTCCCCTAACTCAAGCACTAAGGGATCTCTCACAGATTATAGGAAATGCTTTCTGGAATTATAAAGCCTCAAGTTCTGTCTAGCCAAGTGCTCTAATGGATAGAAATGTTGTGTCTTACAAGTGAGCTATAGGCTCCTATTTATAGAGTTTAGAGACACCCTTTGAATTTCAAATTCCACCAACCCCCATGGCTGTTACCAATGTTTAATTGGATTAATATGGAATTAAAAATAAGACTTGGGAGTTATTTGAGTTTTTTGAGCCGTTCTACAAAGATTGAAAAACCTGAAAAAAATGGTCAGTTTTTAGCCTGTGGCCGCGGCTAGAGACATTAGTGGCCGCGGCCACCGACCATTTTCAGCACTAAAAAGTGTGATGTTTTTCCAAACGATTCCAAACCCTCCCAAATGATTTTATAACTCACAAAACACATTATTGGGGTTAAAATCATATCTCTAACAGCCATATAACATATGGCTTTATGAAATTCATCTCAATATTGTGTAACAACAAATTTACACAATAAAGGGTAATATTTGGAAGTTACAAATTTGTAACACCAAATATGTTACATTATTTGGATATATCTCATACATCTAAATATTGTAACTCTCTATTATATGTTACAATATGTGACACTCTTTGTCACATTTATTTAATCTAAAAACATTATATTATAATATAATATACTATTACATTATATTATAAAATAATATAACATTCCCCCACTAGGCATTGAACCATCTTTTCATCATAACTAATATACTATTAGTTATCTATTGTAACACTTATTTAATCAATCATTATATTTTGAAATATAACATATCCCCCACTTGATTAAATAAGAACTTTCTCTTATAGGAGTCATTGCATTAGTGCACAAAGCAAAGTGTTTTTCAACTTGAACTTTACTATAGTGTAATTATCACAAAATTTGTCAAAAATTTGGTTGCACTAGGCATTGAACCATCTTTTCATCATAACAAATCGGTGATAACACACACACCTTTGCGATGATCACTTGAGACCTCTATGTCTCACTTTGCACCGGTAATGGCCATGTGCACTTTCCATTCATGGACGTTCTTGAGAATACTCCAAATTCTCATGAGAGGCGGCACCACCCCTAGGTCCATATAGGTAGAATTCTTATAGTATTTTGTTACCAAAAATACATGTCTTTACAAGACTGAATTCTATTAAAAAATCTTTTGGTTTTAACCCTCGACTTGGTAACACACAAGTACTCAATATCTCAGATGGGACTTGTTTTGAGTACAACTAATATTCACTTGATTGACTTGTTATTACCTATTGAACCTAACACTAGTTGAATAACTAGTGTTAAGATAGGTTACCATCAATCGTGAATTTCTTTAGGGAGTTTAAGTCCCATCCCTCGAGATGATGCAGCCACTAAATCCCTCCATAGTGGCTTAGTGAAAGGATCCGCCAGATTTTCACTTGTTCTCACATAGGATATTGAGATGACTCCTCTTTGAATCAATTCTCTTACATATCCATGTCTTAGACTAATGTGTCTAGACTTCCCATTATACACTCCGCTGTATGCTCTAGCCAATGTCGCTTGGCTATCACAATGTATCAATATAGTAGATACATTCTCTTTGATTAGGGGAGTCTCTATCAATAGATCCCTTAACCATTCAGCCTCTTTGCCGGTAACAGCTAGAGCTATGAACTCTGCTTCCATAGTGGAATGAGATATACAGGTTTGTTTCTTGGAACTCCAAGAAATTGCACCTCCACCAAGTGTAAATACCCAACCAGTTGTGGACAAGTTGTCCCCAAGATTGGATATCCAACTTGCATCTGTATATCATTCTAATATCGAAGGAAATTTGGAGTATTTTGCCTCAATGGAAATAATAATAAATTACAACTCTATGCAATATATTACAAATAAATAATGATTGATTAAAAAGAGTTACAACTCTATAACTAAAAATTACAATTAAACAAAGAAAATGAAGAAGACGATGAAGAAGAAGAGAATAGTAAAATACAACTCTAAGCAAAAGGTTACAAATAAAGTAAAGTGTTTGAAACAAAAGAAAAGAAAATATTACAACTCTTGAACAAGAAATACAAGTAAATAGAGAAGAACAATATAAAGATGAAAAGCAATAGAATGAAAGAAAGGAACAAGAAACAAAAGATAAACAACTCTCACTCACACTACTAAAGTGAAGAGTGTTGGGGATCACCAACTTGAACAAGGTTTGAAACCTTTGTCCAAAAGCTTATTTCCCCTAACTCAAGCACTTAGGGATCTCTCACAGATTATAGGAAATGCTTTCTGGAATTATCAAGCCTCAAGGTGTTTCTAGTCAAGTGCTCTAATGGATAGAAATGTTGTATCTTACAAGTGAGCTATAGGCTCCTATTTATAGAGTTTAGAGACACCCTTTGAATTTCAAATTCCACCAACCCCCATGGTTATTACCAATGTTTAGTTGGATTAATATGGAATTAAAAATGAGATTTGGGAGGTATTTGGGTTTTTTGAGCCGTTCAACAAAGATTGAAAAACCTGAAAAAATGGACAGTTTTTAGCTTGTGGCCGCGGCCACCAACATTCAGTGGTCGCGACCACTGACCATTTTCAGCACTAAAAAATGTGTTGTTTTTCCAAATGGTTCCAAACCCTCCCAAATGATTTTATAACTCCCAAAACACATTATTGGGGTTAAAATCATATCTCTAACAGCCATATAACATATGACTTTATTAAATTCATCTCAATATTGTGTAACAACAAATTTACACAATAAAGGGTAATATTTGGAAGTTACAAATTTGTAACACCAAATATGTTACATTATTTGGATATATCTCATATATCTAAATATTGTAACTCTCTATTATATGTTACAATATGTGACACTCTTTGTCACATTTTTTTAATCTAAAAACATTATATTATAATATAATATACTATTACATTATATTATAAAATAATATAACAATTACTCATGCTCTGTCTCTGACTGGGAGTACACCAGTATATCATCAATGAATACGATCAAAACTTATCCAAATAATCCCTGAAGACCCTATTCATTAAATCCATAAAGGCTGCTGGGGAATTGGTTAATCTAAATGATATGACTAGGAATTCATAATGTCCATACCTCGTACGGAATGCGGTCTTTAGTATGTCCTCCTCTTTAATCCTTAATTGGTGGTAGCTAGATCAATGGTCAGTCTTGGAGAACATCGTCTTCCCCTGTATCTTGTCAAATAAGTCATCGATCCTGAGTAGTGGATAATTATTCTTAACGGTTAACTTATTCAGCTCCCTGTAGTCGATGCACATCCTTAAGGATCCATCCTTCTTCTTGACGAACAACACTGGAGCATCCCATGGAAAAACAATGGGTCTAATGAATCCTAGGTCCAGTAACATCTGCAACTGAATCTTCAGTTCGTTCAACTCTCCTGGAGCCATTCTATAAGGTGTCCTAGATACTGGCTCCACCCCTGGCGCCAACTCTATGACGAACTTGATCTCTCGATGTGGTTGCAACCCTAGTAGGTCTGCTGCAAATACATCAAAAAACTCACACACTAGTCTAGTTTCACTCGGTCCAACTGAAACAATCCTAGAGGTATCCACTATGTTTGCTAGGAATGTTATCCAACCTTCTTGCATTAGGTCTCTAGCCTTCAGTGCAGAGATCATAGGTACTCACAAACACAAAGGGTACCTCCCCTTCCAGTTCAAAGGTCACAATTCTTTGTTTGCAGTCTATTATTGCCACATACTTTGATAAACAATCCATCCCCATAATCATATCAAAGCCATTCATCACTAGTTCAATCAGATTCACAGACAACTCCCTACTATCTATCTCTACTGGTAATGCTCTAATCGATCTCCTAGAGTCTACTAGTTCCCTAGTTAGCAACAAAGTCCTGAATCCCCTAGCATACATATCACAAGGTCTATACAGACGATCTATCACCCTAGCAGATACAAACGAATGCGTAGCTCCAAAATTAAATAATGTAGTAATTGAAGAATCAGCACTTGAAATCTAACCTATCACGACCAAGGGACAAGCCTTAGCCTCGGTCTGGGTCAAGGAGAACACTATGGTTGGAGTGAGGTTGTCACTCTTCTTCGATTCCTCCTTCCTGGCTTGTGGGAATCCCTTCCTAAGGTGACTGACACTCCCACAAATGAATTATGCTCTGACTCTGCACTCTCCCTGATGTGTTCGTCTGCACCGAGGCCACCCTCGGAAGCTCCTCCACTTCTCCCCCTGCCCTGACGGCCACTGAAAGCACCATGTGCCCTCCTATCTGAACCATGAGGAACAAAAGAATCTGGGGCCTTTCTCTTCTGCTCACTAGGGCCACTACCTTGGCTAGAACTAGTGAAAGGAGGCACCGTCCTACGAGCTTCGAGCCTTGCGACACCTTCTCTCCAAATCTGATCTTTGGCCCCCTCAGCTGTAAGGGCCTTCTCCACTACCTGAGCATAAGTGGTAATCCTCAGATCTAATATTATCGTGACATCACAGGCTATCATGACGTTCAATCCCCGTACAAACCAATCCCTTCGTGCCATATCAATAGGTGATAAACGGTTTTTAGTCTCATTTTAGTGTGACTTTTTAGGATGTTTTTGTAGTCAATTAGGTTTATTTTGTTCCACTTTATGCTTGTTTTTGTCTGTTTTTATGTTTTGAAGGAATTAGGACGTTTTGGAACGAAAAAGAGGTCAAAATCGATAAAAATATGAAAATCTAGCAAAAATGGTGATTGGAAGCATGTAGCGCGACCGCACTACACAGTGCCGCGACCGCGCTAGGTGATTGGAAAGCGAGGATTTCTGCAAATTTATTTAATGAAGGGAAATTTGGACATTTCTCTTGGGGAAATTGTAGGGTTCTTTATTTTAATGTGATTTTCAGCAATAAACCCTAATTATTCAAAATTGGAACTAGGAGAAAGCGGCTGGAGACTATTGGAGAAACCTTGGATCAATTAGAGTTTTTCTTTTACTCAATTTTTTGTTTATTTTCTTTTCATCTTTAGTTTATATTGATTATTGATTTCATGGATTTGAATAGTATGAATTTGAACTAAATATAGTTTTAAGGTTTTTAATTGAGTCTCTTGAAACTCTTCTATGGATTAATGCAAAGTTATGTTTTTGTTCTTCTCGTTTGGGATCTTTTTAATTTATGCTTAATTCTTGTGATTTATTAGCCATTTATTACATGATATATATGAATTTGTTTCAAAATCTAAAAGGTGAGATTCAAACAAGCTATAATTGACTAGACATAGATTTCGATATTTAACGAAAGTATCAATATGGTTTATGTAGCTTATAAGTTCTTTTCCCTAATGCTTCCTATATGTTGAGTTTATCATAGAAATATAGAAAATTAGGTCGAATTTTATATATCTTAACACGAATATAAAATACTTTTGTAACTTGTAATCTCATTTAGAAGAAAATTTTATGAGAATATTGCATTAATGAAATAGAGAGTGGAAAGATGACGAGATTAAATTCCCTAATTTTCATCCATTAATTAACTATCTTCATTGTTATTTTTTTAGAGTTTATAGCTCTTAATTGTTTTTATTTCGTAGTTTTTAGGTTTATGTGTTTATTTTTCTCTTGTCAAGAAATTTTCGTTAGCCAAATAGAGATTAGGAATTAAATATTGGCACTTAGTAATTTAGTCTTCAGGGGATGATACACGTGATTGTGCACAATATTACTTGAAATGATACGTATACTTGCGTGCATATTTTAGCGATCAGTAGACACCAAGTCTGGTGCGAACTTCGCAAACTGGTCAAACTTCAACGCATATTCTGTAACCGTCATTCGATTCTGACTCAGGTTAATAAACTCATCAACCTTTGCAGCTCGGACCGTGACACTGTAGTATTTCTCGTTGAAGACATCTCTAAATTCTTCCCAAGTCATAATTGTCACATCCCTCCTCTGGGATACAATTTCCCACCAGATGCAAGCGTCTTCTCTCAACATGTAGCTGGCACAGGCCACCCTCTCGTTCCCTTCAACCCTCATGAAATCTAGGATGAAAGAAGTCATATTCATCCACTACTCTGCTCACAGTGGGTCTGGACCACCCTCAATGGTGGGAGGGGTGCAGCTTCCTGAACCTCTCGTATAAAGGCTCCCACCTATTCTCCATCATATGCTAGGCAGGCACTGGTGCCACAGCCTGTGGAGTCTGTAGCCCAATACCTCGAGGAGGGGCCTGCTGCCTGATAACTCCATGAATATAGAGTTATTTTATTCATTTAAGTTATCATTTCATTTGGAAAAGAGTTATTTGGGTCTAGCTTAGGTGCATTTTTGGCATGAGTTTTTCTATTTTTATCCCTGGATGTTTAATAGTGAATTAAGTGGAAATTGTGCATGAATTATATTTATTTGGACTATTGGAATGGTGAAAACAGGGGTTGGATTATCATGGTAAGACGAATATTGGAAGTGCAGTAGCTGTTGAGATTCCTAGAGTTGATGCTGTGAGAATTGCTGAACCATTAGGGCGTTTGACAGCCTGGCAGGAAGTGACGAGAATCTAGCAACTTGGATAAAAATGTTATACAGTGAGCATCTTTTTTCTTGATTGGGTTATGAGTGGGATGGTCCAAGATATTAATAAAAGAAAACAAACCCTAAAAGAAGGGGAGAAACATGTGAGGAAGGTTGGAGTGACCTAAGGGAACTTTCCCTTTTTGGGAGATATATGCCTTATTCTGATAAAAAAGGGACATCAGCCATTGCAAGAGGAGAGCATGTGGGGAAGCAAGAGGAGAAGAATATTGCCACCATCACCATCTTGCATTACACATTCTTCATTGAATTTTGTTCTATGTCATTTCCCTACTTTATTTTAGAATTCTATTTTGTTTTAATGGTTGTGTACGCCATAATTCTCCACGGGCTATTAGCGAGCTGAGGCTTGGCATAATTATATCAACCACATGGAGGTCACGAGCTCTGAGTTGCTGTCGACAGCTCGAGGTAGCGAAAGGCTTCCTAAGATTACTAAGTCGGGTCAGGAGTAGCGACACTGCAGACTAAGCAGACATCCAGTTCGAGGTACGAGCTTGAGTTGGAAGCTGTGATCCTTCATATGAAGTCAACCACGCAATGTAAACGTGCATATATTAGACATCATGTGTCTGATATATCCCTTAATTCTCGGGCACGCAGCCTAAATGTGCATGTTCAGCACCCACGACTGGGTTGGGCCGTACGGCCCATTATCCCCCTTACCCGCTTACCTATTGATTAGACCACACTCCATTTGTCAGGTTTTAGGAATTAATCATGAATGTCACAGAAGTGACATGATGGGTAAGAAGGTCACGGGATGACCCCCCTTGCCATCCCCCAGGTGTCCTCTCCTATAAATATGGAGACCCTGGGAGTTGCAAGGGGTTGGGTTCGATTGTGTAAAGAAATACCCTGTAAAGAATCCATAAATATAGCAATAACAGTGGCTGGTGGAGTAGAAGGATTTTAACCTTTGAACCACCTAAAAAAGTATTCGTATCACCTAGCACTAATCACATCCTCTTATTCTTTTAATTACCTATTGGCGAAGAACCGCATCAACAGTTTGGTGCTTTCATTGAGAGCTTGTTAGATTGGTGCTACCGCAAATACCAAACCATGGTGGTCACTCGCTCAAGACACGGTAACGAGGCGGACCAATATGATGGGCAGGAGGCCCATCATGCCGCCATCTCCGATGATCAGAATCCTGAAGTTCAGCAACGGCCGAGCAAGCAGCAAATAGTCCAAGATGACACTGGAAGTTTGGCACCCCGACCACCTAATCCGAACCCAGATTTCTACACGGCGGTAGAAATGGAGAATGCTCAGCTGAGGAGTCAGCTAGCGAAAGCTAACCAGCAGATTATGGAGGTGTTGGCCTGACTACCCCCTCTTACAACCGACGTTAACGTCAAAAAGAGGCAAGGCGAGACTCATAAGTCCCACCAGGGTAATCGGTCCAGGCCTAGCCGGTCGGGCAGACCCCCGATATCAAACCCTACTCCCTCATCGCACCACCGAGGGACCACCTTCGAAGAACTACCTAGGTCCGAGCAGCAGTATAGTCGATCGGTTCGAACTTCAACTCCCAGCTCACAGCCGCCCTCGAGTGCGCCCAGGAGGGCTCGGGGGAATTCTCGAAGGGGGTTCGAGGAGGGCTCACAGCGACAGCCCGTACCGGCCAGCCGGCCCGCGCCCCGCTCAGACCGCCGAGCGCTGGACTCGGAGGTTGGCAGAGCCGAGTGGCCTCTACCTAAACTGATCCGCCCTGACGAGACCAGGATTGCATCCCTGATCAGACATCCTCCTTCGCCGATAAGATACCCGTCTCCTCCTCGGCCAGTCCAAGATATTCCAGCTTATGGGTGCAGTAGGAGAAACCCACCTTCCGTAGGACCTTCCCCTCGTGGTAGGGTGCCCAGAGAAGTCCCAGATCCTCATCCCCAAAGGCTGGGTCCATGCTTCTCAAACGGGAGCTATTGGACTGGAAGCTGCCGAAGTGACCTTTCTGGTAGAGACCTACGCCAACGCCTAAGCTCGGTGCAAAGTCCTCAAGCCACCCCGAGGGGCGATCTCCGAGATCGTCTTACCTCTCAAAGGGGAGACCCAGCTTGAAATGGCAGCCGTGCTCGCCCAAGGGAAGACCTGTCCGAGGTACGCGACAGCAGGAATGTTCCATATAACCTATCTCAAGATAGGAGGGACAATAACCCGCAAAACGTGTACAATGGATCCGGAGCTGTTGAACAGCCCTGGAATAACCAAGGAAATCAGGACAAAACCCTTGAGCGCCTGGCTTAGATGGAGGAGCTAATGAGGAAGCTCCTGTCAAAGAAAGAAAAAGATGAATATGATTCAGGGGATGAACTTGAACTCTTCGCCCCCAGCATAGCATCAACGACATACCCACCCGGTTTCCATTTGCCGCACCTGTCCAAATTCAACGGAGACGGAGATCCGTCAGATGACCTGGGTATGTTCAATACCCTGGTGATGGCCCACAACATTGGCCCTGAGCTTAGATGTTTAATATTTCCCTCCAAATTGACTGGGCCGGCCAGACAGTGGTTCAAACAGAGTAAAAAAAGTCAATCAGCTCGTGGAAAACTTTCTCTACTGACTTCAAGAGAGCATTCCGAGCTTCCCAGGATGCCCGCGTCAAAGCCGATTCCCTGGCAAACGTAAGGCAACAACTCGACAAGCCTTTGAAGGCTTTCCTGAGCAGATTTGCGAACGTCACTGCTCGGGCCAGAGATGCGGATGACAGCTCTAAGCTCATGGCTTTGAGAACTGGAATCCTTGTCGGAGGGGGACTCTAGAATGAGATACAAAGAAAGGGAGTCAGCTCCATAAACGAATTCCTGAATAGGGCCCAGGGATGGATCAACTTGGAGGAGGCACAAGCCTCAGCTGCAGGAACCAGCCAAGTCCCTGAGCAGCCCGCTGGAGTGGGAATGGAGGTCGTGACAGTGACCCAAAACGTTACACCGAATAACCAGTTTGGAGGCAAGAGAAAGGGGAACAGCGAGGGAAACCAGCACGGCCCAAAGAAGAGTAAGTCCGTAGAAAAATTTAAGCCGGTCTACGCGACTTATACGGAGCTCACCCACTCTAGGAAGAACATCTTCCTAGCAAACTCTGCTCGCCTCCCCTGGAAGAAGCTGGAGCCGTTAAAGCATCAGAAGGGGAAGCGAGACCCCTCCAAGTTTTTCTGTTTCCACAACGACATTGGCCACAATACCGATGACTGTAGAAACCTGAAGGATGAGATCAAGACTCTCATCCGAGCCGGCCCCTTGGCTCAATACGCGCGGAACAGAGTTCCCGCAGCCCGTCCAGCTCCGGAAGTCCCGGTCAATCAGCCCGGGTCTCGGATAGATCAGGACGTCTCTCCTCCAGTGATAGGAGGCGAGATCTCCACAATCTCTGGAGGTCCTCATTTGGCTGGCACGAGCAGAGGTGCCCAAAGGCTCATAATGGAGTGGAGTTCATCCCCGAACAGCATCTGCCAAAGCAGCAGCGATTGGAGAGGCAACCAATCATTTTTACTGAGGAAGATGCCAGCCACGTTCAGTTCCCTCATAATGACCCTCTGGCCATAGCAGTGCAGCTCGCTAATCGGAGGGTTAGGAGAGTGCTGGTCAATAATTGGAGCTCGGTAAACCTTCTATTCCGATCCACGCTGGAGAAGATGGGTTTGTCTATCACCGAGCTGAGAGCAACCTCCATGATGCTTTATGGTTTTTCTGGAGAAGGATTGGCGGCTATAGGGACGATCGAGCTGGTGATCACCTTAGGAGAGGGACCTCGGACGGTCTCAAAACTCCTCGAGTTCGTGGTCATCGACTGTCCCGCCGCGTACAATGTCATTCTGGGTCGACCTACACTTATAGCTTTTGAAGCCATCACCTCCATCCGCCACCTCGCGCTAAAATTCCCCTCTTCCATGGGGATATGAGCGGTCCATGGCGATCAACTTGTTGCCAGGGAATGCTACAGCATTTCCATGTAGGGAAAATTAAAACCCGAGCAGTTAACAATGGCCGTCCAAGGTGGAGAAGAGGAATCTCATGAACCTTAGCCTAATCCTGAGATTGAAAAACCTCAGAGCGCCGAAGGGGAAAATATCGTCCTAAGTGAGGATATTGACCCCCGAATAAGTGAGGATAAGTCCGAGCTCTAAGCTATCGAAGAGCTCGAGGAAGTAAATATTGATCCACAGAATCCCTCATGGATGGTTAAGCTCGGGAAAAACCTCTGTGGCAAGAGGAAGGCGGAGCTGATCAAGTTCCTGCAGGAGAACCTGGATGTGTTCACATGGTCACATGAGGACATGGTGGGAATCAGTCCAAGCATCATCATGCACACCCTCCATTTGGATAAGAGCGTGCCTGCGAAGTCCCAGAAACAGAGGCGCCTGGGAACGACTCGAGCTGAAGCCCTAGAAGAGGAAGTAGCCTGGCTCAAAAAATGTGGCTTTATCCGCGAAGCCAAGTTCCCGGTCTGGGTCGCCAATCCCGTGTTGGTCCCGAAGCCCAATGGGAAATGGCGGACCTGCATCGACTTCTCCGATTTGAACAAATCCTGCCTCAAGGACTGTTTCCCCTTCCCGAGGATCGACCAATTGGTAGATGCCTCGGCGGGGCACGAGCTCATGTCCTTTATGGATGTGTACTGGGGCTATAATCAGATCGCCATGAATCCAGCGGACCAGGAGCACACTAGCTTCATGACCCCAACTAATGTCTATTGTTATAAGGTCATGTCGTTCGGACTGAAGAACGCTGGTGCTACATGCCAGAGATTGGTGAACAGGATGTTTGCCAACCAGATCGAGAAAAACATGGAAGTATACGTTGACAACATGCTGTTCAAATCGAAGACTGCCGATAACTATGTTTTCGACATGGAGGAATGCTTCAAGATACTAAGAGAATACGGCATGAGGCTTAACCCACAGAAGTGCACTTTTGGGGTCGCATCTAGAAAATTCCTGGGTTTCATTGTCAACACTAGGGGAATCAAGGCGAACCCCGATAAGATCAGGTCGCTGCTAGAGCTGCTCTCACCACAATCGCGAAAGGACATTCAGGGCCTGACAGGAAGGGTGGCGGCCCTTAATCGGTTTATTTCTAAATCCACCGACAAGTGTCTGCCATTCTACAACCTGCTTCGGGGGAATAAGAAGTTCGAATGGAGAGAGGAGTGCGAGCGTGCGTTCCTCGACCTGAAAGCACATTTGGCTGAGCCGCCCATATTGTCCAAGCCAACGGCAGGAGAGCTCTTTTCCTTTACCTAGCTGTCACCGATGATGCGGCTAGTGCCGTATTGGTCCGAGAAGAAGAGCGGGTTCCAAAACCAGTCTATTACATCAGCAAGAGACTTCTTGGAGCTGAGTCCCGATACCCGTTGATGGAGAAGATGGCATTCTGTCTTATCACGGCCTCCCGGAAGCTCAGGCCGTATTCCCAATCCCATTTAGTACACGTCATGACCGATCAACCTTTAAGGCAGGTTTTGCAGAAACCTGAAGCATCGGGACGCCTGTTGAAGTGGGCTATCAAGCTCAACCAGTTCGAGATTTTGTACACTCCATGAACTGCAATAAAAAGCCAGGCCCTGGCTGATTTTGTGGCAGAATGCACAGGATTCTAAAGAGACCCTGTGGAAGATTAACCCCAGGTCACCTCGGCCCAAGCGTCATGGAAGATCTTCGTGGATGGCTCATCTAATGAGAACAGATCCGAGGCTGGAATCATTTTGATATCCCCAGAGGGTCATAGATTCCACTTGGCACTGAGGTTCGGATTCAAGGCATCCAACAACGAGGCCGAATACGAAGCTTTGTTGGCCGGGCTAAGGGTGGCCCAGGAGCTGAAGGCCAGCTCCGTTCAGTGCTTCAGCAATTCCAAGCTCGTGGTAAACCAGTTGCTAAGTGAATATCAAGCATGGGGAACCAAGATGGTTGCTTACTTGGACAAGGTAAAAGTTGAGTTGTCCGCATTCGAACGGGGCTCAATCGAACAGATAACTCAGGAGCAAAATGCCAACGCAAATGCCCTCACCAAGCTCGCTACCTCCGGGGAGACGGAGACTTTGGGATTAGTATCGGTGGAGTTCTTGGAGAAACCAAGCATAGAAGAAGTTGGGGCGGAGGTCGAGATGATCGACGCCAGACCGACCTGGATGACTCCCATCCTAAAGTATCTTACCGAAGGAGAGTTACCCAGAGGACGTAATGACGCACGACGGATACTTTACCAGGCTCCAAGGTATACAGTGGTAGATGGGATTCTATACTGACGTGGACACTCTCTACCCTTCCTACGATGTGTTGTACTGGGCAAGGCAAAGTCCATTTTGCAAGAAGTGCATGAGGGTTTTTGCGGGGACCACACTGGGGGGCAAAGCTTGGCCCTGAAAATCTTAAGGCAAGGATATTATTGGCCCACTCTGTCGAAGGATTTGATCTCGTACATCAAGAAATGTGACAAGTGCCAACGATTCGCCACGATTGCCCGAGCTCCCCCAATCGAGCTGAAGATGATCTCGTCCCCGTGACCATTCGCGGTCTGGGGAATCGACTTGGTTGGCGCCCTCCCCACTGGAAAGGGAGGGGTCCGTTACGCGGTGGTGGCTATCGACTACTTCACCAAGTGGGCTGAGGCAGAACCCTTGGCAACAATCACCTCCAAGAGAGTCCTCGACTTCGTGGTCAAAAGCATTATCTGCCGATTCGGGCTGCCAAAGAAGATTGTATCTGATAATGGGACTCAGTTCGACAGCAACCTCTTCACCGAATTTTGTGAAAGGTACGGCATTGAGAAAAGTTTCTCCTCCGTGGCCTACCCCCAGGCTAATGGGCAGGTCAAAGCCGTCAATAAGACGCTAAAGGCGAGCCTTAAAAAGAGGCTGGATGAAGCCAAGGGAATCTGGCCAGAACAGCTCCCCCAGGTACTGTGGGCATACTGGACCTCGCATCGAACTCCTACAGGTCATACTCCTTTCTCCCTAGGTTTCGGGAGTGAGGCAGTCCTTCCTGTCGAGATAAAGATATCTTCGCATAGAGTCCAGGAGTATGACCAGGACGGCAACCACGAACTGCTTTGCGCGTCCCTTGACCTGATAGATGAAAGACGAGAAGATTCGCAGCTCTAGCTCGCGCATTACCAGCAAAAAATCACTCGTTATTTCAACTCAAAGGTCAGAAAGCGTGCCTTTAGCATTGGAGATCTGGTCCTCAGGAGAGTCTTTTTAGCCAGTAAAGATCCCAAAGATGGAGTATTGGGACCGAACTAGGAAGGGCCATATCAAATAACCGAGGTCATAAAAGAAGGAACCTATAAGCTGGCTCGGCTAAACGGAGAAGCAGTCCTGCAAACTTGGAACGCCATCCATTTAAAAAAATACTATCAGTAATACCCTTGTAAGGCTTACTCAGAAAGGCCATTTTTTGTGTATTAAGCAATGAGAAATAAATCTTCTTTCATCATTGCGTATATTTGCGAATGTAATCTCAAGTAACCACAAAAGACCCTTTCCTAATTACTTGGGGGGCATATGGTGCCTGGATATAACCAGGTCGCCTTAAAACTTAGAAGTTTATTCAAATTGATTTATCGGTGTTTTTCTTAAAAAGCACAAGATATTAATCAAGAATAAACGCAAACTGAGTTTTCAAATTAACGTCCTGGATGTAACCAAGTCCTAAAACTTAGAAGTATATTCAAATTGATTGATCGGTGTTTTTGTTAAAAAGCACAAGATATTAATCAAGAATAAACGTGAACTAAGTTTTCAAATTAATGTCCTGGATGTAACCAAGTCCTAAAACTTAGAAGTTAATTCAAATTGATTGATAGGTGTTTTTCTTAAAAAGCACAAGATATTAATCAAGAATAAACGCGAACTAAGTTTTCAAATTAATGTCCTAGATGTAACCAGGTCCTAAAACTTAGAAGTTAATTCAAATTGATTGATCGCAGTTTTTTTTAAAAAGCACGAGATATTAATCAAAAATTAACTCGAACTAAGTTTTTAAAGTAATGTCCAGGATGTAACCAGGACTTATCTTAGAAGTTGGATCAAAAGTGATTATGGTTTTTCCTAGAAAAGCATAAAATGTCAATCGCAGCACCAATAAAAGCTAAGACCATTACCAAAATGCATAAAGGCAGAAGGATATAAATCAATTAGAAAGCAAAAAATTGATAAAGCCAATTGTCTCGAGGTTAGAAAACCTCATATAAAGTTACAAAAAAATAAAATATGTGTTCGAGGGGTGGAAAGAAAAGAAGTCCTAGGCCCCGCCTGGCTTCTCCGATGAAGTCACCACCTCGCCCTACTGCTCGGCGGCTGCAGAGGTCTCCCCGGTCTCGGAGGGCGCCTCTTGCTGAAGGTGAGCTTTGAACTTCTCCAGGAAGCTGTCCCATGCATCCACCCCCATAAAGGAGAAGTCTCCATCTGGGTTGTAGACCCAACAGTGGTACAGCATGGCCTCCATGGAGGAGCTAGCGAATGCCCTCTCCGTCGCCAGGGCGGCCTTGGCCTCCTCGGCCTCGGCCTTTGCGGCGTCTAGTGCGGCCTAAGCGGCCCTGGCCTCCTCGAGCTCAGTCCTCGCGGCAGCTAAAGCAGCCAGGGTAGCCTCGGCCTCTTGCAACTTGGGGCGAGATGCATCCAGCTCGGCCTGCGCAGCCACCAGGGCATCCTTGGCATCCTGATCTTGCTTTTGGGCAATCTTAATGGCAGCCAAAGTTTTCTGGTGCTCGCCCTTCTTATCCTCGAGCCGAGCCCTGGATCGGGATATGCTTCGATGGAGAGCCAAGGCACCCTGCAAGACAAAAAGATGATAAGGCAACTGCCATAGAGAAAAAGAAAAACAAACATGTAACGCATGATGAGCATGAGAAACAAATGGCAGGCCAACTTACCGTGAGAGCCATCCCCAATGAAGACTCCATCACATTCTCCAGGCTCCTCGTCTCGATCGCCCGCAGGTCCCTCTCGGCGGCGTTGTAGTAATGGTCCACGGTGTAGCTCACCGTCTTGTAGACCGTCCCTCGAAAGACGTCGGGGATCTTCTCCAGAGCCCAGGGGTTCACTGGGACACGCACCTCGGGGGTGATGGTGGACAAGGTCCCGGTGGGCACCTCTGTTTCTTGAACAGGGTCGGGAACTCGCAGGGGAGGAGGAGGCATCTCCATTGCAGGAGGTGGCAGAGGCACTTTCTCCTGAGCTGTCGGAGCCTGGTTTTTCCCCTTTGCAGGGTACTTAGAGGCACTCCCGATGGCCTTCTTCGCCAGCCGGAGCTTTTCCACCATGGGCCCAGAGGCCCCCGAGGAAGGGTTCCCTCCAGAGAACATAGATCGCAAGTCGTTGCTCCCGGGCTGAGACATCTCCTCTGAGAAAGCAAAGGCAAAATGTTAATATACAGATAGAAATATTTGTGCAAGACAACAGAAGTTAAAGGGAAAACATATCTCAAGTATATTGAAAGGGATCCTACCCTGCGAGCTAGAGGAGGAATCTATGGTCACAACCACCGGGCCCGGAACTGCAGCGGGGGAGTCCAGGTTAATGACCTCGTGGGCTGGAAGAGGCTCTGGGTCCGAATCTTGCTCGGGACTAGACTCTTCTACATATTGCCTAAGACCCGGAGCTACTATACCCTCTCGAAGGGAGGGCCACGACCGAAGATTGGTCCCATACTCCTTAAAAAAGACCGACCTAAAAGCTATGGTGTTGTCTACAACTATAGTACCCCTAGGGAAGCTACTTTCGTAATCCAGCACGAGCTGGTTGACGCATTGGGGTAGGGTTACGTCGTGGTCTGGGTCACTTCGGTGACGTTGAATGGGCTAGTTAGGATTGAATCTAGCTAACCGAAGGTCTGCAGTGGCCCTATCTAAGTCCCTAAACATGTAAGGATTACCTTGCCCAGAGGGACCGGCTGCTGCTCTGGATTGGGCCCTCTCCTCGTCCGTTTGTTGGGCGACCTCCACAGCCCGTTTCCGCCTCACGAGGGGCACCTCGTCCTCCTCGTCCTCTTCCTCTTCTCCCGCGGCCTCCTCCTCGGGGATGGGTGCTATCTCGCGAGCTGGAGGGAGGCCCCGCTGTCTCCTCAAGGCCAAAGTCTGGCCTGGGGAGTTTAGTTTGCACGCCAGCATCGTCTCGTCCGACACGAACTGACGGTAGTCCTTTTCGCTGGGGGGCAGCCCCGCCAATGTCTCATATTGACCCCCGAGGGTCACGGATTTGGCCGTCCTCGCGAAAAATGGCTGCATGGTTCTCTCTAAGTCAGGAGCTAATAAAGGAAGATAACCAATAATCATCTCACGAGCTAACAAAGGGTACTTACGAGGGAGATTGAAGTAGTGATGTTCGAAATTGTGGAACCCCGTCGACATGAAGAACTGGTCTTTGAAGTCGTTGGGGTGGCTGGGCAGCTCAATGACCGCAGCCGTGTTTGGAAAATGGGTCAAGAAGTAGAACCCGTCGCCTCGCCCCCTCTGCTCCGGGCTGGCCTTGAGGCAGAAGAAGTATAGGATGTCCGTCGGGGTGGGGACCTCCCATTCCCACTTCAGGAATAAGTACCTCAACCCCGCTAACAAATGGTACGAGTTAGGGGGGAGCTGGAAAGGGGCCAACCTCACGTAATTGAGGAAGTCAGCAAAATACTGGTCAAGCGGGAGGAAGGCTCCAGCCTTGAAGTGCTCGTCACTCCAAGCCGCGTTTTCTTCATCGAGTGGCGTGCAGCTCCGCTCGCCTTCTAGGGGAGGTAAGGCGATTAGGGCGCCCCTCCCAATCTCGATATTGTGGGAAAGGAATATCTTATTTACTTTCCCCTGGTCGGTGATCTTCGAGATGATCCTCTCGGCCTTGAAGAAAGCGTCAGGTCTCACCTCGAGCTCCTGCTCCACGGCGGACCAAAAGCGGGGATCAGAGAGTCCGTGACCACCTCTTTTCCCTTGGCTTGCTGAGAAGACGGGCCGCCAGCAGTCTTCTTAGGGGCGACCTTCTTTGGTCCCATCTGGTCGCCTAGTGAACAAAAGAAGAAATTTTAGAAAAGGCGACCTAAGCATAAGAAAGAATCTAACGCGAAGAGTTTCCTTTCCACGGGTTGAGGTATTCTCAGCCCGTGGAGAGTGAGACCACGCGGTTCTATGAACACGCGCCTGTGCTCCCAACGGATCCCCGATAACTCGGAATCCATGTGTCAGGAGGGTCAGGATAAAAGCTTGCCTTGGAAGGAAAGTTTTAGTAGGCAAACAGTGCGAAACCGCCTGTGAAGCGTGTCCCCTAAGCTACCCGGTTTTGCACCCAAAAGGCTGGATATTTCAAACAGGCATACCAAAAATCATACCCAGAAAATTTCCCTAGAAAGCGTACCCTATGAGTCATGCTCCTAAATGGTTTTTTCTACGATCGATGCCCTAAAATAAAAACCTACGCCTATCATACCCACACAAAAAAACCAACAGAATGTTGCATGCAGCTACAGGAACAATTTACCTAAGCTATAGTGAAGAGGAAATTTAAAGCATGCATAAGCATAAAACTTATAGAGTGTTTTGTTGTGGGGAGGATAAAGGGGTCGTCTGGGTTGGAGCCTCGCCGGAATAGCTGGTGCCAAAGCCTCAAAGGAACTCTCGCGCCTGAACTTCTGGAACGCTGGCAACAGTAACCGGAAGAAAAAGAGGGTTTTTTTGAGGCTGAGAAGGAAGGTGAAGATAGGGAAATAAGAAAATTTTCAAATGAATGGGTGGCCTGTGCATAAGGTGGCCACCCCTTTTTATACGTAAAAGGCCAAGTGAGGAGGGTCGTTGGATTTCCTTGATGTAGGATACAAGGCTCTCTACTCGAAAGGCGAAACGACGGCCGAGTATAGGCTAGGCCATTTAATGCGGTTCTCGGAAGACGTACCGTCACCAACCACGATGCTCCACGTATTCGGCGCCTGTGTAATGGGCGGAATGTGAAGAGTCCACAAGGAAGACTAAAATCCCCCACTGTGGCCCCAGGTGGCGTCGTATGCCACGAGCAGGGGCTTGGGGGGCAAATGTACGCCCTAATTCTCCACGGGCTATTAGTGAGCTAAGGCTTGGCATAATTATATCAACCACGTGGAGGTCACGAGCTCCAAGTTGCTGTCGCCAGCTCGAGGTAACGAAAGGCTTCCTAAGATTACTAAGACGGGTCAGAAGTAGGGACACCGCAGACTACGAATACATCCAGTTCGAGGTACGAGCTTGAGTTGGAAGCTGCGACCCTTTATATGAAGTCAACCACGCAATGTAAACGTGCATATATCAGACATCACGTGTCTGATATATCCCTGAATTCTTGGACACGCAGCCTAAACATGCGTGTTCAGGCACCCACGACTGGGTTGGGTTGTGCGGCCCATTATCCCCCTTACCTATTGATTAGACTCCACTCCATTTGTCAGGTTTTAGGAATTAATCATGAATGTCACAGAAGTGACATGATGGGTAAGAAGGTCACGGGATGACCCCCCTTGCCAACCCCCAGGTCTCCTCTCCTATAAATATGGAGACCCTGGGAGTTACAAGGGGTTGGATTCAATTGTGTAAAGAAATACCCTGTAAAGAATACCAGAAATATAGCAATAACAGTGGATGGTGGAGTAGAAGGATTTTAACCTTTGAACCACCTAAAAAAGTATTCGTATCACCATTTTGTTTTAAAATCATTCATATGTTACGGTTCATTACCTAGCACTAATCACATCCTCTTATTCTTTTAATTACATGTTGGCGAAGAACTGCGTCAACAGGTTGAATTCATGAATTAGTGAGTTTTAAGATTTTTGAATATGAATTAAATTTTAGAGTAGCTAAGTCCTTTGTTTGAACCCTATTATGTAAGAATTGGAACTTTATTTTTAATCTGTGGGATTTGATGCTTTTCACTCAATTATTTATATTGAATACACTTGCTATTGCTTGATCAACTTTAGTAAGAAATTGAATTAATTATAGCAATGAAAATTGTTGTGATTAATGGACTTAGGAATTGAATGATGCATGTTGTCATTTTGATTTTTGATTTAATTGTGTTTATATAGACCTATATAATCACCATGCATATTTTATTGGGTTGTGGTTTAATTGGTTGTTCTTGGTGTTAATTTAGAATAGACATATGCAAATTTCATTTGGAGCATGCTAGCATAAATGTACTTGAATAAGGGTTATGCAATTTGGAAATACCCATAATTTTTGCATCTGATCTCACAGTACTATCACGACAATAGTTCCAAACTTGCATAATAGGGGGATTACGGGTTTTAGCTCATTTATCAATCATAACATTATTACTTTGTGGTTCCAAATTTAATTGTTGGCTATTTAATTAATTTGCATTTTATTTTTTTGTCTTTTTCTTTTCAATTAGTGTTTAAAATTTATTGATTTTATATTTTTCACTCTTGTATTGCATCAGCCAAAGTTTAGAATAGTTGATTAAAATAATCAATCTCTTATATTACTTGTTATTGGATGTGTACACTTGCACAATTTTATTTGCTTTGATTTACACAACAAGTTTTTGGCACTGTTGTCGGGGATTGATAAAAAGAAATCAATTATCTTAAATTTAATATTTTTGCAATTCATTTTTTTTTTATGTTTTAGCTTTGATTCTTGTGGATCCTTGAAAAGTTTCAGCTTTAATCATTTATGAATGAGGATCAAGACCCTGAGCTGCTCCCTCTTGACCTAAAAATTGAGCATACTTTTAGAGAAAGGAGAAGGCAGCAAGCCAATCAAGTGGGAATAGTGATGATGGATGTTGGACAACCAGCACAGGCTCAAGAAGCTTAGGAAGGTGTGGCTGCCAATGAGGTTCACAATGCGGTATTGGTGGCCGATGAGAGGGATAGAGATATTAGACAGTATGATGTCCCTCTGTTCAATGAATTAAATCTGGGTATTACAAGACTAGAAATCTAGGCACCACAGTTTGAATTGAAGCCAGTAATGTTATAGATGCTTCAGACAATTGGTCAGTTTAGTGGTATGCCTACAGAAGATCCTCACCTTCATCTTCGTCTATTGATGGAGGTGAGTGATTCTTTTAAGTTAATTGGAGTTACCAAAGATTCCTTGAGATTAAAGTTGTTTCTCTACTCACTGAGGGACAAGGTAAGAGCATGGTTGAACTCACTGCCCTCAGATTCGGTCACCACATGGCAAGAACTGGCTGAAAGGATCTTGATGAAATACTCCCCCCCCCCCCCCCCCCCCCCACTAAAAATGCCAAACTCTGAAATGAGATTACCTCTTTTCATCAATAGGAAGATAAATCTCTTTATAAAGAATGGGAGCGATTCAAAGAATTATTAAGGAGATGCCCTCACCATGGTATACCACATTGTATCCAAATGGAAACTTTCTACAATGGTCTCAATGCTTATACGTGGATGGTAGTAGATGCATCAGCTAATGGGGGACTTTTGGCCAAGTCTTATAATGAGGTCTATGAGATTTTAGAAAGAATAGCCGATAACAACTACCAATGGCCCACAAATAGAACTTCTTCAGGAAATAGAAGGGTAGTGGGTGTTCACGAGTTGGATGATATCACCTCATTAGTAGCACAAGTGTCTTCCATCTCCAACATGCTGAAAACTATGAATATGGGTGTGAATTCAATTGTAGCTCAACCCATGGCTCAAGTGGAGAATGTATCTTGTGTTTATTGTGGTGATACTCACACCTTTAATAATTTCCCATTAAATCTGGCATCGGTGTATTACATGGGGAATAATAATAATAATAATAGAGTGAATTCAAACTCCTATAATCCAACTTGGAGGCAACACCCCAACTTTTCATGGATCAATCAAGGGGTTGCCTCTAAAAATGTCAATGCACCTACAAGGCCAGCTTATCCACCTGGTTATGTTCAGCCAAGGCCACAACATGGGGAATCCTCTAACTCCCTTGAATCTTTGTTGAAAGCACACTTGATTAATAATGAGGCCTTCATGTCAAAAACTTATGCTTACATGGAGAAAATAGATGTCATAATTCAAATTTAGGCAACCTCTTTGAGAAACTTGGAGAACCAAGTTGGGCAGCTCGCTAATGAGTTAAGAAATAGACCCCAAGGGAGTTTGCCAAGTGACACCGAAAACCCAAGAAATCCAAGTAAAGAACATTGTAAGGCAATCACCTTGCATAGTGGCAAGGCATTGGAAGCCTTGACGAAGAATTATGTGCATGAAAAAAAGCCTTCTTCGATCCAAAATGAGGCAAGGGTTAAAGAAATCAAGAAAATTCTGGTGTACAAAAAGTTGATTCTGTGCCTGATGCTGCAGCATTGCCGCAGCAAATTTTCCCAGAAAGTTCAAAATTTTAGCAGCCTCCATTTCCTCAGCATTTTTAGAATAAACAACAAGATAATCAATTTAAGAAGTTTCTGGACGTTTTGAGGTAGCTTCACATTAACAATTTGTTGGTGAATGCACTTGAGAAAATGCCTAGTTATGCCAAGTTTATGAAAGATATCTTGACAAAGAAAAGAAGATTGGGTGAGTTTTAAACGATGGCCTTGACTAAAGAGTGCAATGCATTTTTACAAGATAAGCTGCCACCTAAATTGAAAGAACCCAGTAGTTTTACCATTCCATGTGTCATTGGGAATTCTTATAGTGGAAAGGCTCTATGTGACTTAGGGGAGAGCATTAATTGATGTCTATGTCGGTATTTAAGCAATTAGGCATTGGAGAAGTATGGCCCACTACAGTAACTTTGCAACTGGCGAAGAGATCATTTGTCCATCCTGATGGCAAGATTAAGGATGTCTTGGTTCGAGTAGATAAGTTTATATTCCCCGCTAATTCTATTGTCCTTGATTCTGAAGCAGATAGGGAAGTATCAGTTATTCTGGGGAGGCCTTTCCTAGCTATGGGGAGAACTCACCATGAGATTCCAAGATGAGAAGGTTACCTTTAATGTTTTTAAGGCCATGAGATACCTAGTTGAAATAGAAGAATGTTCACTCATCTTTGTGGTGGATTCTTTAGCAACCAAGGTCATGGAAACTAGCGAGCATGAAGTTCCGTTAAAAAGAGTTATGTTTTATGAGCCAAAAAATGATGAAGATGAGTCATGCTTAGCTTGGTTGGAAGCAAGTTCTCAATGTTTGAAAACTAGAACTCAGTTTGAACCTTTGGAGTTGTCATCTCAAGTTTTTAAAGTTCCAAAGTCATATATTCAAGAACCACTTGAGTTAGAGTTGAAAGCTTTACCATCACACTTGAGATATGCATTCTTGGGACCTTCATCTAAACTTCCTATAATAATTTTAGGGGAGTTAAGTGTTGAACAAGAAGAAAAGTTGTTGGATGTCCTGGGGCAACACAAGAAAGCATTTGGTTGGACCATAGTTGATATTCGTGGGAATAGTCCTTCTCTATGTATGCATAAAATTCTACTGGAAGATGATAAAAAAAAAGTCTATTGAGGGGCAAAGAAGGCTAAATCCAATTATGAAAGAAGTAGTGAAGACAGAAATCATTAAATGGTTAGATGTTGGAATTATTTATCCAATCTCAGATAGCTCTTGGTGTAGCGCACCATAATTTTTTTTATTTATTAAATTTTGTGCTTTGTTTTATTTAATTATTAAGTGTTGTGAATTATTTTATTTATTTTTTTACATTGATTGTTAAAAATTGTTTGAATTTAATTGTTAATTGTTAATTTATTTATTTATTTAATTTGTGAATAATTGAGTTTTGGTTGAATGCACCAAGGTGCATGGTAGGTAGTGATTCACCCTAGTGATTAAGTGTGTGCATGTGCATGGTTGCATGGTGCACTTGCATAGAATTTTCTACACACTTTTAATTTCTTTTATTAGGATGGGTATTCTGGTTATAATTAAATTGTTGTAGCGCCTGAAGATCAGCATAAAACAACTTTTACTTGCCCTTATGGGATCCTTGCCTTTAGGAGGATGCCTTTTGGGTTATGTAACGCACCAGTAACCTTTCAGAGGTGCATGATGTCTATCTTTACTGATATGGTTGAGAAATTTTTGGAGGTTTTCATGGACGATTTCTCTGTCTTTGGTGATTCGTATGATCAGTGCTTGAGAAATTTAGCTAAAATCCTCAAGAGATGCGAAGAAACTAATCTAGTCCTCAACTGGGAAAAATGTCATTTCATGGTGATTGAAGGCATTGTTTTGGGGCATAAAATATCAAGCAAAGGCATTGAAGTTGACAAGGAAAAAATTGAAGTGATTGAGAAATTGAACTCCTATCTCAGTTGAGCACATAAATAGTTTCATGGGGTATGTAAGTTTTTACCGGAGATTCATTAAAGACTTTTCCAAGATCTCCAAGCCACTTTGCAATTTATTGGAGAAGGATGTTCCCTTCATTTTTGATGGGGCATGTGTGCAAGCTTTAGAAGAGCTTAAAAGAGGTTGATTACATCTCCTTGTGGATTCTTAGAATTCCACACCGATAAAAAGACCCACGTCACGTGTCTAAGGTCCCTTGAAGGTCCAAAGGAATCATGTCTAAAGCCTCATAAGGTCCACTCTACTGATGAGTGAGGCCCTAAAGGCCCACTCGCATTGCAAGAATATCATACAAGGCATCAAACACCTCACGCGCAGCTGTCACCTCACATGTCCCTAGAGCCTTGTGCACACCAGGTGCCTCGCGCGCGCCTAGCATCTCATGCACACCTGGTGCCTCATGCGCACCTGGCATCTCATGCACACCTGACCCGTTGCATTCCCCTAGCACCACACGGGCCCTTAGCGCCTCGCACACACATGACGCCTAGTGGGACCCTAGCGCCTCGCGCGCACTTGGTACCTCACGGGCCCCTAGCTTCATGTGCACCTGGCGTCTTGTGCGCATCATGCGCCTCACATGCACCCAAAGTTTGTATGTAGGTTACATGACACCTCCTCGCTGCTTTCAGCGCACCTCCAAGGAGAAAGGGCCTCGCATAGTGAGGCCCAACTCACCCTAGTGCCATGACACCTCCCTGATGTGTGTAAGGACGCCAAAGCTCATTGTGCCTTATGCCGTGAGCTCAACATAAGGATTCCCAACAAATGCCTTAATATAGGGAATATGGGGCCTACATAAAGGGAATTCACACTACCCCATTGAAGAACCTATAAGTTCTTAAACACTTAGTAGAAAATAACAATCTTTATAGCAAAGACATATTTTGAAGACCTGAGACCCACCACGTACGAGGTACCCGGACGAGTACGGGATGTACGACCTTGAGAAGGACAGAGGCATGACTCTGACATCTGTGCCCGGCAAGTAGTGAAAGTATGAGGAATGGTGGTATGATTTGCATGTCTTTGACCATGAACAAGCATCGACACCACAGTCCACTACTCCACAACTTGTGCCACTACCATGACAGTGTACCCGTGTTCCTTCTTGTCCCCCACGACCACCTTGTATTAGGGGCCATTAGAGCCAAGCTATAAATAGACATCCACCTCTTATATCAAGGGGTTGGAAAATTCTTGTAATGCCAGGCTATTCAAAGAGCAATATACACATTTTCTTCCATTACTCTTCTTCAATGTTTCTCTAAGTCTCCATAAATTTTCCTATGTTCATAAGTTCCTAGTTAAGTCTTTGAACTTTCTGTCCTTAATTCGTTGATGAGTTCTCTATTGAGTCTGGCAAAGAAAGATGCCAAGACGTTCTAAGCAATTAAGAGAAACACAAGAAGTGGACGTCCGCTTGGACGGAGATCAGTTAAAAGCCTCCATGAGAATTCCTCCACTACCCGAAAATGTGGATGTACCAAAGGAGCCCAAGGCTCCTAAAGATGAAAGGTATGCTTCATCCCCAACCGTTGAACCCGATGGAAACCGTCCAAGATCGGTGGCTGCCCCTATGGGGATGCTGGATCATTTCCGCCCCCAAGGCCACCGCAGGTGCCGAACTTCGGCCGGTAAGATCTGGGTCCATCAACGCGCAGACCCGACAAGAGTCCCCGAGTACATTCCATAAGCTCGAGCTCTAGAACTTGATTCTACGAAGAGGAGATATGCGAGTTACACTGAAAGAATCAAAGGCTAGAAACCACCTTCAAGAATATGCAAGAGGTGTTGAATGGCTTACTATAGGGAAAGTCAAGCATGCCTCTTCCTAGGCGAAAAGAAAAAGGCCATGAAGGTGGAGAAACCACAGTCCCTGTGGATGACAAGAGGACTCGACTCTCCACTAGCAATACCCCACAGCCTAATCAACATGAACGTCCCGGATAGGCGAAGCAGCCTAAGAGGCCAGGGCGAATGAACGATGCTAACCCTTAAGACGAATTTGAGGTCACCTCAAGGGAAACACCCCCAGACTTAAGGAAAGAACTCAATAGGAAAAGGATAGATGAGAGGACCACACCTCCTGTGGCTCCTCCAAAAGACAAGAAGAAAGGAAATGCCACTCCGTCCAACTTGAGAGAATCCTTGAACAAAAGGAGACAAGACTTGGATACCGAGATGAGGAGCCTACGGAGCAAGATAATCACCATGTCTGGGGGGCACGCAGTCGACGACGAGTTTAATTACGAATCACCCTTCATTAGGGAAATCCAAGTCGTTCGGCTCCCTCCAACTTCAAATAGCCTCACATGACCCCTTCGGAGGGAAATACGGATCCGAAGTACCATCTGGAGGCGTTCAATGACCTAATGAAGTTGAGAGGAATTAATAGCAGAGCCAAGTGCCACTGCTTTGCTGTCACATTAAAGGGTCTTGCATACAAATGGTTCAAAAGACTCCGGCCAAGGTCCATCAGGTCTTGGCAACAATTTTCTGACGAATTTCTCCAGCAACATCACACTGTGCTTGATTACACTATGACAGGCACCAGCCTCGCTAATGTAAAACAAGGAGAAGATGAGGCCTAAAGAGCTATATCCATTGGTTCAATATGGAGGCAGCCAAAGTAGGAAGCCTAGCCTGAGGGGAGTTAAAAATGGCCATTACAGCCGAAGTGCACCCGAGTAGTAAGCTGTGGGATAACATGCTAAAGAGGGAGGTCACTGACTTAGATGATTTCTACAAACAGGCACAGAAATATATCTGTGTCGAGGATGGAACGAAAGTCTTAAGGCTGGAAAGGGCGGGTCATCCCCAAAACTCTCAATCCGTGAAGGCCTATATAGCGCAAAGAAAAAGAGGGTCTACGAAGGGTCGAGAGATGATCGTCCTCTGAAGCCCCAATGCGTTGGTGAGCACAGACAAACCTCATACACCTTTTATGCTGACCTAACGCACGCTACGGAGCATATCTTCATTGCAAATGAAAATCAAAATCCCTTCAGGAGACCCTCGCCAATGAAGAAAGATCGATCAAAAAGAGACCCCAGTAAATATTGTCAGTATCATAAAGACATTGGCCATATCATCACAAAATGCACTCATTTGAAGGTAGAAATGGAAGAGCTTACACGCAGGGGAAACTTGAGCAGATACATCCACAGAGGAAACCATAGACCGAAAGAAGGAATACCCTCACCACGGGCACGAGATGTAGCCCCAGAGGTGCAAGCAGAGGTTAGGACCATCTTCGGAGGGCTAGGATTTGGAGGAGAACTGAGGAAGGGGCGAGATAAATACGCCAGAGAAGGCAAGTGAAGTCTAACTCCATGCATCTTATGTTTTGAGCAACACCCCCCAAAGAGTTTAAGGGGGAGAATGTCTCGATAACCTTCACCGAAGAAGACACACAGGGTGTGCATTTTCCTCACAACGATCCCTTGGTGTTGACTATACAACTTGCGAACATGAGGGTGCATCGGGTCCTTGTGGACAATGGGAGCTCTGTAGATATCCTATATCGCCCAGCCTTAGAGAAGATGGGACTGAACATCAGGCACCTAAAGCCCTGCAATACCTCCCTATATGGGTTTACAAGAGACTCGATACAGCCCATAGGCGCAATTGAGTTAGCCCTCACCATAGGAGAGTAACCAAGACAAACCACCATAATGGCAAACTTTGTCGTGGTAGATTGTGCCTTGGCCTTCAATGCGGCATTAGGGAGACCCTCCCTAAGAGAATTGAAGGCAATAACCTCAGTATATCACTTGGTCATGAAATTCCCGACTCCTATGGGGATAGCGAGCATGAAAGGGGAGTAGAAGGAAGCGAGGGAATGTTATAACACATCCTTCCACACAACCATAAAACTGTCAATACCTTTGGCGATGGTAGCACACGGAAGCGCAAACCCACACAAATTGGACCCACGAGTCGCAAAGGTATCCAGGGCTGAGTCAGTAGAGGAGTTTGAAGAAATCAAATTTATGGATGAGCCGTTGAGGAAGTTGAAGGTGGGGAGAAATCTTTCGGATCTCATGAAAGAAAAGTTGGTAGAATTTATGAAAGATAACCTTGACGTGTTCACTTGGAGTCATGAAGACATGGTGGGGATAGACCCATCAGTCATGTGCCATCACTTGAACATCCACCCAAAAGCAAGACATGCGAGGCAGAAAAGAAGGGCGCTAGATCCAGAGAGATACGCAACCATGAAAGAAGAAGTTGACAAATTAAAGGCAAATGGATTTATCCGAGAATCATTCTACCCATTATGGGTATCCAACCTGTTCCTAGTCCCGAAGCCCAATAGGAAGTGGAGGACTTGCGTGGATTTTACTGACCTCAATAAAGCCTGCCCCAAGGACAGCTCCCCACTTCCTAGGATAGATTAGTTAGTAGACGCCACAGCTGGGCACAAGCTACTTAACTTCATGGATGCCTATTCTGGGTACAACCCAATACCGATGAACCCAGCTGATGAAGAGCATACTTCATTCATAACAGACAAGGGTCTTTATTGATATAAGGTGATTCCTTTTTGGGTTAAAGAATGGAGGCACTACTTATCAAAGGTTGGTAAACAAAATGTTTTCAAATCAGATAGGAAGAAATATGGAAGTATATGTAGATGATATGTTGGTAAAACCAAAGAGAGTGGGAGAGCTCACAAACAACCTCGGTGAGTTGTTTGACACCCTCCGAAGATTCATAATGAAATTGAACCCACTGAAATGCACCTTTGGATTTTCATCGGGAAAGTTCCTCGGTTTTATGGTAAATTACTGGGGTATCGAGGCCAATCCTGATAAAATCATAGCAGTATTTGAAATGTGCCCACCACGAAACAAAAAGGAGGTGCAATGCTTACCAAGGAGAGTAGCAGCACTCAATAGGTTCATTTCCAGATCCACCGACAAGTGCCTCCCCATCTTCAAGATCCTAAAAGGGAACAAAAAGTTCACTTGGGATGAAGATTTTCAGGAAGCCTTTGCTAAGCTAAAGGAGTTCCTTAGAAAACTGCCCCTTCTGTCTACGCCAGAAAAAGGGGAAAGATTGTACATGTACTTAGCAGTGTCAGAGCATGGCATAAGCGCCACCCTATTCAAAGGGCAAAAGAAGCACCAATAGCCCGTATACTATGTCAGTAAGTTCCTGGTAGATGCAGAAACCCGGTACCCAGAAATAGAAAAATTAGCACATGCCTTGGTAGTGGCCTCGCGAAAGCTAAGGCCCTATTTTCATGCTCATGCTATTGAAGTGCTCACCAACACCCATTTCTATCAAGCCTTGCATAAGCCAGAGACTTCAGGAAGGTTGCTAAAATGGTCGATTGAATTAAGTCAGTTTGACATCAGTTATACCCTAAGAATCTTAATCAACGAACAAGTACTTGCAGACTTTATATTCGAATTGGCCTACTGACCCCATGAAGAGGGAGAAATAGAAGATAATGAATTAGCTTGCGGAGGGGAAAAACAACCTGAAGAATGGAGCCTCCATGTAGATGGAGCGTCCAACGAAGGAGGGGCCAGTGCTGGCATAGTAATGACAGGACCTGAAGGGCATAAGATATATTGCGCATTAAGATTCAAATTTGAAGCTTTCAACAAGAAGCAGAGTATAAAGCACTCCTGGCTGGCCTACGACTTGCCAAAGAGCAAAAGGTAACACATTTGCATGTCTTTTGTGACTCACAGTTGGTATTATTTCAGGTGAAAGGAGAATATCAAGCTAGAGGCCCAAAGATGGTTGTATACCTAGCCAAGGTAAGAGGGTATTTGGACCAGTTTGAAAAGTACACCATAAAACAAATCCCAAGAGAGCAAAACATGAATGTTGGTGCTCTCGCAAAGCTCGCCTCTACCCGGGATGAAGATACGCTTGAGTCCATCCCAGTGGAATACCTGTCCAGGCCAGGTATAGCAAAAGAGGAAGTTCACATGGTCAATGCTCCAGAGGAGTCATGGTCCACACCCATCTCGGGGAACTTAATCGATGGAATGTTGCCTTTGGATAAAAAGGATGCCCGTAAACTGATTTACAATGTCTCCCAATGCACCCTAGTAGATGGATTCTGGTATAAAGGAGGCTTCTCCACCCCGCTCCTCTGGTGTATAGACAAGGAGGAGGCATCCAAGGTTCTACAAGAGATACATGGAGGAGAATGTGGAAATCATGCTGGGGGGAAATCAACGGCAAAAAATGCCATGCAACACTGGTATTATTAGCCTACCATGGAAAAGGACGCGACCAAATTCGTGAGAAGATGAGACAAATGCCAAAGACATTCGAATTACCCCAAATAGTCACCAAATGAGCTGGTGAGCATGACCAGTCCGTGGCCCTTTGTAGTGTGGGGGATCGACTTGATTGGAGTGTTACCAACAGGAAGAGGGGGAGCAAAGTATGTGGTTGTAGGAGTTGATTACTTTACTAAATGGATTGAAGCAGAGCCTCTAGTAAATATAACATCTAAGAAAATCACTGCCTTTGTCAACAAGTTTATCGTCTGCAGATATGGAGTGCCCTACAAGATAATCTCCGACAATGGAACCCAGTTTGAAGAGGGGTTATTCGACGAATATTGTAGAGAAAGGGGGATCAAGAGGAATTTTTCCACTATAGTACACCCCGCAAGCCAATGGATAAGTGGAGGCCATCAACAAGATCCTAAAAAGGAACCTGAAAACATAATTGGAGAAGTTGAAGGGAGTATGGGTCAAAGAACTGCCTAATGTGCTTTGGGCCTTCAGGACCACTCCCCGTTCCACTACTGGAGAAACACCTTTTGTCTTAACCTATGGGTGCGAGGGTGTTCTTCCAATAGAAATGAAAGTCAACTCCTTTCGTGTACAAACATACGATAACCAGGCTAACCATGCAGTATTGGCAAAAAATTTGGACCTGTTGGAGGTGAGAAGAGAAAAGGCACAACTAAGGTTGGCAACGTATCAACAGCGAGCTGCAAGGTATTATAACTCAAGGGTGCAAGAGAGAACATTCAAGGTCAGAGAGCTCGTGTTGAGAAAATCATGCCAAACACTCGCGACTCAGGGTGGGTGTACTAGGGGCGAACTGGGAGGGACCCTACCAAGTTGCCCAAGTGGTGCCCCCTAACACCTACAAGTTAGCGCGTTTGGAGGATACCATGCTACCTAGAGCGTGGAATGCATAACACCTAAAAAAAATATTATCAGTAAGACCCCCATATCTGAGGCAAGAATGTCATTACTTTGTCTAAGTATGCAAGTTCAGGTTAAAAAGTTAAGAATTAAGGAGGTTATCCCAAAAACCTTAATAGATGCAATACTTCCATGAGCACCTTTGTAATCTACCTATCTTTAACAAGAACATTTCATCTTTTATCCCAGTCGTTACTTTTCCTTTTTTTTTATTATTTGTTTGTCATGAAGAACACTCATATAACAGATATGTGCACATAGTGGGGATAAAATGACCAAAGTGTTCAATGAGATAAATCTCATCAACCCCTTGGGGGGCAGAATATATAGCCAAAAAGGGTCCTAAAAGAGACCCTTGTAAAAAAAGAAAAAAAAAGAGAAATAAAGAAGGAAACCTTGCAAGACATCTCTTGAGTTCATGAGGATTAGCTACCCTTATGAACATCAAGAGAGTCAAAAGGTCCTACAAAAAGAGCCTCCTAATAAAGGCTAATACCTCCACAAGGGAAAAGGCCTCAGGGAGAGCATCCACCAATAAGCCTAGAGCGGCCTTGTAACGCCCTGGATAGCCAAGACCGTTACACTGTGTGTTTATAAAGTGTCAGACTTGCTAATCAAGTCATTTAAATAAAATCGTGTCATTGAAACTATAAAGGAACTAGGGTTAAAAGCGTTTTGGTCTCAAAAGCCACATTATCATTAAAAAGTATCATCTGTTACATGGGATCCCAAAAATATTAAGTTCAAAGATCGTTTGTAAAAGACACAAGGTTTATGTACAATAACCGGCCATACTAAGGCAAAATAAGCAGTTAGGTGATCCCTGTCCTGGTCCACTCCTCGACCGTGGCAGTCGAATCGCTGGCTATGTACATTTCACCTCGGAGCTCTCCACCTCAGGCTTGGTCCAGCTTGCCCTTGCCTTTACCTGCACCACGTAGCACCCATGAGCCAAGGCCCAGCAAGAAAACACAATAGCAACAAAGCATAAGCAATTAGCAAACAAATCAATATCCCACATTGCATTACATAATCTCAACCATATCATCAATCAGTATAATCAAGTATTCCACATACTAGGCATGTCAATTCATATCATTTACAGTTCACAAATGATAACTAGGGCTAGCGCCCTCAGGCTGCTCCCTCCGTTATTCCATTTTCCTTGGCTACCAGTGGCCAATCCGCGCTCTGCGCGCTAAAACCATGTACGGCACTCTTAGACCGCTTTTACATGTCCCATGGCGTAATACCAACATTGACATGATACAACTCTCGGGAGCACTTAGTCCCATCACAATCATACCTTTCAATTCACTAGTTTCTGATGCCACGAAGCCGCGAGCACGGTCCTCTACCCCGAGCCTCTCCAAAGACATCATCACATCACAAATGAAACATCCTTTATCACTAATCAATCCAAAACTACTTCCCGGAACCAATCCCACACTCTCGGAATTCCCCAAATCCCTAAAACAATGCACCAAAGACATCCCCCGAACCCCCGGAGCAAAGGCTAAAAATTGCAAAATCCCATGTCCTGAAATTGGCCTAGTGCCGCGGCGCAGCCCTATAGGGCCGGGGCGCCCAGAAAGTTTGAGCCGCGGCGCCCAGCAAGTCAGAGAACTTGCTCTGTCCAGAAACAGCCTCGCGCCGCGGCGCTCCTTCGCGAGCCCAGAAATCTGGGTTTTCCCCTGCATTTTTCCCGAACCCAAATCACTCCAAATCACCCCAAACTCATACCTAAGCCCCAGAACCAACTCAAAACCCCAAATAAACCTTTCAACAACCTACAAACATCATAATCTAGCTCAATTATACAACCATTCACAGAATTCACACTTAAATTTCAGACTCAAACACTTAAACCAAGACTTAAGAAAAGTGCAAACCAAACCCTTTAGATTCTTAATCCATAACAGCTACAAAAATTAAACAGGATACACTCTTACCTCAGTCAAGACCCCAGCTTGAATTCTCCTCAACTCTAGCTTCAAATCACCTTCTCTTTTGATTATTCCAACTCTGAATTCATGCGAAACCAGCCACTAACTTACTTCAATTCATGCTTATCCTCCAAAAACTAGATTTGAAACTTAAACAAATCATAGATAGACCCTTACCTCTGAGTAACCTTGGCCTAGGCTTAGCTTAATTGCCTTGAATCATCAAAATTCTCTTCTTAGGTCTCCCAACTTCAGCTTCCCTCTTCTTCTAGATTTTCCTCCAATTTCAACATAAATCAACTTCCTAAGTGTTATACGTGACTAACTTTTCTTCTCAGCTGAAGCTCATCTATTCATTGCCAAAAGACCACTTTATCCCTCCACTAATATCCCTTCCTAACTAAACCTCAAGGGCATACTTGTCCTTTTACTAGTTTTACAATTCTACCACTTCTCCAACAAAACTTGTTACTCTCTATGGTTACTAACAGCTACACAAGTTACCAAATCACCAGTTACCATTATCTAGCTTTCTAGGACCGTCTCGTCATGTGCATCACATTGATATCACCACACCCACGTGGTACAAATCACATAGCATAATTATCACATAACATAATACACATAGTCATATAACATGCTTTAAATCATAATCATGCATCTTAATCATTACAATCACACATAATCTCCGTTATGCCCTCCAGGCACACTAATCAAGGCCCTTAAGCCTAATTAGTGAATTTGGGTCGTTACAGGCCCACAAGTCGTCTAGCCAAAAAGGGTCCTAAAAGCGACCCTTGTAAAAATAATATTATGCATAATGATAAGAAGGACGCTTCTCGCAAAAAATAACAAGCACACGCAAAAATATATAAAAGGATAGATAGAACCCAAAGGGTCAACATATCCTTACAAATATAGTCAAGGTGCACCAAAGAGACTATAACTACCGATCCAGATAAAACATTATCAAGTTTTCAAAAAAAAAGACCTATCGAACCCCTTTTTGCTCCTGCATGCATGAGCAGGTTCGAAAGGACCTTAAACATAAAGAAACGATAACAAGAGATCACATATATATAAAAAAAAATGAGAGGTATTTAATGTTCCAGAAACACAATAACACCACCTATGCGTTGAAGACACAATACCGAAGAGTCTACCAGAGTGCCTAAAGGCCCTCTCTTAGACTGGGGGGCAAGTGTGGATGCTAAGAATTCCACACCGGTAAAAGACCCACATCACGTGTCTAAGGTCCCTTCAAGGTCCAAAGCAATCATGTCTAAAGCCCCGTAAGGTCCACTCTGCAGATGAGTGAAGCCCTAGAGGCCCACTCGCATTGCAAGAATATCACACAAGGCATCAAGCGCCTTGTGCGCACCCATCACCTCGCACATCCCTGGATCCTCACGCACACCAGGCGCCTTGCGCGTATCTAGCATCTCGCGCACATCAGTCACCTCGCGTGCGCCTAGCATCTCACGCGCACCTGATGCCTCGCAGGCCCCTAGCACCTCGCACACGCCTGGCGCCTTGCGGGCCCCTAGTGCCTCGTACGCACCTGGCGTTTCATGTTCATCAGGCACCTCACGCGCACTTGACGTTTGTATGTAGGTTACATGTCACCTCCTCACTGCCTGCAATGCACCTCCAAGGAGAACGTGCCTCACATAGTGAGGCCCAACTCACCCAGGTGCCATGACACCTCCCTGATGCATGTAAGGACACCAAAGCCCCTTGTGCCTTATGCTGCAAGTTCAACATAAGGATTGCCAAAAAATGCCTCAATATAAAGAATACAGGGCCTGCATAAAGGGGACCCACACTTCCCCATTTAAGAACCTATAAGTTCTTAAACACTTAGTAGAAAATAGCAATATTTATTGCGAAGACAAATTTTGAAGACCTGAGACCCACCAAGTACGACCCTGACAAGGACAGAGGCGTGACTTTGACATCCGTGCCTAGCAAGTAGTGGAAGTACGAGGAGTGGTGGCATAACTTGCATGTCTCTGACCACGAACAAGCATCAACACCACAATCCTCTACTCCACCATGACCTGTGCCACTACCATGACAGTGTACCTGTGTACCTTCTTTTCCCCCAGGACCACCTTGTATCAGCGGCCATTAGAGCCAAGCTATAAATAGACCTCCACCCCTCATACGAATGGGTTGGAAAATTCTTGTTATGCCAGGCTATTCAAAGAGAAATATACATGTTTTCTTCCATTACTTTTCTGCAATTTTTCTCTAAGTCTCCATAAATTTTCCTAAGTTCATAAGTTCCTAGTTAAGTCTTTGAATTTTCTGACCTTAATTTGTTGACGAGTTCTCACCGTCGACACTCTTATTATTTTAGCACCTGATTGGTCTTTAACATTTGAACTTATGTGTGATGCAAATGACTATGCCGTTGGGGCTGTTATGGGGCAGCGAAGAGACAAGGTATTCCTCTCCATTTATTACACAAGTCGTACGTGAATGGGATCCCAAGTGAATTATACTATAACTCAAAAAGAGTTGTTGGCCATTGTATATGCTTTTGATAAATTTCACTCTTATCTTGTGGGTTCCAAGGACATTGTTTTCATAGATCATTTAGCGATAAAGTATTTGATAGCAAAGAAAGATGCTAAGCCAAGGCTAGTTCATAGGGTCTTATTGCTTCAAGAGTTTGATTTAGAGATACAAGATCGAAAGGGAGTGGAAAACAAGGTGGCCGGCCATTTATAACGGATGGACCATGATGGTGTATCTCAAAATCATGTTTCTATGAATGAGACATTTCCTGATGAGCAGATTTTTGAGGTGAAGACTTCTTGTGAGATACCATGGTTCGATGATTTTGCAAATTATTTCTCAGCTGGACTCATGCCTCCATATTTATCAAGTCGACAATGAAAGAAATTCTTTCATGATGTGAAAACTTACTTTTGGGAGGAACCATATCTATTTAAGCAATGTGCTAATGAGATGATATGAAGGTGTGTGACTAAACAAGAGGTGGCTGATATTCTATGTCATTGTCATTCTTGTCCTTGTGGGGTCATTTTGGAGGATCACACACTACTGCTAAGGAGCTCCAATCTGGTTTTTTCTGGCCTACTCTTTTCAAGGATGCTTACTCTTATGTTTCTTGTTGTGATCGCTGCCAGAGAGTAGGTAAAATCTCAAGGAGGAGTGAAATGCCTCTCACTAATATACTTGAGGTGGAATTTCTTGATGTTTGGGGGATTGAATTCATGGGTCCTTTCCCTCCATCCTTCGAGAATCTATATATCTTAGTGGAGGTTGATTATGTTTCTAAGTGGGTGGAGGCAATAGCTAGTCCTACAAATGATTCTAAAGTGGTGATGAAGTTCCTCCATAAGCCTCTGTTTACAAGATTTGGCATGCCAAGAGCTTTAATTAGTGACGTAAATAAAGTATCGACAGTACTTTTAGCAAAATACAGTGTTTGCCACAAGATCGACACGGGGTATCATCCACAAACCAATTGAAAAGCTGAGATGTCAAACAGAGAGATTAAAAGTATTCTTGCAAAGGTGGTGAATCCATCAAGGAAGGATTGGTCACAACAATTAGAAGATGCTTTGTAGGCATACCAGACAGCTTATAAAACCCCATTAGGCATGTCTCCATATCGCTTGGTCTTTGGGAAGACTTGTCACCTACCTGTGGAACTTGAGCATCGTGCCTATTGGGCAATGAAAAAAATTAAACTTTGATTCTCATGTAGCTAGGGAGGCTCGTCTATTGTAGCTTAATGAATTAGAAGAGATAAGGTTGTTTTCTTATGAGAATGCCAAGTTGTATAAGGAGAAGACTAAGTGATGGCATGATAGACACATTCAAGCTCGGGTGTTTGAAGAAGGCCAGCAAGTGTTACTCTTTAATTCACGTCTGAAGTTATTTCCTGGGAAGCTAAAATCACGCTGGTCAGGTCCTTTTACAGTATCAAGGGTGTATCCATATGGGGCGGTGGATTTAAAAGATTCTAATCGGGTTGAGTTCAAAATGAATGGGCAGCGACTGAAGCACTATATTTTAGGTGAGGTCAAGAGGAATAAGACTTCACTCCACATAGCTGATCCATGATGGAGAAAAGGATGTAGCTGCCGGGCTTATTGTGTAAATCTCTAGCCAGCAAAAATGTACAATAGTGGTTTTGGTTGGTTAATTTGCATTTTTGTTTTATTTTTCCTAATAATGGCAGCCTATATCTCTCCATGTTAATTGGTGGAAAATTAAAAAAGGTGAGTTGAGGTGACTATTCTGCTCAGTTTGGGGGTAGTGGGCTTTGATTTGATGCTAAAAAATGAAGAAGAAGAAAAAAAAATCTGGTATGAAACTTGAAATCCGCTGATTTTTATTACTGGTTTATCTTTTAAAATACTAGGTGCAATGCTCAGACAATGCTGCAGCATTGAGGTTAGGCGAAAACTGGGCAAAAAGTGAGCAAATTTGAGGAAATTTTTTGAGCATAATACAGAGAGCCCTACAATACATCGCAGGGCGAAGGGCGTGGCATCACAGATATTAAAAAAAGATTAAATAAAACAAATTTTTTTTACTCTTTCACTTCACAAACCCTAAAATTACCCTTTCTTTCTTTTTTCACCTTTCTTCTCCATCTGCCACCTCCGCCTCCTCCATCTGCTAACCCACCACCCAGCTCTGTCTCCCTGAAACCCAACCACAACCCCAGCTAAACCGGACCCCCACCCAAGCTCCTCCTCTGCGTTGGAATCTGAACCCACGCCCTCTCACCACGATCCAAAACCACCACCACCTTCGTTACCTCACTCGTAACCCGAACCAAACCCACACTCTGAAGCCCCTACCGAGAGAACAACCTAGCCACTCATGCAGCCTAGCTGCTAGCCATGACCTGAGACCGCACCACACATCCACTATCGTCCAAGCCAAAGCCCCACATGCACGGGTTAGCCCCAAACTGAGTTTGCCACTGTAATGCCCCAAAATCCCTAATGTGACTTAGTGCTTGGATTAGTGGGCTGGGAGGCAATACTTGTATTAATTGTGTGCTTATGTGTTATGAGCATCTCAATATGTGAATTATAATATATTATAATTATGCTTGCATGTTTAGAAGTACTAAACATGCATGTGGGCCTATTTCTTATTAGAATGACATTTTCATAATTTTGACCCGTTGAGGGTATAATTGTAAATATGCGTGTGTATGATTGAGACCACATTATTATGTGGATACATTTGGGTTATTCTGCACCATACGGTCCTAGCGAGCAAGTTAGCAAAAAAGTCACAGTGGGGTTTAAATACCCGGCTCGGAGTGAGCTTAGGGGTATTTTGGTAATTTAGCACATTGTTGGGGTTTATCGAGCAATGGGAGATTAAATGATTATTGCTTGAAAATAGTTGGGATTTATTTGGATGCGTGGAGTTTATTAGGAACTAGAGGGAATGGTGGTAATTGACCAAAGTGCCCTTGTGAGTGTTGAAGAGGTAAGTTTGGGTTTGGGGGCAATTGGGTCTTTGAGTAGGTTTTGGCATGACTTAGCTAATTTGGAAGGCTGTAGAGAATTAGGAAAACACTCAGAAAAATAGAAGGAACACTCCCTAACTCTCTCTCTCCCTCCTTGGTGACTTGTGGATTTTGTGATTTTTGAAGAAACAAGCTTAGGATTGAAGGGTTGGTGTCTAGGAGTAAGCTAGAAGCAACTTGGGACAATAACTCAGCCATTGGAGGTAAGAATTTTTTCTGTTTTGGGTTTATTTTCCTGTGGTTGAAGTTTTTTTTTTAGAATTTTAGGCTTTGATGGATTTTGAGTTTTATTTTAATTTAAGTTGGTTATTGGGTTGTTTGTGATGTATATATTGTGTGTTAATGTTTTTCAGACTTAATTGGGGCTTTGGGGAAGCCTTGGTATGATTTTAGAAGGGTTGGATTCAAAGAAAAATTTGGGTTTCAGGTCGAGCTACGGCCATGTTGTTGGGTGTCGCGGTTTAGGTTGGACGAAGGAGAAGCAGCTGGGCTGCTGGGTTATTTAAGCCGCGGAGCCAGTTAGGAGCGCCGCAGCACTAAGTGCAGTCAGAGAGGGTTTTAGGGATCTGACTTGAGCGGGGCCGTGGCTCAAGAGCTTGGGACCGTGGCTCAAAATAAAAAATTGGCCAAAAAGGGTTTTAATAATGGGAACTTAAACCTAAGGGATCGGGGTTGATCCTACTACCCGATTTAGTAGGATTCGACATCCCGGAGGCTAAGACTCAGTCCGAAAGCCTTTATTTACTCGTTTTGATAGGATTCCCTATTTGGTTGTGACTAGGTTATCGCTAGGGGCTCGGATCAGGGATCATACTCAAGGGTCGTTCATTGGTAGCTTGCACTGGACCAAAGGTAAGAAAACTACACCCAGAATATGATATACATGGTTAGAGCTTTGCACGTATGCTGAACATAGTCTTGATTTGCGCGTTGGCCCTATCAATGCGCATGATTATGATTATGATTATTTCTGTGTATCTATGTTTTAATGCATTGTATATGTACGTGTGATAAACATATTATGTGATTGTATATCAAGGGCATACTTGATTTAAGGGGCTCAACTTATAAGTTGTGGGTCTATGAGGCTCGACTTATAAGTCAAGGATCTGCAATACTCAGCTTATTAGCCGAGACTGGCATTATGTGCGTTGAGCGCAGGCTGGTATGGCTGGGCCACAATGGAAGTGCATTAAACACTTGATTGGCTTGGATGCCATATGAATAGAAAGGGGGTGCAACCGCACTTGTGCAACTCCAAGGTTGTTGATCTGTATAGTGTTTATGCTTAGTTTCAATTATTACTGCTAAGTCTGCTATATTATTTCATGAATTTCTTGAATATGAATTCTTTTTGAGTCTTTTTTCTCACGGTTGCTTTGTGGTGCAGGTAAGGGTAAGAAGAAGCTTGGCCAGCCTTGATTTGGAGAGTGATAGCAGTGACGTGTACATATGCAGTTCATTCGACCGCCACAGCCGAGAAGATCAAGGAAGCTAGGGTTGGACCCAGTTTTGCCGCCTAGGTCGGCTTATTTTGTAACCTTGAGGTTGTAACCGACTTTTAAACTTGTATTTTGGGATCCCATATAAATACAAAAGTTTTGTTTAATGTAAATGTTTATGACTTACCCAAAATTTTAAATACCTGAACCTTTATTGGCTTAATCACTTGTTTAGTCCAAATGACTCGTTTAGCGAGTCCAACACTAATTTCAAACACACTTGGTAACGGACCTTAAATAGCAGGGCGTTACAACCACTCTGTAGAAAAAACAAATTGTGCAATTTGCTCTGAAGAAGGTAACGTACTCAGAATTTCTTGATGATAGTTTGGGGGTTTGGGGCATTTTATATGTAAGTTTGTTGGTTATTATTTGTTAATAGTGCTATGGAAATTTGTGAGGAAACCCTTGTTATGGTCTAGGGTATTTTCGGGGATGTACAGTGTGGTTATTGTTCAAAGCTTGGGAGGCGGATTGCATTTCTTCTCACTATCACTTAAAAAAAATTGTTAGAATTCTGTTGGTGAAATTGATAGCTGATTGTGGTTTTACATTGTGGGAGGTTGTTTTGTATTTTCTAAGGTCCTTGTGGTTATCTCTATTCCGGTTATTTCTCTTTAGTGGTGAACATCTGTGCTAAAATAAATGGGGTTAAATAAAACCACAAAGAAAATTAAAGCACGACCAAGTGAACTCCCTCGCTTCCAAAATGACACAGTTGAAAAAGAGGTACAATGAAACATTTTCCCATCTCAAACTTTGGGGCGAAAAAGGGTTCAAGCTAGACAGTAGCATAGAGATTGAAAAAAAATTATATGTGAAGTCCCTATGCCTTGAATTTAGCTGGAAGAGTTTTGGTGGAGTAAGGGCGGGATTTGATGAAACAATAGTCGGAGATTTTTATGCCAACTTGACTAACAGTGAGGCCATGCTGGTGCAAGTCAGAGGTTGTGACATACGTTTCACAGCGATGACCATTAATGAGGCATATGAGGTGTATCGCATGGAGGATTTTGATGATTACAGGTTTATGCTACGGGAGTCAAATGAAGAGCTATTAGAGCAAGTTATTACTGCTATTTCCAAAGAAGGAGCTAGATGGGAATAATCAACACAAGGCAGTGTCACAGTCTCCAAGAGGTATTTGAGGAATGAAGCCAAAGTTTGGCTTTATTTCATCTGCCATAGCCTAATGCCAACATCTCACTCATCCACAATGACATTGAAAAGGGCTATTATTGTATATTGCCTCATGGATGGGAGGTTAATTTATGTGGGGGAGATTATCCTAGAGGAAATCAGAGAGTGTGCACAAAAGAAAAGTTGGATGTTGTTTTTTCCAGACGCCGCCATTGGTGCCCACTTCGGAATTCAAGGCATGCCATCATTTCCCACGAATTTGTCCAATCCATATCACCTGCACCAAAAATTTCCACCAGGAGACTAGCACCAACATTGAGGGAGTTTTTAAGTTTATGCTTTAAGTTTTCTTTGTATTACTTTATTTAATTTCAATTTATCATTTTTCTTTGATATGATTTTGGACTGCTATTTCGTTTAATGTCAGTTTAGTTTTATTGGTGTTGTTTTTTTCTGTCTTTTGCAATGGGGACATTGCATCACTTTCAGTTTGGGTGGTGTAATATATCCATTACCTGTTTTATTTTTAGTTAGGCACTGCATGAGTCTGGTTTAGGAATCAATACTGCAATAATTAAGTAAATGCTGAAATAGGGAGAAACTCAATGATAAAATGCACAAGCTAAACATAGGTAGTTTTAGTGTTTGATTGAGCCTCGAGAAATTGATATGAGAGTTGTTAGCCAAATTTAAGTGAGATTGTGACCCCATTTTATGTACTTAGTTTAATCATATGACCGAATATTTGTAACGACCCAAATTTACTAATAAGGCTTAAGGGCCTTGATTAGTGTGCCGAGAGGGCATAATTGGAATATATATGATTTAATGATTAAAAGCATGTTATATGGCTATTTGAATATTTGTGATGCATGACTATGTGTATTAGTATGCATGTAGGCCCTGATTAAGTTAGAAAGGGCATGATTGTAATTTTGGCCCGTTGAGGGCATAACTGTATATATGTATGATAATTGTTGAGACCACATTATTATGTGGATATATTTGTGATCTATGATTCAAGACGATCCTAGTAAGCGGGTTAGCGAAAAAGTCACGGCGGGGATTTATACCCGGCTCGGGGCGAGCCTGGGGGTATAAATGGGAATTTAGAGAATATATTGGAGTCCATTTTGACATTTAAGAATATAATTGGTGGTTGGTTAGGTGTCGGGAAGTAAGCAATAAATATTAGAGACATTCGAGGAATTAGCGGGAATTGGGTGAAAGGACCAAAATGCCCCTAGGTGCATTTAAAGGCTTAGAATTAAAGGGAGGGCAGATTGGTCATTTGGCTTCTATAGGATAAGTGTTATCAGGTTTTATGCCTTAGTGGGAAAAGTCTAGAGTCTGAAGGAAAAGAAAAGAAAAGGAAAGAAAGGAAAAGAAGGGAAAGAAGAGCAGGCCATTTCCAAGGTCGGTTTTAGGCATATCTCCATCAATTCTTGAGGTATTTTGGAGCAGAAACTCAGGGGAAGCCAGAGTAAGCTTGAGGCTAGAGTCCTTGGTCTGGCTTGAAGAATTGGCGAGGGTTTAGCAAGAACAAGCCATTTAGTTGAGGTAAGACTTTGAAGTTTCTTCAGTTTCTGGTTTTGGTATTGAACTAAGGTGTCTAAGCTGAATTTGATGGGAAGTCTAGGGAATTCAAGCCAAGGGTTTGAGGAGGAGAAGATCAAGCTTGTGAGGAGGACAACCTAGGCTAAACTCATCCAGAAAAGGTGTGTGCTAGGGCTCAAGAGGGATCATGCTCAAGGATCAAAGTGAACGAAGCTAGCAAATTTAAAGGTAAGAAAACTACACCCGGTTATATGCTTGTGATGGGACTAAGTGCTCCCGATATTTGTATAATGTCATAGATGGTATTATGCCATGGGACATGTGATAAACGGCCTAAGGGTGCCGTATACAATATTTGCGCACAGGGCGCGGCTTGGCCACTGGTAGCCAAGGACAACTTTATATTCACTGAGCTCGGTTTAAGCGGGCCGGAGTCAGTGGGATAAACAGAGGGTGCGGCCTAAGGGCGCTAACCCTAGTTATCATTTGTGAACTGATTATTGTTATGAAATGATATGTTTGGTATGCTGAATACTTGGTTATCATGGATGCTTAAACTGTTGAGAACATGATATGAGATATTGGATTGTCTATTGATTGTTTATGCTTTGTTATTGTGTTTTCTTGCTGGGCCTTGGCTCACGGGTGCTACTTGGTGCAGGTAAAGGCAAACGCAAGTTGGACCAATCCTGAGATGGAGAGCTGCGGGGTTGAATGTACATAGTCAGTTGTTCGGTCGCCATGGCCGAGGAGTGGATCAGGACAGGGAATGCCTAACAGTTTGTTTTGCCTTAGAATGGCTAAATACTGTATTTAAATCTTGAATCCTTAGTAAATGGTTTTAATCTTATTATTTTTGGGACCCCGTGTAAACAGAAAATGTTATCTTTTAAGAAATGCAGCTTTTGAGACCAAAATCTTTTAACCCTAGTTTCATTATAGTTTCAGTAACACGTTTTCAATTAAATGACTTGATTAGCAAGTCTAGCACTTTTATAAACACACAGTGTAACGGTCTTGGCTATCCAGGGTGTTACAATATTCCTAGAGCAAGCTAAAAATGCATGAAGGGTCTAACTTTTAGAATTGATCAATTGATCCCTTGAAGCGATATCCTAGAAGGCTTAAGGAATTAGAGATGATGTAGGCATTTTTCTTAGATCGTTTGAGCTTTTCATGCCTACCTTATAATTTTTTATCCTTAGTAACATCTTTTGAGCTTGATAACCTAATTTTATTTGTTTTCGCCCAAGCAAGAGAGCCAGACTCCTTTGTGATTTTTGTTTTCCTTTGTTTTTTTCACCAACCCTTGAGCTTAGTATGTCTTGGACATTATTTTGTGAAAAAGATTGGGCGTGGGAACATTAAGGGAAACTATTCTTGTAAATTGTCTACACCACATGCTTAGTGTTATTATTCATTTTGTAATTTTATTGTGAATTTATTTATGTTTCTGTTCAAAAATAAAAGAAAAAAATAAACTTTCAAGAACAAAAAGAAACTCTCAAAAGAAAAAAAATATATATGTATAAGTTTAGTAGTTTTTTTTAAAGCATGTGGTTGTAGAAAAATGAAGGAATTCACCAAATGTATTTGGGGATTGCATCTACATACTTGGGGAATAGGGTAATATTCTTGAGAGGTCCAAGACAAACTAGGTTTAAGGGTTCTAGCCTACCATAAAATCCATATCCATCCAAACCCTAAGCCTAGCCTACATTACAACCTAATGAAAGACCTATTGATCTAATTTGCTAAGCCAACTACATTAGTGGAGAGGGATCGTTGAATCAACATATGAAAACATTGTAGAACCTTGGGATTACGGTTTAGCTTGGTCGAGGAACACAAATAACAATATAAAAAGGGTCTTATGAGAAGAACTAATTACACACTCACGGGGGAAAGCATTCAAAACTTTGTTTGGTTGACAACTCAACTTTTGAGGACTTGGCTTGCTCACACACTTAGGTGACCTTATGAAAGCTTGATTTGAGAAGTGATATCCCTAATTCACCATAAACTTGTGAAGTTTGATTTCTAGTAGTAGTTGCATGTGTCCTTTAGTTTTTGTTGTTTGTCTTTTCTATGTTTGCATTGTAGTGTCTTGAATGTAGGAGTGTCTAGAGATGTCATAGGATTAGATTCATCACTCGGGATGAGTAATGGGGTAAGTTTGGGGTGGTGATAACTCTATTAATATAGAGTTATTTTATTCATTTAACATATCATTTCATTTGGAAAATAGTGATTTGGGTCCAGCTTAGGTGCATTTTTGGCATTAGTTTATCTATTTTTATCCCTAGATGTTTAATAGAGATTTAAGTGGAAATTTTGCATGAATCATACTTATTTGGATTATTAGAATGGTGAAAATAGGGGTTGGATTATCACGGTAAGCTGAATATTGGAAGTGCTGTTGAGATTCCTGGAGCTGATGCAGTGAGAATTGATGAAGCATTAGGGCGTTTGACTGCCTGGCAGCAAGTGATGAAAATCTAGCCACTTGGATAAAAATGTTATACAGTCAACATCTTTTGTCTTGATTGGGTTTTGAGTGGGCTGTTCCAAGAAATTAATAAAAGAAAACATGCCCAAAGGAATGGGGAATCACGTGAGGAAGGTTGGAGTGACCTAAGGGAATTTTCCCTTTTTGGGAGATATATGCCTCATTCTGAAAAAAAAGAGGACAGCAACCATTGCAGGAGGAGAGCACGTGGGGAAGCAAGAGGAGAAGAATATTGCCACCATCACCATCTTGGATTACACATTCTTCATTCCTTTTTGTTCTTTGTCACATCCCTACTCTATTTTAGAATTCTATTTTGTTTTAATGGTTGAATTCATGAATGAGTGTGTTTTAAGATTTTGAATATGAACAAAATTTTAGAGTAGCTAAGACCTTTGTTTGAACCCTATTATGTAAGACTTGGAACTTTATTTTTAACCTATGGGATTTGATGCTTTTCACTCAAATGTTTATATTGAATACCCTTGCTATTGCTTGATCAACTTTAGTAAGAAATTGAGTTAATTATAGAAATGAAAATTGTTGTGATTAATGGACTTAGGAATTGAGTGATGCATGTTGTTATTTCAATTTTTAATTTAATTGTGTTTATATAGACATGTATAATCACCATGCATATTTTATTGGGTTGTGGTTTAATTGGTTGTTCTTGGTGTTAATTTAGCATTGACATATGAAAATTTCATTTGGAGCATGCTAGCATAAATGCACTTGAAAAAGGGTTATGCAATTTTGAAATACCCATAATTTTTGCATCTGATCTCACAGCATTGTCACAACAATAGTTCCAGACTTGTATAATAGGGGGATTATGGGTTTTAGCTCATTTATCCATCATAACAATATTACTTTGTGGTTCTAAATTTAATTGTTAGTTATTTAATTAATTTCCATTTTATCTTATTTTATTTCTTATGCTTTTTGACTAGTGTTTACTATTTATTGATTTTATATTTTTCGCTCTTGAATTGCATCAACTAAAGCTTAGAATAGTTGATTATAATAATCAATCCCTGTGGAGACGATCTTTCGTATCATTATATTACTTGTTGTTGGCTGTGTACACTTGGACAATTTTATTTGCTTTGATTTACGCAACACTATCTCCGTTCTTGGAGCTCATCTTCCATTCGTTTAAGTCTTGCTTCCATTCGGCAAACAACTGAGGCAAGTGGAGGGTCCTAACCCTAGTTTTTATCTTTGGCCACATTTTTGCGGAGTCTAATCGATCGCCGAGGCATAACTTCAATATTCCTGCAATCAATGATGTCGCACATCAGGCATGACAACCGCATCTAAAAACTACCTCCCAGTCCCATTAATCACATACAAACAGCATATCAACACATCAGACACAATGCATAAGCATATAACAATCAAGGGCCATGCCTCGGCATCATACATATATACGAACAAATTCTTCATGCTCTATCTATAATATTCAGGCAAACAAGGTAACTCAAACAAACAGTTAAACACATAGTTCATTTAATACCGACAAACCCTAAGTTGAGCTTGTCTCTGGCAGCGAGCGTACATGGTCGGTCGATCTTTAGGGACCATAAACCTTGGCACACTCTAATACTAAGTGGTAATGCCCTACTACCTTAAAGTCGTTACCATGTGATTTATAAATGTGTCATTAGCTCGCTAATCAAGGTTTTAGGTTGAAAAGTGTAATGAAATCGAAATAAAGGCTCATTTGACGAACGTTAGTTTTAAAGAACTGGATATTCATTTAAATTCATAAAATTTATACATTGGGATCCCAAAACACTGTTTAAAAAATGTATTGCAATTCAAAAGTTTAGATACTGTTGACCTAAGCGACAAAACTAGCCATTTGCAGCATATCCCACAAAAGAACCCCGGTCGTGGTAGCCAGGTAGGCCGAATATGTAGACATCTCTCCACGCTCTCCAACTCATGGTTAGTCGACCTTTCCCTTGCCCTTACCTGCACCCATGAGTCCAGGCCCAACATGAAAACTCAACTCATAGCGTATCACAATCCAATCCAATTATATAAAGCTTCAACAGACAGTAGATTAAACACATAACGGCCTATGTAGACTCAGGTGCTTTACCAGGCACTGGGTTCACGGTCTTCACCGAGCGGGTGAATACAGAACACTTAGAGGGTCTTGCCCTAGCGGCCTGCATTCAGTGTGCCTTTGTCGTTCCCAGCCTTTGCTATTCACGACCTTCGCCGTTCTCGACCATCGTTGTTCCCGGTCATCGCCGTTCATTCACAATCATATAAACATTTCACAACTAGTCATAAACATTCACATAAAGCATTCAGCACAGATAACCGGTCCATTCCGTACTCTACGGGCACAAACAATTTTCTTACCTGTGTCCCGAGCTGATTGATTAATGTGATCCCAAGCACGATCCCCTAAACTCAAGCCTTGACGTAGAAACCTTGTCACAACGCATCAATAAATAGACATCTATCAAGCCCTAACTAACTAAAAACTTCATATTAAAATACTATCCTTTGGGACCTAGAATTCTACTAAATCGGGTAGTAGAATCCTTCCTGAGCCATAAGATTTGGATTCCCGAGATTAAAACCCTATTTTGGCCATTTTCCCTAATTTGAGCCGTGGCCCGCTGCAAGTCAGAGAGCTTCAGCTCTCTCATCTTAGAAACACAGGTCGTGGCATGCCCTGCCTGCGCCGTGGTGACTAGGCAAAATCAAAGGCTTCTCAGGCCTCTTCACACACACGAGCCGCAGCACTTAAAGAACAGGGCTGCGGCTTGAGCCCAAAACCCAAAAATTCTCATGCATTTTTACGAGCCAGTCTCTCTAAAATCCACTTAAATCAGTGCCTAGAACTAGAATTAAACCTTGAATTTGTATCTAGGCAACTTAGTCAATATAAACACTTCAAAAACCATCTCCTAATCTCATCAAAACCTCAAAATTAGACCAAAGCTTGAACCTAAGCAAAACTTCACAAAATCACAGCAGAAAATTAAAAATTTAGTACCAGAATCCTTACCTCAATTGATTATTCAACCCTAAGCTAATTCCCCAACACTTCTAGCTTGTTTTCCCAAGTCCCCAGCCTCAATTCTCAGCCAAATCCTTAAGAATTTCCCCAAAACCTCCAAACCTTTAGAGAGAGAGAGGTACACGAGAGAGAGAAAGAGGGAGAGCTAAGTTGAGGGTGTTATTCTGATTTCTAGTCAGTTCTAGTGTGTAAGGAAAAACCAAGTCTATCCCCAGCAATAAAATACCCAAAATTCCCCTAACTTAATCCTTAACCCTTCTAACACCACCAAGGGAAAAATCATCATTTGCCACATTCCGCTAATTCCTCGAATAGTCCTATGAATTCCCATTTAACCCCCGACATACTTACATAATGACTAAATCACTACATGTTACCCGGTAACCCCGAACACGTACTATTTTCCCAAAATACCCCTAGGCTCACCCCCGAACCGGGTATTCGACCCCGTTGTGACTATTTCGCTATTCTTCTCCCTAGGACCGTCTCGAAGCACACATCACAAATAAATCTCCACAATCTTATGGCCTCAAGCACAACACACATATAATTTACATTTATACCGTCAACGGGCCAAAATTACAAATATACCCTTATTAAACAAAATGGGCCCACATGCATACTTAATTCACCAAAACATGCAGTTATAATCACATAATCATTTCATCCACGTAATTACATAATTAAATCAACTATTGCCCTCCTGGCACGCTAATCAAGGCACTAAGCCTTATTAGCAAATTTGGGACGTTACAACTATGATATAGAATCTCGTCAATAACAAGCGAATAAAGGCTTCCAAACCGAGTCCTAGGCTCCGGGACGTCGAATTCTACTAAACCGAGTAGTAGAATCAATTCTGAGCCTTTAGATTTGAGTTCTCGTAGTCAAGGCCTCCTCAGGGCTTAAAAGCCCTTCAAGCACTGCGACCCAAGGAAAAAGAGCCGCGACCCGCCCCAAGTCAGAGAGTCCCAGGGCTCTACTCTGAACACACACGTTGCGGCACACCCTTACAAGCGTCCCAGTTCAAAATGGAGATTCAGTTCCTCCTTCTCCCATCGTTCATGAGGGTCGCGACACCCCAAGAACAGAGTCGCAGGTCGACATGAAAACCTAGCTTTTCCCTCGTTCCTTCAAGCCAAATCTCACCAAAAACCCAACCAAACATAGCCAAAACCCAAAAGCAAAGTTCCCAATCAACTCAGCACTTCAACACAAACAAAACCCAAGCTTAAAATTGACCAAAACCCCACCAAATATCCAAATTAATATTTGAGTTTTCAAAACTCTAAAACTCATATAAAACTAGAGAAAACATATAGAATTAAGGCTAAAAATCGATACATTTTTTGCCCAAAACAATACTAATCTTTTCCCCAAGCAATCTCGAGCCTAAGCTAGCTTCGATTCCCAAGTTTTCAGCCTTTTCCTCCTCACAATTCAAAGAAACTTCTCAAGGGAAATGAGATAAAGAGTAACGAGAGGGAGAGAATGAGAGAGCCGCTAAGTGTTTTTTTCTATTTTTGTGTGGCTTACTTAGGGTTCAAGTAACCTTAAGCAAATCCCGAGGCACGGGGTACCAAAACGTCTCCGAGGGTAAAATGGTCAAAATTCCCAACATTCTTTTCTATTCTCACTAACTCTGAATATATCCTCAAATATTTATTCCCATTACCTGATATCCCAGTAATGTACTAAATACCCAAAATACCCCTTGACTCACCCCGAGTCAAGTATTTGGTTCTGTTGTGACTTTCCCGCTAACTTGCTCCCTAGGATCACCTCGTGCGGAGTAACCCAAATAAATCCACATAATAATGTGGTCTCACAATATATATGCACATATATTCCAAATATACCTGTAACGGGCCAAATTATGAAAATTGCCCTTCTAATAAGAAACGAGCCCACATGCATATTTAATACACCTAAACATGCATATCTAGTCATATTATAATATAACTCAGGTAATCATATAATGATACACATATATATATCACATAAACACATATTTCATAATTAAATCATATATATTTAATTAATTCTCCATAATTTGACATCTTGGCCCCCTAATCAGGGCCATAAGCCTTATTAGGTAATTTGGGGCGTTACATATATTGTGGCCTATGGAACAAACTAGCCCAAAAATTATTTCCAGCAAAGATGTGATATTTGATGAAACTAACATGCCCTTCTCCAAGAAAGAGATAGAAAATTTTGCGTCTTCTACTGGTAACCAGGTTCAAGGTGGAAGACTTGCTGAAATTGAAAAATTTTCTCAAGATTTAACAAGTGATAACAGTTGTGATGATACTAAATAGCAAGCTACATCTGAAGAAATATCAGAATCTCAATCAATTCAGCCATCTGACTACCAGCTAGCAAGAGATCGAGTCAAACGTGAAATAAAGCCACCAACCAAATTTGGGGAAGATGATATCATTTTTTATGCTTTAGTGGCAGAAAAGCACACTAACATAAAAGAGACACTAAGTTTCGAAAAATCCATAAATAGTTCAAATTCTATGAAATGGTGTGAAGAAATGGATTCCTTGAAGAAAAATGAAACTTGGGTGCTTGTGCCTAAACCTACAGATGAGAAAGTGGTAGACTGGAAGTGGATTTATAAGCTAAAGGATGGCATGACACCAATTGAACCTCCAATGTATAAAGCTAGATTATTTGCAAAAGGATTCACACAAGTTGAAGAAGTAGATTAAACAAAGGTTTTTTCTCCGGTCAACAAGTACAAGGCTATTCGAGTTATGATGTCTCTTGCTCTGATTTTTGAGTACGAAATAGAACAATTAGAAGTAAATACAGCCTTCCTTTATGGAAATTGGGAAAAGAAAATTTTTATTTGGGTCATCCTATTGGCTTTGAGGTGGACAAACAGGGAATGGAGCAGGTGTGCTTGCTGAAAAAGTCCTTCTATGGGCTGAAACAATCTCCACGACAATGGAATCAAAGACTTGACCCTTTTGCTCTGAAAATTGGTTGTAATAGGTCCAAATATGATACTTGATTGTATTATAAAGATATTTAAACTGAATTTTCCTTGTTTCTCCTTATTTATGTGGATGACATGTTAATATTCAACAAGGATAAGAAGAAAATAAGTGAGTTGAAAAGTGAGCTGAAGATTGAGTTTGACATGAAGGATAATGGAGAAGCAAAGAAATTTTTTAGATTAATATAATTAGCAACAAAGATAAGGGAGTATTGATGCTTTCACAAAGGTCTTATGCCAAAAAAAAAAAGTAATTAAAAAATTCAACATGAAAAATGCCAAAACTATAAGTAATCCATAGTCAATATCTCTCAAGTGGATAAGAAAAGAAGAAAATGGCAAGTGTTCCTTATGTTGTAACTCTTGCCTGTCTTATGTATATGATGATAGGTACAAGGCCTTATATAGCACATGCTCTTAGTGTCCTTAGCCGATACATGTCAAATCTTGGGAATGAGCATTGGTTGGGTTTGAAATGGATTCTAAGGTACATAAAGGGAACCACTGATTTTGGTGATAGATACGAGAAGCATCATAAGGTTGTGAGGTTAGAAGGTTTTGTAGATTCTGATTATGCTTCTAACCATGATAATATAAAGTCAACTACCTCACTTTTTTCACCATAAATGGTGGATGTATCAACTAGAAAGCTCAGTTACAATATGTGGTTGCTCTTTTGACAACTGAAGCAGAATTTATGGCTGTAACTGAGGCATTCAAGGAAGCAAAGTAAAAACACATAGACATACGCATGCATTGGATCAGGAAGAAGATTGAAGAAGAAATCACAGCTCTTGAGAAAGTAAGCACAGAAGAAAATCCAGCTGATCTTGGTACTAAGGTACTTACATTGAGCAAGTTTAAGCATTGTTTAAACTTGCTTAACATAGGAACTGTAGTATTTTTATCAAGGTGTCTCAACTAAGGTTCATCACTAAAGTATTATTGTTTAAGTCTTGAAAGAATGAAGGTGGAATTTGTGGTTAATTCTTTCAAGCCTTGGTAACAAAATATGTCACCTTACTCATCTTTGTTAACTTGAGTTGAGTTTACTCAATGCCTTAATATATAGATTTAAATATACCTCTGGCTTTAGCGCGTGTTAGATTAGTTTTTAGCTTTTTAGAGTATTGGTTTTGACAGCACTAAAAGAAAAAAAAATCAAAGTAGAATTTTGAGGGGTACAATTTGTGTATTATGTTCACTTTTGAGAGGCAAGGGGAAAGAGCTTAGATTTTATCTGGGTTTATTTCAAGAAGTGGTTGTTATTTGTGCTATGAAAATTTTTCTAAGGAATGAGTGTCATTTTCTAGAAAGTTGAGGGTGTAATCTGTTAGAGAAAATAATATTGCCTCGATGGAAATGGTAAAACAAAATTATAACTCTAAGCAAAAATACAATGGACAAGGTACTATATTAAATAAATATTGCAACTCAATTGCAAAAGATATAAGTGAGATAGAAAGATGCAAAAGAAAGATGATAAATAGAAAATACAACTCAAAGCATAGCAGTACAAATAAATATATAAAGTATAAGCAAGAAATAATAGAAATATAAGAATAAAATAAGAACAAGAACAATAGAAAGAACTCTCACACTCACACAACCAAAGTGTAGAGTAGTGGGGATCACCAATTTGAACAAGATTCAAGACCTTTTCCCAAAAACTTATTTCCCCCTATTCTCTACGCACTAAGGGAACTCTCAAATGGAAATAGCTTTTTGTAATTATTAAGCATTTTGGTGTATTTCTATCAAAGTGCTCTATTGTTAGAAATAGTGTGTCTTACAAGTAAACACGAGACTCCTATTTATAGAGTTTTGGATCACCTTTTGATCTTCAAACTCCACCAAGTCTTTAGCTGTTACAGAACATCAATAGGTCATTCATGGTGTTAAATGGAAGATTTGGGAGTTATATGAGTTATTTGAACCATTTGGAAAAGTTTCAAATAGCTCAAAATTTGAGTTGTTACATACGTGTTGTGTAACTTTTCCCATAAAGGTACCTGCGATGCACCACCTCACAATGGGTGATGCAGTGCAGGCACCTCTAATTTGCTCACTCCTTTTGGCACCCAAAATTTCCAAAAAAAAATCCAAATAAATTCCATTTGATTTTGTAGCTTCCATACTCTTTATGGCAGTCAAAATCACAAATTAATAGTTATAAAATATTATAGCTGTATGAAAATAAAATTCAATGTTTGTACCTCCAAATTGCATACTTAATAATGGTGATTTTTTGGGAGTTACAAAATTGTAACCAAATTTTGTAAAACCAAAATATGTTACAAGATTTGACAAAATGAATTTGTCACACTCTAATTTATTTGTCACATATATTTAATCAACATTATATTATTATAAAATAATATAATTTTCCCACACTGCATAAGGTATAGTATTTTTTTCATTTTGAACTTTACCATAATGTAATTATCCCAAAGTTTATTGAAAATTTGGTTGCACTGGGCATTGAACCAACTTTCCTTAGTAACGAACCGGTGATAACACACACACACACATTTGCTATGTTCACTTGAGACCTCAATGTCTCACTTTGCACTGTTAATGGCTTCCATTCATAGTCGTTCTTGAGAATGACTCCAAATTCTTATGAGGGGCAACACCACCCCTAGGTCTATGAAGCTAGAACTCTTACAGTATTTTGTTACCCTAAAATACTTGTTTTCTCAAGACTAAGTTCTATTAAAAAAATCATTCGGCTTTAACCCTCAATTTGGTAACTCACAAGTACTCATATTTCATATGGGACTATTTTGAGTATTAGTAATATTCACTTTATTGACTTCTTATTACCTATTGAGCATAGCACTAGTTAAGTAACTAGTATTAAGATAGGTTACTATCAATCGTGAATCTCTTTAGGGAGTTTAAGTCACATCCCTCGAGATGAGACAACAACTAAATCTCTTGTTAGTGGCTTAGTGAAAGGATTCGCCAAGTTTTCACTTATTCTCACATAGGATATTGAGATGACTCCTCTTTGAATCAATTCTCTTACATATCCATGTCTTAGACTAATATGTTTAGACTTCCCATTATACACATCATTGTATGCCCGAGCCAATGTTGCTTGGCTATCACAATATATCGATACAGTGGATACATTCTCTTTGATCAGAGGAATCTCTAGAAAGAGATCTCTTAACCATTCGGCTTCTTTGACAGTGGTAGCTAAAGCTATGAACTATGCTTCCATAGTGGAGTGAGATATACTGGTTTGTTTCTTGGAACCACAAGAAATTGTACCCCCTCCAAGTGTAAATACCCAACCAGTGTTGGACAAATTTTCTCGAAGATTGGATATCCAACTTTCATCTGTATATCCTTCTAAGATTGAAGAAAATTTGGAGTAGTGAAGGCTTAGTCCTTTGGTTTTCTTAAGATAACCTAGGACTCTCCCAATTGCCTTCCAATGATCCACACTACGATTACTTGTAAACCTACTAAGTTTACTTATCGCAAATGTTATATGAGGTCTAGCACACTAGGAAGCATACATAAGACTCCCTATACCACTTGCGTACTCCAATTGAACCACTGCTCTTCCTTCATCCTTCTCTAGTATTTCACTATGGTCGAATGGAGTATTCACTTCCTTAACCTTAAGATGGTTAAATTTGTTCAATACTTTCTCAACATTGTTGGCTTGTCCCAAAGCAAAACCCCACTATTTTTACTTACTTTGATACCTAGTATGGTATCGATTTCTCCAATATCTTTCATCTTGAAAGTTGATGATAGAAACATCTTCGTTTCTACTATCCCTATATGCTATTACTTAAGATAAGCATGTCATCCACATATAGAAAAATAATGATCACATATCCCTTACAAATTTTTTAATACAAACACTTATCCCCATTATTATGTCTAAATCCATTATAAAGAGTGGTTTGATCAAATTTCTCATGCCATTGCTTTGGAGCTTGTCTTAATCCATATAAGAATTTTACAAGTCTACACACTTTATGTTCATTATTTAGTAGGAAAAATCCTTCATGTTGTTCCATGTAGACCTCCACATTGAGGTCACCATTTAGGAATAACATTTTTGTTGGGAAAACTTAGACATGATCTTTATTTATTTTCATGTATATCTAATATTAAACAAATTAATACGAGATAGCCTAAAACATGTTTCTAAAATTGAATTCAAAGATAAACAATGAATAGAATACTTACAGTATACGTAGCAGAATTAAAGAGTCATTCATTCAGTTTCTCTAACTCTTGTATCCTCTCTGTCGCAGAGTATTATCAAGAAATTGAACTGGTCTTCTATTTTATTCACAATCTTCCAATGTATCCTTAGAATCACCTAGACTAGTGTGGGCAATTCTCAACACATGAGATAGATATAGAGAGAAGAAGAGAAAATAACAAAGAGGCTTAGAAAAGGACTTGTGTTTAGAGAGAATCTAAAACTATCAGAAAATCTTACTTATGACTTATCAAACTTCTCTTTCTGACTTCTCTCTAAGCACTCCTTTTATAGACTCAATTAGGCCATTTAATTTAATTAAAAAATCAATAAAATAATAGTCATTTTAAAGTCCTAGATCAAAATTATCATGGGCTTTAGGCCCGTGAAATTTCCCATTTGATTATAAGCCCATTGGGCTTAAAATCAAAACTTGTATTATTTTCTATTGATTTAATTAATTAAATAATTATTTAAATCCTTTATCAAATTAATTATTTATAATTTGAATCTTGATTTAAATTTATTTATTAATTTAGATACTAATTTATCTTAATTATTAAATCTGCCATAATTTCTCTTTTCTTCTCTAAAATACATAACTCTGTGAAACTATCCAAAATTGACCTGGTCAACTTGGATAGTTCTAATTGTTAATTAAATCAATTAATTGAGACTATCTAGGAGATTTTATCCAAGGTACAATAGGGACCATGGGCCTATGAAATCAAGCTCCAATAAGTTATCATAAATCTAACAAATAAATTTACTAACTTATTAATTCCTCGTGACTCCACTATAGACTCGGAATTGCACTCTTGAATTCATAGAACGCTCTATAACAAATATAGATACGCTATTAATTATCCATTGTTACAACCATAATTGTCACTCAATCCTCTATAGACAGTCTACAATGAGATAGGACTAAATTACTGTTTTACCCCTCATTGTATTTTATCCTTAAAACACTTAGTTCCTTATAAATGATATTTACTGAAATGAGATCTCTATCATTTAACACCTTGAACCAAACTGAAAGGAAACCATCGTTTCACTTCTTCATCAGAAGCTATAGATGTTCATATCTATGATTAACACTCCCACTCAATTATACTACCGAGTTCCCAAGATGTAAGTATGGGCTAGTCCGTAGGGTAAGCTGGTAACGAACAAGTCAAAGAACTCAAATAATACAATCAGTTAGAATACTAACCACTCAGAATTGAGATTGAATTGACCTATAGTCAACTATATGATATGACTAGAATAGATAATAATGGTATGTTTACTTATCTTATCAACTGTCAATATCGGTCCTGCCCGATGTAACAAATACATCCGATCTTATCTACTTTGTTAATGTTTTGGAAAGAACATAACACTGTAATGTGTAAGTAGATCATATCGTAGATTGGCAAGTCAATGTAAATCCGGTGCACTGACTAATCTTAGGACTAACTTATTTTGAACATATAATCATATTTATATTCCACTGTGATTACGTCACTATAAATAAGATTAGCTATATGCTCGGGATTTAATAGAAGTTTATATTAAACAAATAATCATGAAAATAAAACATGTGAGCAAAGTGATTAACCAAGTCAAAAAATTATTTCTATTCTTTTATTGATAATAAAATGAGATTACAAAGAATTTGGGTTTTAATTAGGGCATAAAACCCCAACAGTTTTGACATCCATTTGATGAACATATAAGTTGTGTATAGAAGCCAAAGCGAACAAAATCCTTATGGAAGTTGTTCTTACAACAGGCGCATAGGTATCAAAATAATCAATACCCTATTTTCACCTAAACCCTTTAGCTACTAATCTAGCTTTGAAGGTTTGGATAGTGTCATCGGTGTGATATTTCTTCCTAAATAGACAATTACACTCATTTGGTTTAGACCCTTGTGGGAGGTCTATCAATTCCCAAGTATTTTTGGAAAGAATGGAATCAATCTTATCATTAATGACTTATTTCCAAAAGGCACTATTTCTTATTTGCATGGCTTCTCTATAAGTCTTAGGATCATCATCAACAAGAAGTACAATTGGAATTTTCCTAATGACTTCTTCTATATTTTCTTCTACCATGTAGAAATAAATTCGTTGAGAATCTGTCTCATCCAATCCTAAACTTTTCAGTTTTCTAACCCTTTGACTTCTTCTAAGTTCAATGGGTTGCTCTACTATCCTTTGAAAATTCTCCTCTTCATAATCATTCTTGGATGTAGATGCTTGTGAATTATTCTCAAATATCAAATTCCCCTTTAGAGATGTTGAGGTTTGAGAATTGCTGTCACATAACATATTCACAAAATATTAAACTTCCCTTGATTCTATCACAATATTAGACTTTAGGTCTCATAGCCTATAAGCTTTACTATTGTTGGCGTAACCAACAAAAGCACAATTTATGGCTCTTGAACCTAATTTTGTTCTATTAGGTTCATTTTTCTCGCAATATGCAAGACATCCACACACTTTGAAGTACCTTATATTAGGTTTTCTTCATTTCCATAACTCATATGAAGATATTAATAGCATGTAGTGAAAATTTCTCAAGTAAATAATCACTAATTTTTACTTTTAGTTGTCTAAATAATTTTAAATCACTTAAACAACTTTTGTGTATTTTCTAAGAGTCTCTGTGAGATTTTTTTGAAAACATAACTTTGAAATATATAGACTTTCTCATCAAAATTAATTTGAAGATGTCAATTTTTAAATACTTAAATTAAAGAAAATAAACCCTCATTGATTTATTTAAACACTTTGATTTATCATGCTTTAGTTTGAAAATTATCTCCACATTGAGATTAATTTAAACATATCACCATCTTAATCAAAATGAATAAAACTCTCTTCAACATACTCACCATTGGTGTAAAGATTCAAAATTGCTTCTCCAATTTTATAATGTCTCATCATTGAGACATTGAATATTTAAGAATTATTGTCACTAAATAATTCTCAAATATGTTACTTTTTTACCATACTTTAGACTCCAAGCCTATAGGTCAATATGTCATCCCATAATTTTGGATCCCCTTGATCCATTTTTCTTGCAATAGCAAGACACACTTATCAAAAGATGTAACCCTCTTAGGCTAATCTTTTCTTATCTCATAAGTTGAGATGGTCAACACTTAAATGAGAAATTTTGATTTATCAAATAATTCTCTTTATTTACAAATAGATGGTAACTCATCACATTCAAACAATAATATAGGATAAAATATATATCTATATTACTATCACCTTCATAATCATATTATATGGCACACCATAATAATCATGATAATTTACATGTATATATAAATATACTTTTATATATTAACATAATAATGAATCAATGTAATATCATATAATTTTTCAACATATATCTATCATATTAGCATGTCTTTTGAATCACATAATTTATTGTAAGTATATATCACTAATATCATACAATAATTCACATATCCACATATTTATATATTCTATTGATTCACAAATTCAATATATAGGCATGTCAATTTTAAACTACCAATTTATCATGCTTATAAAATCTCAAAACATAATTTTCATGTCAATATATGTACTACTATCTCACATATAGCATACATATAATATTTACAATCCCTAGATAATGTAGATCTTGTTAAAAGTTCACTTCTAAGTTACATATTAACTTTCACAGTTAGATGTGTCAACTATGTAACAGTGTATCTCATATTTTATAAACATGTTAACATCTACACAATTATTCATATACCAACAAATGAGAAACATGCTAATACATGAAATAAAATCTCATCACTATTATATATAACAATGTATACCTTTACACTTACCTTGTCTTACCACCTAGTAAAATTAGATCCATCAAACCTATCCAACCTCACTAGGTCTTGGTTCATGATCTTGATGGTCTCACCTTCCATTGAAGCAAACAAAGGTGTAACCTTTTGAATGTTAGAAAAAAAATACATTGCATCAATGGACATGGTAAAACAAAATTACAACTCTAAGCAAAAATACAATAGACAAGGTACTATATTAAATAAATATTACAACTCAATTACAAAAGATATAAGTGAGATAGAAAGATGCAGAAGAAAGATGATAAATAGAAAATACAACTCAAAGCAGTACAAATAAATATATAAAGCAGAAGCAAGAAATAAAAGAAATAGAAGAATAAAATAAGAACAAGAACAATAGAACACACAACCAAAGTGTAGAGTAGTGGGGATCACCAACTTGAACAAGGTTCAAGACCATTGCCTGAAAGCTTATTTTCCCTATTCTCTAAGCACTAAGGGAACTATCAAATGGAAATAGTTCTCTGGAATTATCAATCATTTTGATGAATTTATAGTCAAGTGCTTTAGTTCATAGAAATAGTGTAAGTGCTCTAGTGGTTAGAAATAGTGCATCTTACAAGTGAACATAGGACTCCTATTTATAGAGTTTTTGGATCACCTTTTGATTTTCAAACTCCACCAACTCTTTTGTTATTACAGAACACCAATGGAACATTCATGGTGTTAAATGACAGATTTGGCAGTTATATGAGTTGTTTGAATCATTTGGAAAGGTTTCAAATAGCTCAAATTTTGAGTTGTTACATACCAGGCGATGCAGCATCGCCTGTCAGGCGGTGCGTCGCCTATCACCAAGTGATGCACCACCTAGTGTGTAAATTTTCTCATAAAGGTACCTGTGATGCATCGCCTCACAATGGGCAACGCAACGCATGTGCCTCTGATTTGCTCACTCCTTTTGGCACCCAAAATTTCCAAAAATAAAAACAATGTCCAAATTAATTCCATTTGATTCTGTAACTTCCATTATCTTTATGGAAGTCAAATCCACACCTTAGCAACTATAAAATATTATAGATTTATGAAAAACAAATTCAAAGTGTGTAACTCCAATTTGCACACTTAAGAATTGTAACATCCCAAAAATGTTAATAAGGTTTAGTGCCTTGATTAGCGTGCCGGGAGGGCATAATTGGATATATGTAAGATTAATTGATTAAATGTGCGACTACGTGGCATGCATGATTTATGTGATAGTATGAGTATATTTATATGCATGTTTATGAGTATTAAATGTGCATGTGGGCTCGTTCTTGTTTATAAGGGCATATTTGTAAATTTGGCCCGTTGCGGGCATAAATGTGATTATATGCGTTAAATGATTGAGACCACATTATTATGTGGATATATTTGCAGTATTCAACTTGAGGAGATCCTAGTGAGTGGATTAGCAGAATAGTCACAGTGGGGTTTAATACCCGGCTCGGGGTGAGCCTAAGGGTATTCTAGGAACTTAGTGAATATTTGGGGATTTATCGAGTAACAGGTAAGTATTTGGTGACTAGTTTGGCATGTCAAAATTAATTGGGAATTTGTAGGACAACTCAAGGAATTAGTGGGAAACGGGGCAAATGATCGTTTTACCCTTAAGGGTAATTAAGGGGCTAAGTTAATACCAGGGGTACTTTGGTCTTTTGTTGGGGGATAGGCTTGAAAGACCTTAGGAAATGACCAGAACCTAGCAGAAAACTCTCAGCTCTCTCACTCAGCACTCTCTCTCTCTCTCTCATTCACGTTTTCTCTCTCCCTCTCTTGTGGCTTGAGAGCTTTGATGCTTTGGAAGAGAAAGCTTAGGGATTTAAGCTTGAGGACTAAAGAATTAATGCTTGGATTTATTGAGGTGAAGCTAGGGGGTAGAGTCTTCATCAAGGTAAGGTTTTAGTTGTGAATTATGGTAGAACATTGTTGTTAGTTTAAGTGGTTGTAAGCTTCTAGGTTTTAAAGGGGATTGTGATGAATTCTAGGTTCTTAAAAGTGTTTTGGTTAGAATTTTAGGAGGTTGTTTTGCTCTGAGTGGACTAGTAAGGTTCAGTGGTTCAATTTATTGTATTGGTGCATGTTGGATGAGATTTTGATGAACTAGATTGGGAGAATCCGTAGGAAAAGTCCAAGGATTTATGGGTTCATGGGGGCGACCCGCGACCCAGTTCATGGGCGTTGCGGCCCGCGTTACCCCAGAAGCCTTGGGGGCTTGCTGTTTCATGAATGCGCCACAGCCCTAAAGGGGCAAGTTGCAACTTGCATGCCTGTAGGAGTTAGGGCTGGCACCTCTGACTTGGGGGCGCGCTGCAACCCTTAGGGCCAGGTTGTGGCTCGCCTAGGCAGCCTTAGCTAAAATAGATTTTTGGGCTCATGGACTTAAACCTAGGCACTCGGGATGAATTCTCCTACACAGTTTAGTGGAGTTCGAGGTCTTGGAGGCTAGTATTTTATTCCAAAGCATTTAATTAGGTTGGATTTTAATAGTTATCCATTTTCTCTTGTGACTAGGATTACTAAGGCTCAAAATTAAGGATCGTACTCGAGACCGCTATATATCTTCAACTCGGGATCCGAGGTAAGAAAATTACACCCGAGTTGTGATTGGGGCTGAGATCCCCTATAATGAACATATGTGAAATTATAAATGTATTTGTGAATGGAAATACCTGGATAGACAGGTTAGCTTGTGCTGCTTTCGATTGCGTGCTTTGTAACTTGTATGTATGCTATGTTTGATGTGAAAGTCCAGCCTAAGGGAGTCAGAGCTGAGGTTATGCGTACTGAACGCAACTCAGTCTAAGCGAGTCGAGATTAGCTAAATAACTAGAAGGCTCGGCCTAAGGGTGCCGACACCTGATTAATTATATTAAGATTGAATTATATGTTTGGATTAAATTGTTATTATTGCCTAGCTTAGTACTTGTATTCTGTTGTTGATTGAATTGATTGATCTAAAGTTTACTATGCACACTCTGTTGTTATCTATGCTTGTTTAATTTAGTTTTCTTTCTGAGCCTTGGCTCACAGGTGCTACGTGGTGCAGGAAAAGGCAAGGGAAAGTTGGACCAACCATAAGTTGGAGAGCTTTAGGGGCGGTGTGTACATCGGCAGCTGCTCGACCGCCACGGCCGAGGAATATACAGGGACTAGAGCCAAAATTTGTATTTTTTTTCATTTAGGCTGGCTGGAGTTGTATTTACTTTTTAGGGTTATAACCGTCATGTAAACATTATTTTTGGGATCCCTTGTATCAAACTCTTGTTTTAATGAAAGTCAAAAATTTTATGATCAAAATCTTTTAACCCTAACCTGTTAGTTGACTTTAGAAACACATTTATGTTCAAATGACTTGATTAGCAAGTCTTGCATTACAAGAATGGTGATTTTTTTGGTGTTACAAAATTGTAAGTAGATTTTGTACACCCAAAAATATATTACAAGATTTGACAAAATAAATTTGTCACACTCTAATTTTTTTTTCACATATATTTAATCAACATTATATTATTATAAAATAATATAACATAATCTTCTTGATCATAGTGAAAACGTGGAGACAGGAGAATTGGATGTAGGTCACTGATTTGGTGGCTTAATCAATATAAAATTGGTGTGTTTGTTCCTTTCTTCTCTTTTATTTTCTGTTCTTGATTAATTAAGTTTTTTTTAACAACTTATTTTTGTTCTGTTTTTACAACAATAACATATTTTTCTTTTTATCCCTTATTTAATTCATATTGTTGAACTCCAATTTGACCATCAACAATTTAATCATCATCATCGTTAATTCATCTGTACACTACTCCAAAAATATATTTGAAATATCATTAACCAATTAGAGATTTCCTTAATAACTAACCAAATATAGAAAGGAAAATTTATTATATATTTATGGAGAAGCTTTCAATGGTTACGTAACCATAATGGTTACATTTTTAGTGACTTAGTATAGCAGGCTGTAACAAGTTATCCTTAGAAAAGTTTCCATTAATTAAATTAATTATTTATTAATATAATAATTATATAATTATAATTTGTGTAATTAATAATTAATTAATATTATTTATTTTAGTCCATATTTTTCACCATCGACATGTGGCAACCCCCAGTGGTTGACTAGGATGTTTAGGGACATCCTCGGGGCATGTTACTATCCGAGGCCTATAGTCAGAGCAAGGGTCTTCCTAGATGAGGCCTTATCCTTGAAGGGGGCCGTAGGTGCCTTGGTGAGTTACTCCCTAATGTTTAGTCTCGGAGATGGAGGTTCTCCAGCTCGGACAGTTAAGGCGAGGGGTCTCTTCTCTCGGTGGCCTCCCAGGTCCGAGGTTCTAGTTCTCGGACCTAGGACAAGGAGCAACGTGTCAGTAGGTGCAGGTTTTCAGAGTCAGAGGATCGTGTGACAATCTTCCAGGCAATCCTTCAACAATGTTGTCGAGTGTACGACTCAACAATTCGCACACCCACTACACCGCCTGACACGGGAGTGGGTACAGCATGCCCTGACATTCCCAGGGGCATGTTCCCGGTAAAGTGGTTACCTTTCTGCAGTGGGCCCCGCAAATCTCGCCTGGGCCGTGGTCTCTATTCAATGCAGCCCAATTCTTTGAAGTGTATTAATCCCCCAAATGTAGGAATAGTATGTATTAATTACTGATGATTAACATTAATTACCCCAGCCTCTATAAATAGGGATGGGTGTCTCATTGTAAAGGGTGCGGTTTTTTGAAGAGAAAACTACTTGTACTCAGAGCAGTCTAAACGCTGCTTGAGAATACACTGTAAAAGCTTGCAGCCACAAGCTTGCAATCCTCATAATACTAGAGACTCATGGACTAGGGTTCTCTTATAACCTGAACCACGTAAAAATCTTTGTGTTCTTACAGTCATTTCTTTAATCTCTCTTATTTAGGTTGATAGCGAAAAAGGAAGTCAACATTTTGGTGCTTTCATTGAGAGCTTAAAGGAAGCATTTGAAACATTCACGATCATGGTGGCTACACGAAGAAACGTTACAGATGAAGTGCCTCCTCCTACCAGAGTTGAAGGAGGAGAACCCAGTAGGCAACCACCTCAGGGCGTACCTGAGATGATGGAGGACTATGATGAATACGTCGAGTAAGATGGTGAAGATAATGGTGCCGACCAAGGGTATTATAAGGATGAATATCCTCAGCCCATGAAGGCGGAAGAAATGTCGGAGGTAGTGGTGCTCCGCGAGCAGGTGGCTACCCAACAGCATAAACTTGATGCTCAAGAAGGTAACATCACTTCCCTTCAAGGGATGGTACTTGCCATGAAGGCCACTCTTGTAGCCCAGGGATTGTGAGTGGACCCCAATGGTAACATGCCAGCTGGGCACCCAACTTGTGTGCCACCTACGCACCCTGTTGGAGTGCCACCTGTCAACACGACTGATGTACCTCCTGAGCACCCGGCTGCCGAGGCACAATATCCGCCAGCTGAGATGCCCACCAGGCACCTGGCAGGAGTTGGAGCCTCACTGCCACCGTAGAACCATGGTAAAGGAAAGGCCAATGATAACCTTGCTTCGAAGCTTAAGAGGGCCTGTCAAGAGCCTGAAGGCCACCAGGCTCCGCATCAAACTAGTAAAGGTAATGAAAGAAGAGCAGGACACTGCCAGGCAGACAGCGCCCGTGGAACTCGAGGCCCTCTGCCCCGATGCCCTCATATCGAAAACGGGGCATCAGTATCTCAGTAAAGGAAAACAAGTTTGATGGAGAGACTAAGGTGGCTTTCCCAGAAGATAACGGTGCATTCTGAGGACAAGCCAACCTACGAGACAACCTCAATGCTTGAAGGTGTAATAAGGCCAGAGTATGTGAGCCTGTAGGTAGAGGCCCATCAGATCTCCGAGATAATCTCAACACTCAGAGAAGAGATTTCCCGGCTTAGAGCATCAACCGGGATCGCGACCCTCTCTGAGCAGAATTAGAAAGTCTGAAGCGAATAATGCTCAGAATGGCCAGGCGACAAGGTCACGAGTCTGACTTGGAAGATGGAGAGGTAGAGCCATGTGCTCCTCACCTTGTTGATGCTCCGCTACCTCTAGGATTCAAAATGTCATCCATACCAGCTTATGATGGTGGTTGGGATCCCATGGACCATTTGTCCAAATTCAACAGGCTAATGTCGGTGCATCGTGTCTCCAACGACGCAAAATATCATGTGTTTCCCCTCACCCTAACAGGACCAGCAGATGAATTGTTTAAGAAACTCCTACCAGGGTCCATTCAGATGTGGCAACAATTATCATCTGCCTTCCGAAGATAGTTCATAGGGGTCCAGAAGGTAAGCTTTGAGGTCAACGCCTTGGCCAACACCAAGCAAGGACCATTTGAGAACTTCGAGGCATACATCAAATGCTTCAAAGAAGAAGTAGCAAGAACCAAGAAGGTCGATGATGGCCAATAGTTGATGGCACTGCAGGCTGGCATCCACGCGGGATCCCCACTCTGGGATGATCTCAACCGAAGGGGATTCCGACATCTCAACAACTTCATTCGTCGAGCACAAGAACACATCAGATGGGTGGACACCCAGATCGGGGCATTCAGAGTGTCCTCCCTTTTCCCTGCCTCGGCCGCTCCTGGCCCCATGGCCTTTGGGATCCAATACCCCCCTTATGTTCACATCCAGCAGGGGTTGTTGGGAGTCAAACTTGGCCAGAGCGCCACCCCTTCCGGTTATAGCACCATGTCTGCTCTTGGATTTGGTATGTTTCCTACAGGGTTTGAGGCAACGCCCACTGGATACAGTGCTTTTCAGCTTGCATTCAGTGCAGGAGTTGTCGCCCCATCCCATCTGGCTGTATCCAGTCAAGTTCCCAGTGGCACAAGGAATGGAGGGAAGGGTAAGGGTCGCAAACCCAGGGGAAGTGGAATCACACAGCCCGAGAAGGGATTCATATCAGGCGAGAAGTACGTCTCATAGTATTCTGAGTATACTGACTTGGTCGACTCCCGAGAGAACATCTTCGTGGCCACGGCACAGCACGTGCACTACAGAAATCCACAGCCCATCCAAAGAGACAGGGATAGGTGTGACCCTAGCAAATTTTGTCATTTCCACAACGACATAAAGCATCACACTAACGAGTGTCGTCATCTCAAGGATGAGATTGAGAACCTCATAAAGCTGGGACACCTCCATCAGTATGCTAAGTGTGGACCGCGTCAATCATAGCCTCTCGTGGTCGGGCCAGTGGTCCAGCATGCCACACCACATGTGACAGTCAGAATCTCGTGATCCGTAAGGGGAAAGACCAGGTAAGCTGTGCAATCCCACATCGCCTGGGGAAGGTCAAGTGTGATGATTCTAAGACTATGTAGGTATGGGACTACATAGTTGAAGAGGGCTTAAATGAATTGATGGGTACTACCTATACCAACAAGATGCATCTTCTTTTCGGTAGCCCATCACTTGAGAACTCCAAAGTTAAGCGTGCTTGACCTGGGGTAATCTAGGGGATGGGTGACCTCCTAGGAAGTTTTCCTAGGAAGCATGTGAGTGAGGACAATGCACGCTGAAAAGACTCGTGTTGGTTTGTAGGGTCAGTCGTCATTCCAGAAAGCAGTCATAGTGACGTGGGGCGTCACACCACAGGTCCCGACAGTAATTCATGTAGTTCCCCAGTATCCATCGGCCCAAGGGCCTCCTCCAGTGAATGGGCGGGTAGGAACCATCTCAGGAGATCTTCACTTGGGGGGCACCTCACAAAGCTCGCAGAATAGGTATGCGCAAGCTTTGAACCACGATGATGAGGTAATGGCTTTGACCCAATTACCTGCCCAAATGTCATGAATGACTGACCAAGTCATAACATTCTCCAAAGATGATGCTCGGAGAGTGCACTTCCAACATCACGATCCGTTGGTGATTGAGAGCCAAATCTCCAACAAAATGGTGTCGCGAGTTCTTATAGACAACGGGAGTTCAGTGAATATCCTGTTTAAGTTAGCCTTCGAGAAGATAGGGTTGACTACAACAAACTTTTCCTTATGTGCCTCGACGCTCTATAGGTTCTCAAGAGAAGCCCTCATCCCGATGGGGCAGATAAAGCTCCCAGTGACGCTTGGAAAGGTACCTCGCCAGGCCTTTAAATACTACACCTTCGTAGTGGTGGATTGTCCCTCGGCATACAATGCCATTTTCAGACAGCCAACATTTGTGGAGTTTGGGGTAGTCACCTCCATCCTTCATCTGTGCATGAAATTCCCCACGGATGCAGGAATCAGCACAATCTGCGGTGACCAAAAAGAGGCGAGACAATGCTACAATGTCTCCCTTAAGACTCCCGTGATGATGGTTAGGGAGGAAGGCTATGAGAACTTTGAGATCCCGGAGGTACGAGTTGTGCAAGACTTGGGGCCTGACGAGTTAGACCCAAGGGTTCAAGAGGAGAGGTCCATTGAACCAATAGAGGAAATAGAGGAGGTAGTTCTAGATACCTCCACCCTCGAAAGGAAAGTAAAAGTCGAGGGAGGCTTGAAAACGGAGGTTTGTGAGGCATTAGTGGTCTTCCTCCAAGAGAACCAACATGTGTTCGCATGGTCACATTTCGACATGACTGGCATTGATCTGAATATCATATGTCATGCCTTGAATGTCGACTCTAGCTTTTCTCCCGTCCAGTAGAAGCAATGGACATTTTACGAAACTCGGATGCAGGAATCGGCACAGTCCGCGGTGACCAAAAAGAGGCGAGACAATGCTACAATGCCTCCCTTAAGACTCCCGTGATGATGGTTAGGGAGGAAGGCTCCGAGAACTTTGAGATCCCGGAGGTACGAGTTGTGCAAGACTTGGGGCCTAACGAGTTAGACCCAAGGGTTGAAGAGGAGAGTTCCATTGAACCAATAGAGGAAATAGAGGAGGTAGTTCTAGATACCTCCACCCTCGAAAGGAAAGTAAAAGTCGGAGGAGGCTTGAAAACGGAGGTTTGTGAGGCATTAGTGGTCTTCCTCCAAGAGAATTAAGATGTGTTCGCATGGTCACATTTCGACATGACTGGCATTGATCCGAATATCATATGTCATGCCTTGAATGTCGACTCTAGCTTTTCTCCCGTCAAGTAGAAGCAATGGACGTTTTACGAAACTCGGAAAGAGGCCCTCAAGGTCGAGGTTGACAAGCTCCTCTCCAATGGGTTTATTCAAGAAGCCCAATATCTTAGGTGGTTGTCCAATCTTGTCCTTGTGCCAAAGTTGAATGGTACTTGGAGGACATGCATCGATTTTTCAGACCTTAATAAGGCTTGTCTGAAAGACTGTTTTCCACTCCCCATGATAGATCAGATGGTCGATGTCACCTCTAGCTATGAGTTGTTGTCATTTATGGACACATACTTGGGATATAACCAAATATCCATGCATGTCGCTGATCAGGAGCACACTAGCTTTTGAACCGACAAGGGTGTCTATTGTTACATCGTGATGCCTTTCAGGTTGAAGAACACCAGTGCCACTTACCAAAGGCTGGTTAACAAAATGTTCAAAAACCAGCTGGGGCAGAACATGGAGGTCTATGTGGACGATATGTTGGTTAAGTCCCAAACCGCCCCAAATCATGTAGGCGACCTAGATGAGGTCTTCGCGGTGCTCCGCCGGTTCGGGATGAAGCTCAACCCCCAAAAGTGAACATTTGGGGTAGCCTCCAGCAACTTTCTAGGCTTCATCCTAAGCGCTCGGGGGATTGAGGCGAACCCCGAAAAAATCAAGGCTCTAATCGAAATGCCTTCTCCCTAGAAGCATCAAGATGTTCAAAGTCTGACAGGGAGGATCGCAGCTTTGAGCCGTTTTGTCTCCAGGGCAACGGACAAGTGCATCTCTTTCTTCAATGTTCTCCGAGGTAGTCAGAGATTTGAATGGACAGAAGAGTGTGAATGGGCATTCCAACAACTGAAGGCATACATGGAAAACCCTCCGATCCTGTCCAAGCCAGTAAACGGAGAACCCCTCCTACTACATGGCTATTTCGAAAGATGCCATCAGTGATGCGTTGGTAAGGGAGGAAAGTCGCGCTCAGCACCCCATCTATTACATCAACAAGAGACTGCTTGGGGAAGAATCTAGGTACCCACTGATGGAGAAGTTAATCTTCTTCTTGATAGTTGCCTCTCAAAAGCTAAGACCATACTTCCAGGTGCATCCAATTAAGGTTCTCACAAACCACCCGCTCAGACAAGGCCTTCAGAAGCCTAAATTGTTGGGAAGGCTCTTGAAGTGGTTGGTGGAGTTAAGTTAATTCGACATCACCTACCACTCGAGGACCGCCATAAAAGGTCAAGCACTCGCTGATTTCATCACCGAGTGCACCGGGAATCACAAGAGAATCGAGTGCACCCCAGCGGACGAACCAGCATGGAAGTTGTTTATGGATGGTTCTTCAAACAAGAATGGTGCAGGGGCAGGACTTATTTTGGTCTCCCTCGAGGGGCATAGAATGCATAGTTCTCTCCGCTTCAGGTTTAACGCCTCTAATAATGAAGCAGAGTACTATAGCCTTAATTGTTGGGCTTCACGTGGCACTAGACTTCAAGGCCGAAGGACTTGAGATCTTTAGCGATTCCTAACTCGTGGTGAACCAAATTCTCAGAGAATACCAGGCCCGAGGAACAAAGATGGCAGCATACTTGGCAAAGGCTCAAGAAATGCTACATAACTTCCGAAGTTTCACCATACGACAAGTGCTGCGGGAGAAAATTTCTAATGTGGATGCCCTGGCAAAGCTAGCAACAACCAAAGATGCTGAATTAATCAATGTGGTCCCCATTGACTACTTGGAGTCCCCGAGTATCTTAGCTCCAGATGAGGTAGAAGCAGTACAACCCCAAGATGGGTGGATGGAGCCAATAGTTAAATACCTCGTCTCCGAGGAGTTGCCCCAAGACAAGAAGGCGACTCAAAAGTTGTTGTAGCAAGTGTTGAGGTACATAATTATGGATAATAGGCTTTACATGCATGGCTATTCTTTGCCCTTGCTTCAGTGCGTGTCCAAGCAAGAAGCCAGTTTAATAATTCGAGAGGTACATGAAGGTCTCTACAGTGATCCCACCGGGGGGAAAAGCCTTTCTGAGAAGATCTTAAAGCACAAGTATTTCCGGCCCACCATGAATGGAGACGAGATGGATTGCGTCAAGAAATGCGACAAATTCCAGCGCTTCGCCAACATTCCCTGAGCACCTCCAAATGAGCTTACTCAAATGACTAGCCCATGGCCTATTATCTTATGGGGCATCAACCTTATCGAGTCCTTATCTATAGGGAAAAGAGGGTTGAAATACGCCATAGTGGCCATCGACTACTTTACGAAGAGGGTTAAGGTCGATATGCTCGCCACAATTACCTCCAAAAAGGCTTTCGACTTCGTCCTAAAAAATATCGTTTGCTGGTATGGGCTTTCAATGAAGATAGTATATGACAATGGATTGCAGTTTGACAACGAAGTGCTCACAGACTTCTATCAACGACATGGTGTCATCAAGAACTTCTCTTCTATAGCCCATCTGCAGGCCAATGGCCTAGTGGAAGTAGTGAACAAGACACTCAAGTCCACTTTGGAGAAAAGGCTGGAGCAAGTAAAAGGAGCTTGGCCCGAGGAGCTACCTAGGGCATTGTGGAGCTACCGTACCACTGCTCGGACCTCCACCAGCCATTTTCCCTTCTTGATGGCCTACGGGTACGAGGCTATGGTCCTGGTTGAAGCAGCAATCTCAACGCACCGACAGGATACGTATGATCTGACCACGAAGCATGCCTTACTTTGGGAGTCCCTAGACCTCGTGGAGGAGCTACGTGAAGCTTCTTAGCTATGAGTAGCATCCTATCAACAGATGGTGGCCAGATATTTCAACTCCAAAGTGAATTATAGAAAATTCAAAGTCGGAGACCTGGTGTTGCAAAGAGTCTACTTATCCACCCAAGATCCAGGTGCAGGAGTGTTGGAACCCAACTGGGAGGGCCCACACCAAGTCAAGGGCATTGTGTGTCCGGGAACATATAAATTTTCCCAACTTAGTGGGGAGTTGATTCCTCACACCTAGAATTCCAAGCATCTTTGCCATTACTACCAGTAGCCTCGACAACAAACATTGTTTATTTCTGTAATACCCCATGTAGCCTTCGGGCACATATAATGGAAATCGTGTATATAAAACAAGGCAAGAAATCTGTTTGTTTTGCTTATGTTCTTTAGTTTCCGTTATATTCTACTAATGTTGTGTAAAGAGCACCCGCTCGCCTGGACAAGTGATCGCATACTAGTCTCTGATCACTTTGGGCCATGGAGTTAGGGCCACACCACGCCTCGCAAGGAACAACCTAGGAAACTAGACTTGTAAATATCCAAGAGGAGCAAGCCTAGCGTTGCCATCCTGAGAATAGAAAGTCTTAGGAAGCTAACAAAGTCTAGCCTAGAAAGTAGCTTGTTCCAGGCAAAACTAAGCTTAGTACCTAAGAGCTAGATAAACCAAGTAGCGTGAGAATAAACTGTTGTCATCTCCCATGGACACCGAGCCCGAGGAGCTCTGACCAAGTCTCTTGATCATGAGATGCGAATGGAAGGCCAAGTACCCATACTTGGCCTCGGGAAATTCGTGATATGGAAGCTTGGCTAGTCGACGAGTAAAGCGCCCTTATTATCAGTATATCCCACATTTAGGAAAGGTTGTATAACAAACATTCGTGTTACATTGAATTTATAGAACCAATTTTTTGTAAAATAAGTATGAGTTCTTATTCTCGTGACAGTCGTGTTACGTTGAATTTATAAAACCAATTTTTGTAAAACAAGTATGAGTTCTTGTTCTCGTGACATTCGTGCTACGTTGAATTTAGAGAACTGAGTTTTGTGACACAAGTATGAGTTCTTGTTCTCGTGACATTCGTGTTACATTGAATTTATAAATTCAAGTTTTGTAAAACAAGTATGAGTTCTTATTCTCATGACATTCGTGTTACGTTGAATTTATAGAACCAAGTTTTGTAAAACAAGTATGAGTTCTTATTCTTGTTGCATTCGTGTTACGTTGAATTTATAGAACCAAATGTTTAAAATGATTGAGTTCTTGTTCTCATAACATTCTTGTTATGTTGAATTTATAGAACCAAGTATTGAAAGCGATTTGAGTGCTTATTCTCATGGAAATTTAAGTTACATTGAATTCATAGAACCAAACCAGATAAAAAGCAGTGCCAGTTACATAATTCTTAAATGGGTAAATAATTACAAATATGATCGGGGCTTGAGCGATTGTTTGTCTATACCCCAATAATTTTATGGTACATAGGCCCGAATGCAAAAATTATACTCAGTCCTCAGGAACCTCCGCCACCAGTTCAATGATTGGATCGCTACTCGGGGCACTGCCTGCCTGGGTCGCCTTGGCAAGTGGGATCGCCTTAGCCATAGGGATTACCAAGGTCACCTCGGTAGCCTGGGAAGCTCAGAGGGGTTCGTTGAAAAGGAACTTATACTTCTCGGGTTCCTTGGTGAAGTCCAGGTTCATGTCCTGATTATGGTACCAGGCCACATAAAAGGCATCCTTGGCGATAGACTCGGTCTCCTACTTAAGCTTCTCCACCTGGCACTTGGCAGACCTATTCATCTCCATGGCTTCTAGGGTCTTCCTCTCGACTAGCTCAGCCCGATCGATAGCCTCCTTAGCCTGCTCCTGAAGCTGAGAATTCTCCAGGGCCACTTGGCTGATCTCAGCTGTAGCTTTCTTGGCCACCTCCTAGGCTCATTGCATGTCATCGATGGCCACTTGCATTTCCCCTTTGGCCTCCTATAAATCCTCGAAGGCTTTCTGGAGGGTCTCCTCAAACTCTCGATAGCGTTTTCGCTTAGCCTCAAGGGCAACTCTGGCTCGGGAAATTTCTACCCGAGAGCCCTTTATTTACTCCTTGATGGAGGCTATCTTGTCCTAGGATATCTAAGTTCATATGACTTCTCCATCATAATTTCTCCCAAGAATTCGCAGGCTAAGGTGGACTGCAAAAAAAAAAAAAACAGTAATATAAATAAGTGTGTTAGCTCAAGAACATCTGGTTAAGTTGAACTCAAGAGCAGGATTGATTAGCTTACCCGGACAGAAGCATACCGACATGAGGCCACGAGAGATGCCTCGGTACTGTCGCCGAGTTGGGAGAAGCTTCGAGCAGTCAACTCACACATGGTGGAGCTGACCCCCTGGAGGAGCTCGGCGGCAAGAGGAGCAACGATGTCCCCTAACATGGTTGAGAAGAAGGTCTCCAGCTCAGCTCGAACAATTGGGGAGATGATGGGCCTCTCTCGGGGTAATTTGAGTTGCCGGAGAGCCCCGGCTATCTCGTGCAAGGCTTTGTTGCATTCTTCCAGTCTTGCTTCAAAGTGTTGAAGCATCTTCTTGTACTGCTCCAACAAGGCCCCCTCATACTTCTCAGGGTACACGAGGAGACGGACTTGGGGTGGCACCACCTCCTGCTCCGAATTGTGAGCCGACCCTTGGCCCGATTTGATCCCCACTTCCGATCGTATCTTTTTTACTTCCTCTGACCTTGCATCTTGTGCCGCCTCGTCTGACCCGAGCGAGGAAGGGATCTCCACCACCGGGGGCAGATCAACTACAAGAGGCTTCGTAGGGGGAGCAGAAGCTCTTTGCCTCTTGTCTGGAGGAGAGGGATCAGCTTGCTCCCGAGGATGTTATGATCCCTCTCCTACCGAAGAGCTAGGGGGTTCTCCCAACCTTAAGGCAGACTGAACAATGTCTGCCAATCCCATGTGAGCTGCAGGGACAAGGTAAACGGTTAGCTTACATTCTACACAAGGATAATGCAATAAAACAATCTACTCGGAGGCTCACTGTGAGTTGAGCCTCGATGCAAACAGTGAGGGTGTATTATCCTATTCCTTGCATCACAACTAACATTGTTGTCATATTGGCGGAACCAGCTCAAGGTCAAGGACGTCACCCGGTCTAAGGGTACGAACCCACAGGAGGTAAATTGCCTCATAAGGTGGTGGAGGTAAACATCTACGAGATCTAGGTAGTCTTGGAATTCTTCCCTAATCCAACACCGATGTGAGATTTGACCACAATGAAGGAGTGTTGCGGAAGCCCAGATGTGCTCAGGACTTATCCTATCACCTACTCAAAAAGCAGACGTCAAGACAAGAGGTGAGTTACCTGAGTCCATGTGGGAAGCTTCCATCCCTGGTGAAAGCTCTTCCTCGAGCTCCTGGTCCTCTTGGGCCTCTCGGGCCTCTTCTATGGCCCGCTTGTTCACCAGCCTTTCCTCCGCCAATCACCTATGATACGCTGTCTTGGCCAGCCCTTCTATGTAATTGATGTGGCGAGACACCAGCTCCTGGGACTTCTTGGACTAGCGGTATTTGGTCAGCTCCAAATTGCTTATCTGTTGCTCAACGCTGAGAAGCCCCTGCCTAATGAGATTTTCCTATGTTACTAGGAGGCTAAGGTCCAAATCCCAGTTGGGGAGATCCTTCATCGCTTGAAGGTGATCCTCGAAAAGTTGAACGTATGGAGTTCGGCGGAAAGGACCTATTCAAAAGAAAATGACTAAGTGTCGAATACAGAAAGGTCCTAGTGAGACAAATAATAAACGCACTCAGAAAGATACTCACCTACTTGGGTGAAGTCAAGAATTAAGGTCTGATTGCTATGGATCGAAAAGTCATTTGTGAAGAAGAAGGCATCCTTGAAGTCTCAACCATGATTATCGTTACAGTGGGGAGCCTTGTAGCTGAGCGACGAAGCTGGATACTTCACCAAGGCATAATATCCATCCTGCATGGAACCTTTCTTCTGAGGGGTGGTCTTAAAACTGTAGAAATACAAGATCTCTACTGGTGAAGGCTCCGACCATTTCTGCTTTCAGAACAGAACATACATCCTTGCGAGCACTCTATAGCCATTGGGGGAGAGCTGGAAGGGGGCTATCCCCACGTACTTCAAGACGTTAACAAAGTATTGCTTGAGGGGTAGGGTAGCCTCTGCCATCAGGTGGTCTTGGCTCCAAGCACCCAGGCCATAGACGCTGCGATGCGCCCTCTCAGACTCCCGGCAGAGGCGGATGAAGCATTTGTCCCCGACTGAACAATATCTCATGATTGCCTCTAGAGTGTCAGGATGTCGAAGCAGAGTGCGATAATCCTCTGCCTCAAACGCCTCACCCTCATATTTTTTCGAAGGGTGTAGGATAGGGGATCTGTTTACCTCCTCCACGATGAGCCTCGAGTCTTCGGACATTACAGGCCTCACTGCCACCTGGAGGTCGGGACGAACAACTTGTTCCCCGCTCTGCTCTCGGGCCCCCGTCCTTGCATTGCCTTCGGGAGCATCTCGTGTGCGTGCCATTTCAGAGATTTCCTAGTCGAAGAGGTAGAATCTGTATTCGTGTAGTTGGTGGAGTTCCTCGGACATCTGAGACAAAAAACCAATCAGTTAGTATTCTGATCGAAAGAAAGATGGCCAACACACAAGTGACTCTAGGAAAATGCTCAGGAAGGAAAGGAGAGTTTTAAAAATGTGAGATGGCCCTAGTGCCTAAGGATAAGCCGGAGAGGATGAACCTACCGGAATCTGGAAGATTCCAAGATTCTGGTCACAGGCCCAGAAACGCAAAGTTAACAAAAAGACCTTTGAAGATCATTTCGAACGAGCCTAATGTCAAAATATTCCTAAAACGACTCGTAAAAACGAGGAACAAACTCTAAAAGTCCACACTACTGCCATTCCTAATCATATATCAAAAAACACCTAGCAAACACTAAGAAAAGTAGGTTGAAGGTACTTACCCAAAATAAAGCGAAGATAGGTGCTGAGGTGAGTCCTAACTTTGAAGCACAACCTGCCATTTGACCAAAAGTAGGATGATTCACGCCAGTCGTCTAGAACTCTAGGAAGGGGTTGAAGATGAGAAGCAAACGGGAGAGAAAAAAATAAAATGTGCTAGGAGGGTTTGTGATTTTCGAATGGTTGTGATATGAAACTGAAAGTTTTCTAGGTTTTTATACCCAGTAAAACGTATTAGAGAAGCAACTTCCCCACAACCATCGGATAAGTAGATTCACGAAAGTCTGACGGTCATGGTTCAAAAGGCGTGGATCGCAATCATTGTTTTCTTTCGGACAAGACACCTCGGGCGCAGAGTAGACGTTTGGGATATCGAGGTGCCCCTAATTAAATGCACGGACCGATGGGCCCAACAATGGGGTGTTGACACGTGGTTCTACTTTTCAGAGTGACATCAACAGAAGTCCAAATGTTTACTATTTGAGGACTCTTCAAAATCTTCCTTAGTTTGAAGTCTCTACTTCCGAGGACAAGTAGAGACTTGGGGGGAAAATGTTGTCCACATTTTTCACCACCGAAACATGGCAACCCCCAGTGGCTGGCTAGGATGTTTGTGGACATCCTAGGGGCATGTTACTGCCCGAGGCCTATAGTCGAAGAAAGGGTCTTCCTAGATGAGGCCTTATCCTTGAAGGGTGTCGTAGGTGCCTTGGTGAGTTACTCCCCGATATTCGGTCTCGAGATGGAGGTTCTCTAGCTCGGACACTTAAGGCGAGGGGTCTCGTCTCTCGATCACCTCCTAGGTCCAAGGTTCTAGTTCTCAGACCTAGGATAAGGAGCAATGTGTCAGTAGGTGCGAGTTTTCAGAGTCAGAGGATCGTCTGACAACCTTGTGGGTGATCCGTCAACAGTGTTGTCGAGTGTATGACTCGACAATTCGCACACCCACTATATCGCCTAACACTGGAGTGCGTACAGCATGCCCTGACAGTCCCAGGGGCATGCTCCTCATAAAGTGGTTACCTTTCTGCAGCCCAATGCATTGAAGTGTATTAATCCTCCAAATGTAGAAATAGTGTGTATTAATTACTAATGATTAACACTAATGACCTCAGCCTCTATAAATAAGGATAGGAGTCTCATTGTAAAGGGTGTGGTTTTTTGGAGAGAAAACTACTTGTACAGAGAGCAAGCTAAACGCTGACTGAGAATACACCGTAAAAGCTTGCAATCACAAGCTTGCAATCCTCATAATACTAGAGACTCGTAGACTAGGGTTCTTTTATAACCTGAACTACGTAAAAATCTTTGTGTTCTTACCGTCATTTCTTTAATTTCTCTTATTAAGATTGATAGCGAAAAAGGCAGTCAACATTCTTCTTTTAATATTTAATATTTAACTTTAAATAATTTACACTTATACTATGAGATAAATACTAATTTTATTAAAAATTTTAAAAAAAATCTATATCTTTTTAATTGTATTCTTGGCCACGTGACCGAGTTAAAAAAAAAAAAAAAGATAAATGTATTTCTAATTCTACGCTGTGTTTCTCTGGTACCATGGCCAGATTTTAAAGAATTTTCTAGGCTCAATGACAGAGGACAACGACGGCTAACAAATATCTGGGTTGATGGTGGAGAATCACGGTTTGGGCAGAGAATCACCAAATAAATATATTATGAGCATATTTACTTCACTTTTTGTATAGCTAAGAATTGGTTTATTGCATTCCTGTTTTTCTCAGTTATACTAAAGAAAAACAATCATATATTTATATCATGGGTACTTGTGGACTTTAGAGCAGTTGTGGATACTAAGATCAAATCGTGGCCCCATTGACCATTGGCACTGGCCTGTAATGATTATTATAGCTTCTCATTGCCATTCTCCCAATACTTGGAAAAAAGTGTCCGAAGTTTAAACACATCATTTTAGCATTAGAACCTGGCGTATCTGCTTTTCTTAGCAGATTATGGAGTTGTAACTTTCAGGATTTAGATTGATGTTGTTAAATTAATAAATAAGATGGAAGGGAAGTAATATATGTTGCATATGTCTTTGTATTCATGTTTATTTTTATTGGAACTACCGTTTTGCTCTTTCACCCGATGTGTCTTTCAAGTCTTAGATTCATGTCACATTAAGTCTTGAAGCTACTAAACTATTGTTCAAAAGAAGTTCAAGTTGATATACGTTCGCTTAATTATTTGATTCGACCATTGCTACCGAGCTCTTTATTCCTGTCTTCTTTTATGTATCATATCATATCAACTTGGTTTAGTTACTATGAATCTTCCTAGGAATAAGATGTATGACCCAGACTCCTTATTAATTTTCTCTCTTTCTTTATTGTTGACGCTCCTTGTTCTTTTCTTTATGTATCTTTCTGCTTATATAATTTCTTTTGATTAAAGAGTCCATGTTTTTACTGACCCAATTTTGAATTGTTACTGCATGTTGAAAAATTGTCATCTCCAATTTTACAAAAACTAGAAAGATTATAATATGATAATTAGTAATGATAATTAAATTTATTTTTAAAGTTAAATAAATCTTAATTAATACTTTATAAGGAAACACAATATTTTAAATAAATAATATAAATCAAATTAGTATCATGTTACAAGTTACTATTAAATACTTTTAATTAAAAATTAAATTAATCATAATGATTCAATAATGGTTAAAATTAATTTAACCATCAATACATATATATTTGGCATAATTATTGAGTACTTACTAGTCTTAGCAAGTGGAGTAGGTGTAGAAATTTTTGTCCTGGAGTGCCTTTTACTCAAAAGTTCTGTGGTTGATCTACTAGCATTGTGGCTACGTAAACGTGAAGCTACAGATTTCAAGTAACAAAAATTAAATTATTTAAGCAAAAAGAAAATGACAAAAGTTTTTGCAAATTATAGGGAAAAGGCAAGTTAAATTTGCTCCCCCAACAGATCATTAAATGACTAAAAGTTTCGTGTGTCATCATTACACACATAAAATTAAAACAAAATGCCACTATGTAGACCATCTATTGAACTGCATTTACTTTTAAAAGATATAATTATTTTTCTTCTTAACATTAATATACATGAATATAGAGGATTAGATATAATAAAATTATCCCAATTCTTCAATGAGATTACGTAAATTAATTTGGTTGTTGGATAAAAAATTTCAAAATTCACACTATATAATAGAAGTACGTAATGAAAGAAAAGTAAGGTAAATAGAACTTGGACTCTGCCAACTTTTTTCTTTTTGTAGTAATTAAGTCACAAATTTTATATTTTGACTCACATAGGTCCTCAATGTTATATTTTATTAAATAAAATCTAATTTACAAAGGTAAAAAGAGATTTTTTAACCAAAAAAAAATATAGTATCCATTTATTTTTTCTATTTAACCAAATTAATTAATTAATTATTACTATATATATTATTAGGATTTTTGTGGTATAACAAAGGACAATTTAAAAATAACAAATTTATCATCACACATAGAAAATAATTTTTATACGGTACAAAAGTTTTAATAACAAAAATACGGTTTGGGCATTGAAGTTCCTCACCATTCTCTCCTTGGCGAAATGCTCTTCTCGTTCTCCTACAACCCACAACGTCGATCACACATCAACGGGAAAACACCATAGCTGCCGCCGGCGAGGTCGATCTGACAGCAACAACATCAAGATATACATGCAAAAAGCTGAAAAACAACATTCAATCTCCGAAAAATTGGTCGAACAGCAATGGGTAAGCAACCAAAATCCAAAAATAAATTTTTACAAAATTGAATCAACATACCATCTAAACATATTATAATCAATGTTTTTATGTTGTAGAACAATTTGGAATAATCAAGAATGTTGTTGATTTATAATTGCCCCACCATTAGAAATCCAAATCAAACAATATTATCAGGTTTGTGGTTTTTGATATATATTCTACTCTTTATTCATCAAACTAATGTTGTTGTGTTGTTGATTTTTGAATTTTAACGATATTTGCATATAAACGTAGCTCACTTTTTGATTATTATTGCAAAGATGGAAATATTACACAATAAATTGACATTTTGGATAGTGTTATAACAATAAGAACGGTGTTTACAATCCGTAATATACTAATTGTTGCTCTAGCGTTGCAATAATGTTGATGACGCATTGTGGTGACGTTTTGAAACTTGGATATAACCATTACCAAAACTATTTTTTCTATCTTTCAGTGAATGGAGTCAATATCATTCCTGATACAGAGCAACGGTCGATAGAATGAAAATAAGAATTATATTGATTTTGAAGTCAGTGGGAAATTGATACCAATAGATTGCAAGTATGAAGAGCTGGTACAAACATTGTTGCATACACTACATTGCGACCCCGAAACAACACACATTCAACTACAGTATCAAGTTAAAGAAGGCTACCCACCCCTGAAAATAATGGATATTGGCAGCCTCCTTTTTCAATATGCAACTAAAAATCAAGGAAACAAACTTCACAAGATATCTATTATCTGTGATTACAGTCAACAACACAGCAACAACATCAACAATTTTATTTTTTGAATCTAGAGAGTCCACAGTGACACAAGAAGTGCCCATGATTGGCAATGGTCCAAGAACAGCAGAATCAACCATAGAGCAACAACAATATGAAATGACAAAAGAATATGATGAAATGTTTGACTTCATTGACTACACCAAATTAGTCACTGAAGAAATGCTAGATCAACTAGAGAACAACCAGAGGAAAGACCAACAAGTTGACAATATAGACTCACTTGTTATCACAAACACTCGCCATGACGATATTGAAAATGGCCAAATATACAAAGACAAGGCAACACTAAATAGTGTTCTCAGCTACTTCGCAATAACAAATCACTCTCAATACAAGGTGCAAAAGTCATGCTCAAAAGAGTACAACATTGTTTGTTTGGACAAAAATTGCAATCGGTCACTAAGAGAAACAAGGAACGGAACAACACAAACATTCATCATCAGAAAGTACTCCAAAATACACACATGCTCCTTGGAAATCAGATTCGGTGATCAAAGACAAGCAACATCGAAATTCATTGGCGAATACATCAAACCAAAGTTTCTCAACTAGAAACACAACATGCACTCCATTAGACATCAGAGGTGACTTGAATGACATATATGGTATAAAAATGAATTATATGAAAGCATGGCGAAGTAAGGAACATGCACTCAACAAATTGCGAGGAAAGGCAAAAGAATCTTATTACCTTATACCAAGTTACGTGTACATGTTGCAAAAGGGAACCCTGGAACAATAGTGGACATCAAAACTAGAGAAGACAATATTTTCTTGTTTATGTTCATGGCATTGAATGGATCTTTGAGAGGTTAGAAAAAATGCAAACCAATCATAGTTGTTGATTGCACTTTCTTGAAGGCTGCATATGGTGAAACGTTGCTTTCGGCTAGTACACAAAATGTTAGAGGTAAAATCTTCCCATTTTCCTTCTATACAGCTGATTCTGAGAATGACAAATCATGGGAGTGATTTTTTACAAAATTAAGAGAAACCTATGGTGTTCAAGGGGACCAGTGTCTAATATTAGATCAACATGAAAAGCATCATCAAAGCAACCAAATAAATATATTCAGATATGACTCATGGGTAATGCATGTTCCATTTGTTAAGCAATCTGAAATCATCATACAAGAAACATGCAAAGACATATAGGGAACCCTTCTTTGGAGCAGCAACAACGTACACAAAAAAAATCGAATATTATATGAGGGAGCTAGACATCTTGGATAAATGGATTAGGCCATATTTGGAGAAAATTTGATATGATAAATGGTCAAGATTCAACTCAAAAAAAGCAACTGGTACTCAACAATGACTTCAAATATTGTTGTATCACTCAACTTAGCCAATTTGGTAGCTAGAGAGTTACATGTAACAACACTTTTGGAGTGCTTATGTAGACTACTCCAAGAGTCGACAAACACAAACAGGACAATTGCACAAAAAACAATGACAAGATTAACACCAGCTGCAGAAGAGAAACTCACAAGCAACTACATATACTCCATGAGACTAAGTGTAATTTATTTTTACAAAATATTGCAATATTTCTGTCAATTTCCTTTCTGTTGTTGTAGCGCTTCTTTGCCATGATAAAGCATAACATAGTTTTTGGCTTATTGAATGGAAAATGAGGCAGAATTGTTGTTCAAATATATTAACCTACTATTTGACTTAAAATACAGGTAAAGCCAACAAATCAATATCTTTCTGAGGTATTCTAAGAAGAAAAATCATGGATTATAAACCTCACAGATCGAACATGCACCTACCATAGATCTCAAAAGGATGAGATGATGTGTGGTCATGTTCTTGCTGTGATGAGGAGATGAACATAGACCCTTACAATTACTGTTCACATTACTACACAACAAAAACATGGTTTGAAACATATTAAGCAATAGTATACCCAGTACGAAACCAACACACATGGGATGTAACAAACTATATCAAAGAGATCATAGTGTTACCTCCATTTGAAGGAGTGAAAGTTGGAAGACCAAAGAAATGAAGAATCAGAGCTACTTGAGAAACCAAAAAGCAAAACAAGTGCAGCAGATGTGGCCAAAGAGATCATAATAGGAAGAATCGATTGAATCAATTTTTATTTTATTTTTTTAACACTAAACATTTGAGTTGAAATTCATCAATTCTTGATGAGAATCTGTATTTATGAAATTTTTCTGCTATTGTTCGGTTGCAACAACACTTAAAATATTGCATAATTGTTGATAACTAGTTATAGTTTTTTAATATTTCATGTGGTAAATTGGTTGGAGTAGAAATATCTTAGTCTTGATGTGGCATTGTTGTTGCCTTGTTGTACGGTTGTTGTTACATTTTTTACTTTCTTACAACATATTTTTTGTGTTGCTTTGGTGTTGACACAACAGTGGAAAAACTGAAATCGGTACAAAAACTTTAAAATTAGAACTGCAGAGTTCTTAAACTATAGACAAAATTTTAGCAAAACAAAAGCTCAAAGTTAATCCGTAAATTTTGCTTAAATATTATGGTTAACATTGAATAAAAACATGACAATAATCCAGATTCATGACATAACAAAAAACATAAACAAAATAAAGAAATAAAAATGTCTAGAATTGGAAATCAATAAACATATGTCAATAGTCTGTCTTGTGTTGCGTTGTTGTTGTAGTTGTTGTTGTTGTTGTTGTTGTACCCTTGATTACTGTGATATCCATTATCAGTTTACCATCTCCAAAATATTCCCATAGCCTTAGGCCTTGATTGGAGCTTCAATATCACTATCAACATTTTTCACTTGCTTCATCATGGCATATGAATAGAACAAGATAGCAAGCCTAGACCTGTGATCTTCAACAGAAAAATTTGTTGATGGAATGACCCTCCCATAAACAAAGTACTTAGCAAATAACGCTACAAAAACACCACAATCACTGCAAAACAATAACAGAATAACAAATAACTATTAAAAAACCAAACACACAACACAAACAAAAAAAACCCTAGAACCATTAAAAAAATTAATATATACTTACTTATCATCTTGTTCTGGCAACCCATGAACCTTAACAACATTAAAAGGAGCCTTAAGATCCTTGGAACTTGGATTTGGATCATTCTAACATTATAAAAATCAAGTAACTCAAATAACAAAGGCAACAAAATAGCATATGGCTCAAGCCTTCATAGCTACAATCTCATACCTACCACTCCTTAGAGAGTTATACATGTAAATACACGGCTACTTAATATTTAAACGACCAAGAATCCAATGTTCCTCCGCTTTCATATGGATGGGCAACAACACATGATCAACAAGAAACTATGAAGTTCCAGACATAATTCTTTTACATTTACCTTTAATAAACTCAACAACAACATGCTTAAGAGTAACAATAGAAACATCATTATCCTTCTTCACAAACTTCTCATATAAAAATAATATGCTTCTGTTGAAAAAGCAATCAGTTATTGTGAAAGAAACCTTAAGAGACTTTTCATACTTGTCTTTCTTTCTAAGATAGTAGAAGATCATATTCATATGGTGCAAAAATTGAAAACGCACAATTATAACAACAATGAAACTAAAATAATTAAAGAATATAGAAGTAAAATACTTATCACACAATACAAACACCAACAATGCAACAACTACAAAACATCTTACCGAACTATTCAAGAATTCATCGTAATGAACAAGACTATGAAAGCACATCTTGTCCTTTATATCTTCAACTTCGAGAAAGAATGATGCTTTAATTTTATTCTTATCCTTTAAATAAATAGTATCTTTCTTGAAAAAATTAAAAAAGAAAAAAACATTATTGTAAAAAATACACTAAATGGTTATTAAAATCACAAAATCAAACAATATACCTTGCCCTTTTTAAGCGACCTTCAGAAAGTCATTTATCAAATTCCTTCTCAGGCTTAGTATCAGGTGATTGTCCAATGTTGTCATCCATATGGCATAACCCTTTGATATAGGTTACCCTTTCAAAGGCTTCACCTTCTTCAACTGAACCAGACAACCCAAAATCGTTCAAGAACGGAGACTTCAAAGCTATGCCTGGCTTCGTAGTCTTTTTCTCAACAACAGGAATAGCATCAATGTCAAATGCAGCAACCTCTTTAGAAACAACCTCATGTTGTTGCACTACTCCAACATCTGGAACCTCGTCGACTAGTTGGGCAACATCACATATAATGTCATCAACACCATGCACTACTGCAACATCTGGAACCTCTTCGACTGGTTGGGTAACATCATGTATAATGTCATCAACAACATAGAAACTAGAAGGTAACTATACAACAACCATTAAAAAATAGATTAACATGATAACAACCATTCAACAACCCTTGAGCAACAACACCACAAAATCAAAAACCTTCATTTTTGACACAACTTTTAATCCAGTCAACACAAGATTCTCAATCTCAAGCTGACTTAACCCATTGAAGAACTCTTCATAATCTTTTTCACTAATAGCCTTCAAAATAATAAAATAAATAAATACATTAAAAAAAAGCATATCAAAAAACAATAAATAAAAAATACATAAAAGAAAAACAGACTACCTTCTCAACATCATCATCATTAACATTATGGGAAGAACCCACAACTTTGTTGGCATCATCAAGAACCTTCCCTTCAGACACCACAGTATCAACCTCATCACCTCTCCCGCCATCATATTCAACATCCTTATATGTACCATCACCATCACCATCACCATCACCATCACCATCACCATCATCCTTCTTATCCTCATCATCTTCATCCTTCTTGTAATAATCTTCATTCTTATCGTCATTCTTATCATCAATTTCGGTCTCCTCACCATTTTCAAAAATCTTCATCGTTTTTTTCCTTAACTTATTCACCAATTTTCAAATCAACAAAATCCTACAACAAAACAAAGCGATACATAAACATAATAACAAAAACAACTAAATACAAAAATAATGCTAATAATTAATTAAAGAAAATAATGCTGCTCTTATGTTGATATAAAGGAAACTAACAACTAAATAATAAGAAAACAATGCACATGCATTCAATACAAAACAATCCAACATAGAGTCAAATTTTTTATGCAACTCTTTAAAGTTTAACTCAACAAAAGCTTTCAAAACAAACATGTCAGTAGCGAATAGTTGTTGCTGACTAACAACCTGGGAAAGCTGGCTTTCTATTTCATTTAATTTAGATAATGTACCCCCTTCATCAACCTTAGAAGAAGAGCCATCATGGTATGCTTTGCCTTCAAAAATTTCATCTCCAACATCATAATAAGCATCATGAACAAACTTCCCTTTCCCATGGTCATCAATAGTCTTATCTTGAAAAAAATCCTCCAAATTCAACTTCTCTAACTCTTTTGGAGTTGGACTCAAATTCTTTGCTTTCAACTGAAACAGTAATAACCATAACAACAACAACACAACAACATCAACAATTTTAAACGATCAACAAGTATAAATTGAAACGTATACAACAACCTCAAAGAAACTTTACAACAACATAAAAAATACCTCTTTCATTGGAATGTCGAATATACTGGTCATATGAGTCTTCAAAGTATAGTTTGTTCATCAATACTCTATTTTAGAATCCTTTGTATTTCATCACCTTCTAAGGTAGCGTAGCGTCCCAAATTTGCTAATAAGGTTTAGTGCCTTGATTAGCATGTCGAGAGGGCAATAATTGATTTAATCATGTTAATATGTGAATTAAATGATTATGTGATTAGAAATGCATGTTTAGGTGAATTAAATATGCATGTGGACCCATTTCGGTTAATAGGGGCATAATTGTAATTTTGGCCCTTTAAGGGCATAAATGTGAATTATATGCATCTAGTGCTTGATACCACAGATTGTAGTGATATATTTGTGATATGTGATTCAAGACGGTCCTAGGGAGCGGAATAGAGCAATAGTCACAATGGGGCCGAGTACCGGCTCAGGGTGAGCCTAGGGGTATTATGGGAACGTAGTGCATGTTTGGGATTACCGGGTAACGTGTAGCAATTTAGTGATTGTTAAGTATGTCGGGGGTTAAATGGGGAATTATAAGAACACTCGAGGAAATAGTGGGATGTGGCAAATGACGAGATTGCCCTTGGTGGCATTAAAGGATTGAGGATAGACTTAGGGGCATTTTGGTCATTAGGCAGCTAGGATAGACTTAAGCCAACAACACTCTAGAACTAAGAAAACAACAACAAAAAACAAAAACCCCTAGCCCTTGTCTCCTTCTCTCTCTCATCTCTCTCTCCCTCTCTTGGTAACTTAGAAGACATTGGGAATTTTGGTGGTGAAGCCTTGGGGCAAGGAATTGAGGTTGTGAAGCAAGAAGTGTTGGAGAGCTAGCTTAGGTCGAATTCTCAGTGAGGTAAGGATTCAAACTTGATTTATTTTTATTAAATTCTGCTGTGAATTGGAAGTTTGCATGAATGTTGCACTTTAAATTGATTTTGAGTGTTAGTGAGGATATGGAATGATTTTTGGGGTTGTTGTGATGTTTAAGCTATGAGGATGAGGAATCTAGACTTAATTCCAGGTTTAGATGTTGATTGGGGTGTGATTTGGTGGTTAAGGCTTGGGAAAAAACGTAGAAAAATTATGAGATTTCTGGGTTTTGAGGCTCGAGTCGCGGCCCTATTCATCAAGCGTCGCGGCCTGCTTGAACGCAGAGGCTTGGGGGCCTCAGAATTTTGCCCAGGCGCCGCGGCGCAGGCTGAGGCAGTTGGATTAGCTTATACAGGATCTTTATTTATTTTCATGTATATCTAATATTAAACAAATTAATACGAGATAGCCTAAAACATGTGTTATCCAAAAAATTAGCATTGATGACGTGGCAAGTGATCCCTGGACACGTGGCTGACACCTAGAAAAGCTCTGCTAGAGTATCGACCAGAAGATGCATTAGAAGCAGTAAGCAGCCCAGTCTTACCTGCGACCAGTCTGGTCGATGGTTCCGCATACAAAGCAACATTACTGTGAAGATCTTTGTAAATCCCGAATTTAACTCACACAATCTCCTGAGTATCCGATTATTCAGGAAAGAATATCTGTAACAATCTTTTGTAATCCCCCTTGAGCCTATAAATAGCAAAAGATAGCTCAAGGAAGGGACTTTTGCTTTTGAATTATTTGAGACTATAGTAATTCTCCTAGTGATATTATATTGTTCTTCAGAGGTTAGTGAAACTCATTGAACCCTTGTTCTTTGATCACTCCTTTGATTCTATATCAATAACAGTCTAAGTGGACGTAGGTTATTACCAGATCCTGGGGCCGAACCACTATAAAAATATCGTGTTGTTATTTACTTTTTGACATTACGTTCTTCTCTACACATCCATTCATATCAAGCATATTCTGACTCCGTGTCAGTTGGCCAAAATCTGGGTCAACAACATGTTTCTAAAATTGAATTCAAAGAGAAACAAATAATAGAATACTTACAGTATACGCAGCGGAATTAAAGAGTCATTCCTTCAGTTTCTCTAACTCTTGTATCCTCTCTGTCGCAGAGTATTATCAAGAAACTAAACCGATCTTCTATTTTCTTCACAATGTTCCAATGTATCCTTAGAACCACCTAGACTAGTGTGGGCAATTCTCAACACATGAGATAGATATAGAGAGAAGAAGAGAAAATAACAAAGTGGCTTAAAAAATGACTTGTGTTTAGAGATAATTTAAAACTATCAGAAAATTTGACTTGTGACTTATTAAACTTATGTTTTGGCTTCTCTCTAAGCACTCCTTTTATAGACTCAATTAGGTCATTTAATTTAATTAAAAAATCAATAAAATAATATCTATTTTGAAGCCCTAGGTTGAAATTATCATGGGCTATAGGCCCGTGAAATTTCCCATTTGATTATAAGCCCATTAGACTTAAAATCAAGGCATGTATTATTTTCTATTGATTTAATTAATTAAATAATTATTTAAATCCTTTATAAATTAATTATTTATAATTTGAACCTTGATTTAAATTTATTTATTAATTTAGATACCAATTTATCTTAATTAATAAATCTGCCATAATTTCTCTTTTCTTCTCAAAATTACACAATTCTGTGAAACTATCCAAAATTGACCTGGTCAACTTTGATAATTCTAATTGATGATTAAATCAATTAATTGAGACTATCTAGATGATTTTATCCAAGGTACAATGGGAACCATGGGCCTATGAAATCAAGCTCCAATAAGTTATCATAAATCTAATAAATAAATTTACTAACTTATTAATTCCTCGTGACTCCAATATAGACTCAAAATTGCACTCTTGAATTCATAGAACGCTCTATAACAAATATAGATACGCTATTAATTATCCATCATTACAACCATAATTTTCACTCAATCCTCTATAGACGGTCTACAGTGAGATGGGACTAAAATACCGTTTTACCCCTCATTGTATTTTATCCTTAAAACACTTAGTTCCTTGTAAATGATATTTCAGTAAACTAATTTAATTACTGAAATGAGATCTCGATCATGAAACACCTTGAACCAAACTAAAAGGAAACCATCGTTTCACTTCTTCATCAGAAGCTATAGATGTTCGTATCTATGATTAACACTCCCACTCAATTATACTACCAAGTTTTCAAGATGTAAGTATGGGCTAGTCCGTAGGGTAAGCTGGTAACGAACAAGTCAAAGAACTCAAATAATACAATCAGTTAGAATACTAACCACTCAGAATTGAGATTGAATTGACCTATGGTCAACTATATGATATGACTAGAATAGATAATAACGGTATGTTTACTTATCTTATCAACTGTCAATATCGGTCCAGTCCGATGTAACAAATACACCCGATCTTATATACTTTGCTAATATTCTTGAAAAAACATAACACTGTAATGTGTAAGTAGATCATATCGTAGATTGGCAAGTCAGTGTAAATCCTGTGCACTGACTAATCTTAGGACAAACTTATTTTGAACATATAATCATATTTATATTCCACTGTGATTACGTCACTATAAATAAGATTAGCTATATGCTCGGGATTTAATAGAAGTTTATATTAAAAAAATAATCATGAAAATAAAACATGTGAGCAAAGTGATTGACCAAGTCAAAAAAATGATTTCTATTCTTTTATTGATAATAAAATGAGATTACAACGAATTTGGGTTTTAATTAGGGCATAAAACCCCAACAGAGGCGTGTCGTGGCCTGTGGCCCTTCGATGAGAGCCTAATGCTCTCTGACTTGAGCACGACGCAACCCTTAAGGGCTGGGTCACAACTCAAATGGCAATTATTGGCTATTTAGTGTTTTAAGCTCGGGAACCCAAATGTTAAGGCTTAGGAAGGATTCTACTACTCGCTTTAGTAGAATTAGAGGTCCCGAAGGCTAGTATTTTAATATGATACTCTTAATTAGTTTGAGATTGATGGTTTGTTATTGTGGATGCGTTGTGACTAGGTATAGGTCAAAGCTTGGGTTACGAGATCATGCTTGGGATCGTGTTGATTTGTCACCTCGGGACACAGGTAAGAAAATTGTTTTTGCCCGTAGAGCAGAGCATGGCCCTATTATTTATGTTTAGTATATGTTTGAATATTTGTGAATGATATGTTTTGTTATGCATGTTTATGAATTAACAGCGAAGGCTGGGAACGGCGAAGGCTGAGAACAGCAAAGGCCGGGTATGGAAAGGGTCGAGATCGGCGTTAAGCACACTGAGTGCAAGCCACTAAGGCGAGACCCTCAAGAGGTGTTGTATCCACCCGCTTGGTGAAGACTGCAAACATAGGGCCTGGTAAAGCACCTGGGTTGGCATAGGCCGCTATGTGTTTAGTCTGTTGACTGTTTTGCTGTATATTGTTGGATTGATATGTGATTTGTTATGCATTGAGTTTTCTTGCTGGGCTTCGACTCACATATGCTCTATGGTGCAGGTAAGGGCAAGGGAAAGGTTGTCCAACCATGAGTTGGAGAGCGTGGAGCGACATGTACATGTTCGGCCTACATGGCTGCCACGACGAGGGTTATTTTGGGGAATATGTTGTAATGATGTACTTTATCGCTTAGGTCGACTGTATTCATATTTTTAGTTGTAAAATATTTTCAAATAGTGTTTTGGGATCCCAAATGTATAACTTTTATGATTTTAATATATGTCCAAATCTTTTATAACCAATATTGTTAATTGAGTCTTTATTTCAATTTAATTACGTTTTTCAACCTAAAACCTCGATTATCGAGCTAGTGGCACATTTATAAATCACACAGTAATGGCTCTAAGGTAGTAGGGTGTTACAACTTGATTTCAGAGCATGCCAAGGTTTATGGTTCCTAGAGATCGACCATACATGCACGCTCGCTGCTAGTGACAAGTTCGACTTAGGATTGGTCGATATTTAATGAACTATATGCTTAACTGCTTATTTAAGTTGCCCTATTTTCCTGAATGTATAGATAGAACATGATGAATGTGTTTATGTATGCATGATGCTAGGGCACAACCCCTTAACAGTTATAAATTATCTGTGTGTGGTGTTAATCATTGTCTGTGACTGATTGATGGGACTGGGAGGTGGTTTTTGGATGTTGTTATTATGCCTGATGTGCGTCATCATTAATTGCAGGCATATTGCAGTTATGCCTCAGTGATTGATCAGACTCCGCGACAATAGGGTCGAAGATGACAACGAGGGTCAGGACCCTCCACCTGCCCCATAGAATTGGCAACAGTAGTTTGCCGAAATGGAAGCCAGACTTCAACGAATAGAAGAAGAACTCCGAGAGTTGAGGCAACAGACCCCTCCTTGGGGTATTGGGTTACAGATTCCACCGACTATGGCACCTATGCCAGCCTAACCTATAATGGAAAACAGGTGGGAGCCTTCATATGAAAGGTTTAGGAAGCAGCATCCTCCCACCTTTGAGGGTGGCCCAGACCCACTGCGGGTAGAGCAGTGGATGAACATGACTTCTTCCATCCTGGATTTCATGAGGGTGGAAGGGAATGAGAGAGTGGCTTGCGCCAGCTACATGTTGAGAGAAGATGCCCGCATCTGGTGGTAAGTTGTGTCCCAGAGAAGGGATGTGACAGTTATGACTTGGGAAGAATTTAGAGACGTCTTCAACGTGAAATACTACAGTGTTGCAGTCTGAGCTGCAAAGGTGGATGATTTTGTCAACCTAACTCAGAACCGATTGAAGGTTATAGAATATGCACTAAAGTTTGACCGGTTGGCAAAGTTCGCACCAAACTTGATGCCTACTGATATGGCACGGAGGGATCGGTTTGTGTGGGGATTGAACATTATGATTGCTCGTGATGTGAGGATAACACTAGACCCAAGGACTACCACCTATGCACAAGTAATGGAGAAGGCCCTTACAAGTGAGGGGGCCAAGGATCAGATATGGAGAGAGGGCGCCGCAAGGCGCGATGCTTGGAGGATGGTGCCTCATTTTACTGGATCTAGCCAGGGTAGTGGCCCTAGTGAGCAAAAGAGAAAGTTCCAAGATTCTTTTGTACCACCTGACTCGGATAGGAGGGCACGGGGTGCTTTCAGTGGTCGTCAGGGTGGGAGAGAAAATTGGAGGAGTTTCTTAGTGTGTCCTCGGTGTTGGCGATGACATCAGGGAGAATGCAGAGTTAGAGCCTGTTTTACTTGTGGGAGTGTTAGTCATATGAGGAAGGACTGCCCACAAGCCAGGAAAGAAGAACCAAAGCAGAGCAACAGCCTCACTCCAACCAGAGTATTCACCTTGACCAGGCTGAGGCTAGTCCCTCAATCATGGCAAGTCAGATTTCTAGTGCCGGTTCTTCATTTACTACATTGATTTGACTCAGGGGCTACTCATTCGTTTGTATATGCTAGAGTGATAGATCGATTGTGTAGACCTATTGATTTGTATGCTAGGGGATTCAGGACTTTGTTGCCAACTAGGAAACCGGTAGTCTCTAGGAGATGGGTTAGAGCATTGCTAGTAGAGATAGACAGTAGAGAGTTGTCTGTAGATCTAATTGAGCTAGCGATGGCCGACTTTGATATGATCCTAGGGATTGATTGGTTATAAAAGTACAGGGCGACGATAGACTACAAGCGAAGGATGGTGACCTTTGAACCGGAAGGGGAGGTACCCTTTGTATTTGTGGGGATAGTGAGTGGACCACAAGTACCTATGATCTCGACACTGAAGGCTAGAGACCTAATGCAAGAAGGTTGCATAGGATTCCTAGTGAACATCGTGGATACCTATAGGGTTGTTTCGGTTGGACCGGATGAAACCAGATTAGTATGCGAGTTTCCTGGTGTATTCCCAGCATACTTGCCAGGGTTGCCACCACATCGAGAGATCGAGTTCATCATAGAGTTGGTGCCAGGGGTGGAGCCAATATCTAGGACACCTTATAGAATGGCTCCATCAGAGTTATAGGAACTGAAGATTCAATTTGAGGAGTTACTGGACTTAGGATTCATCAGACCAAGTTTTTCATCGTGGGGTGCTCCAGTGTTGTTGGTTAAGAAGAAGGATGGATCCTTAAGGATGTGTATTGACTACAGAGAGTTGAACAAGTTGACCATTAAGAACAAGTACCCACTACCTTCGACCGATGACTTTTTTGACCAGCTACAGGGGAAGACGGTGTTCTCCAAGATTGACCTTCGGTCAGGCTACCACCAGTTAAGGATTAGAGAGGAGGACATACCAAACATCACATTCCAAACGAGGTATGGACATTATGAATTCCTGGTTATATCCTTTGGATTAACCAATGCCCCAGCTGCCTTATGGACTTGATGAATAGGGTCTTCAGGGATTACTTAGATAAGTTTGTGATTGTATTCATCGATGATATATTGATATATTCTCAGACAGAAACAGAGCACGAGCAACATCTTCGCCTTGTACTACAGTAGTTGAGAGAGCATAAGTTTTATGTTATGTTCAGCAAATGTGAGTTTTGGTTGCCCCAAATAACATTTTTGGGCCATATTTTTAGCAAGGAGGGGATTTTGGTGGACTGAAGTAAGATTCAGGTAGTGAGGGTCTGGCCCAGGTCGAGCAGTGTACCAGAGGTTAGGAGCTTCTTGGGATTAGTAGGGTACTATCAGCGGTTCATCGAGGGATTTCTCCAGAATAGCAACATGTTGACTGAGCTGACACGTAAGAAGACCAACTATGTCTAGACAGACAAATGTGAGAATAGTTTCAAGGAGTTGAAGCGGTGGCTGATCACCGCTCTAGTATTGAGTCTTTCGTCAGACAATGAGAAGTTTGTAGTCTACTGTGATGCTTCGAGGCAGGGTTTGGGGTGTGTATTGATGCAAGCTGGAAAGGTGATAGCCTATGCATCGAGACAACTAAAGGAGTATGAGCAGAGGTATCTCACTCACGATCTGAAATTGGCAGCGGTGATATTTGCACTAAAGGTTTGGAGGCATTATCTGTATGGGGAGAAATGCGAAATATACACCGACCATAAAAGTCTGAAGTATTTCTTTACTCAAAAGGATTTGAATATGTGCCAGAGGTGTTGGCTAGAATCGTTAAAGGATTACGACTGCGACATTCTATACCATCCTGGGAAGGCCAGTGCGGTGGCCGATGCACTAAGTCAGAAAGGCCCAGGACAGTTATTCAGTTCGAGACAGATATCAGAGAGGTTAGCTGAAGAGATGACTAGAGAGGGAATTGAATTGGGAGTGGGTCAGCTAGTCAATATCACTCTTCAAACCACACTCCTTGAGAGAATCAAAGAAGCACAGAGGGAGGATCCGACAGGGACCCCACCTTCACCTCTAAGTTTTGGAAGAGCATGTAGAAGGCTATGGATGCATAGTTCTGGTTTAGCATCGCCTATCATGCTCAGATGGATGGATGGTCTGAGAGGATGATTCAGATACTAGAGGATATATTGTGAGCCTGTTTGCTGGATTTGGGGGGATCTTGGAGTAAGTATCTCCCTTTGATCAAGTTTTCATACAATAATAGCTATCAAGTGACTATCGAAGTGGCTCCGTATGAAATATTATATGGGAGGAAGCGCAGATCGCTCATCCATTGGGATGAGACGAGTGAGAGAAAGTATTTAGGTCCTGAGGTTGTTCAGAGGACCAATAAGGCGATTGAGTATATTATAGCTCGAATGCTCGCCCCCCAAAGTCAACAGAAGAGTTACTCAGACTTGAGATGCAGGAGTGCAAAGTTTCAAGTCGGTGATCATGTAGTTCTTAGAGTTTCTCCCTTGAGAGGGGTGAAACGATTTGGAGTGAGGGGCAAGTTGAGCCCTAGGTTTGTTGTCCCTTTCAAGATTCTAGAACGGGTTGGAGAGGTAGCCTACAGGTTGACAATGCCTCCAGCTCTATCAGTGGTTCACAATGTATTTCATGTGTCCATGTTCTTGAAGTATGTACTAGATTCTACACACATGCTAAGTTATGAGAACCTGGAGCTAGATCAAGATTTATCATATGAGGAGAAGTCGATTCAAATTCTAGACCGAAAAGATAAAGTCTTGCAGAACAAGACTATATTCCTTGGTAAAAGTGTTGTGGAGAAATAGCAAAGTGGAAGAGGTAACTTGGGAGCTTGAGACAAATATGCGGAATCGGTATCCCGAGTTATTCAGGTAAATTTCAAGGATGAAATTTCTGTAACGAGGTGATAGTGTAGCGTTCCAAATTTGCTAATAAGGCTTAGTGCCTTGATTAGCGTGCCAAGAAGGCAATAATTGATTTAATTATGTTAATATGTGAATTAAATGATTATGCGATTATAAATGCATATTTAGGTGAATTAAATATGCATGTGGGCCATTTCAGTTAAAGGGACATAATTGTAATCTTGGCCCGTTGAGGGCATAAATGTGAATTATATGAATGTTGTGCTTGATACCACAAATTGTGGTGATATATTTGTGATATGTAATCTGAGACGGTCCTAGGGAGTGGAATAGCGAAATAGTCACCATGGGGCTGAGTACCCGGCTCGGGGTGAGCCTAAGGGTATTACAGGAACGTAGTGCATGTTTGGGATTACCGAGTAATGGGTAGCAATTCAGTGATTGTTAAGTATGTCAGGGGTTAAAATGGGGAATTATAGTAGCGGGATGTGGCAAATGACAGGATTGCCCTTAGTGGCATTAAAGGATTGAGGATAGACTTATGGGCATTTTGGTCATTAGGCAGCTAGGATAGACTTAAGCAAACAACACTCTAGAACTAAGAAAACAACAAAAAACAGAAACCCTCAGCCCTTGTCTCCTCTCTCTCGACTCTTTCTCCCTTTCTTGGTGACTTAGAAGACTTTGGGAATTTTGGTGGTGAACCCCAGAATTTGGGTTATGGAATTGAGGTTGTGAAGCTAGAAGTGCTGGAGAGCTAGCCTAGGTCGAATTCTCAGTGAGGTAAGGATTCAAACTTGATTTATTTCTATTTAATTCTGCTGTGAATTGGAAGTTTGCATGAGAGTTTAACTTTAAATTGATTTTGAGTGTTGGTGAGGATATGGAATGATTTCTAGGGTTTTTGTGATGTTTAGGCTGTGAGGATGAGGAATCTAGACTTAATTCCAGGTTTAGATGTTGATTGGGGTGTGATTTGGTGGTTAAGGCTCAGGAAAAAACGTAGAAAAATTGTGAGATTTCTGGGTTTTGAGGCTCGATTCATGACCATGTTCATCAAGTGTCACAGCCCGCTTGAACGCAAAGGCTTGGGGGCCTCGGAATTTTGCCCAGGCGCCACAGCGCAGGCTGAGGCGCGTCGCAACCCTTTAATGAGAGCCTAATGCTCTCTGACTTGAGCGCGTCGTGACCCTTAAGGGCTGGGTCGTGGCTCAAATGGTAATTATTGGCTATTTGAGGATTTTAAGCTCGAGAACTCAAATGTTAAGGCTTGGGAAGGATTCTACTGCCCAGTTTAGTAGAATTCAAGGTCCCGAAGGCTAGTATTTTAATCTGAAGCTCTTAATTAGTTGGAGATTGATGGAATTTTATTGTGGATGCATTGTGACTATGTTTACGTCAAAGCTCAGGTTAGGGGATCATGCTCGGGATCGCGTTGATTTTTCAGCTCGGGACACAGGTAAGAAAACTGTTTGTGCCCGTAGAGCAGGGCATGACCCTATTGTTTCTATTTCAGGGCATAGCCCTATTATTTTTGTTTAATATATGTGTGAATAATTGTGAATGCTATGTTGTGTTGTGCATGCTTATGAATGAACGTTGAAGGCTGGGAATGGCGAAGGCCGAGAACGACTAAAGGCCAGGTACGGCAAGGGTTGAGATCGACGTTAAGCACGCTGAGTGCAGGCCGCTAGGGCGAGACCCTCAATGGGTGATGTATCTATGCACTTGGTGAAGATCTCAAACCCATGGCCTGGTAAAGTGCCTGGGTTGGCGTAGGCCGCTATGTGTTTAGACTGTTGACTGTTTTGCTATATATTATTGGATTGATATGTGATTTGTTATGCATTGAGTTTTCTTGCTGGGCTTCGGCTCACGGGTGCTCTATGGTGCAAGTAAGGGCAAGGGAAAGGTCGACCAACCATGAGTTGGAGAGCGTGGAGCAGCGTGTACATGTTCGGCCTACCTGGCTGCCACGACCAAGATTATTTTGAGAAATATGTTGTAATGATATGCTTTGTCGCTTAGGTCGACTGTATTCATATTTTGAGTTGTAAATCATTTTCAGATAGTGTTTTGGGATCCCAAATGTATAACTTTTATGGTTTTAATGAATGTCCAAATCTTTTATAACCAATGTTGTTAATTGAGTCTTTATTTCAATTTAATTACACTTTTCAACCTAAAACCTCGATTAGCGAGCTAATGACACATTTATAAATCACATGGTAACGGATCTAATGTAGTAGGACATTACAAGTAGCATACTTTCCAACAATGTAAGGAAAACACTCATAAAACCAAACTTGGAAAGCATAAGACATTCCAAAAAGCCTACAAAGACCTTCATAATTGGCTTCTGTTGATCCCAAAAGAGGGTGTTTTAATATTTAAGCTCGCAAGTGCACGAATCGTTTCGGAATATAATGTTCATGTAAGTACGAGGTCGAACCCATGGGAGTTGACTAACATCAAAAGAAACTATTTCAAACAAAGCAAGAATATTCTAACCTAGTTCCAAATATTTGATGAGATTTTGTTTTAGAAAAATAAAGCACAAGTAATAAAAAGATTTAAGATTAAATAGAAAAATTGTTTTCAAATGAGATATATAAAATAAGATTATTAAGATTTTAGAATCCACAAAATGCAAGTTCAATAGTATTTATAAGTATATTGATTCCCAAGTTTTAATACAGTTGAAATAAATCACACTATATATTTTTTTCAAAATATATTTTCTATTCAAGCACAAGTTACTCTTTCAAAAAGGTAGGACTTTTCTTCACTTTTATAAGATATAATTTCTAAGCATTAGTTGTGTTACAACCTAATGAAACTACAAAAAATCAAAGAGATTATGTTTAGGCAAAATATGATACTTATGCTCTAAGAATTAGATGTAAACAATTTAATGAAAAACATTTAATCAAAGAATATCATATTTTTTTGCATAATGAAGAACTAAGTGTAATATGCTTTAACACTCAATAATAGATGAAAAATGCATATCATTGATAGAAAAATCCATAAACAATGTTACACAAATGGGAAATCAACATACAATAAAAAATACTATCTAGTTACATTTTGCTTCATCATCATCTTAATAACCTTCGAAAAAGATTAGAAGCTCATAACTAGATAGAAATTACAAAATAACATACTTGACATGCTCTTCAAAAGATGAAAATGGTAGAGAGAAACTAGTGAAAAGAAGAGAGAAAAATGTGTAGAAGAGGTTGAAAAATATGAAGAAGAAGAGCTCCCCAAATGGTCTTACAAGACTCTATTTATAGGCAAAATGTGGATATTAAATTAATCAAATTAAAATAAATAAATTGATTAATTTAATTGTGTTGGGAAGTGGTAGGATAAATAGAGTAGTGTAAGAGTATTGGAAAAATGAAATGTTTGGTTGGGTAAAAGATTAGTGAAAAGCTATGGTAAAAAAAATGAATTAGGAATGTTTATTTAGGTGAGAAAAATAGGGAAGAGTGAATTGATATTTAAGTGAAAAATATTGGGAATGAAAAATGTGAATTTTGATCTTAGTTTTATGGCTATTGGTTTGGTTGTCTTGGCATGGGGCTGTGTCTTGGCTAGGCTGAATTGGTGTGGTCTTCGGAAGGCTGCAGAGAAAAGGAGACCGAAAATGGGCCTGGGCTTGAGTGATGTGCTGAAGAGGGATTCAGTTGAGGCTTCAGTGATTAAAGGGCCAGGCGAATCGGGCCTAGGCCTGGGAGTTGGGCCTTGGCTTCATTCGGATTGATGGAGAGGCCTGAGTGGCTGGCGTTGGAGATTTTGGAGGCTGGTGCATATGCTGATGTTGAGGAAAGTGGATGATTCGGCTGAAGCTGACAGCTGGCGAGGAGGTAAGTTGATGCACATGAGTTGGAACCTTGGGCCTGGCTTGGGCTGCACTTGGGCTGGAGCAGTGGCGTGGAGCATCAGGCAGGGAAGGGGCGGACTGGGCTCGGGCCGTGGGCCTGGCAGGTGGCCAGCCGAATTGGGCCTTGGGCAGAGTTGACAAATGCCACTTCTTTGCTTTTCCTTTACAAAAATATCATTTTTTTTTCACCAATCTTCTTGTTTTTCAAGAGCAAAAAATTCCCTATAAAACAAACATAAATTAAATTAAAACTAAATATTTTCAATAATGAAATATACAATAAAAGTTCAATGAAAATATTAATTAAAATTTAATTTACTTAAACATTTAAGCTCAAAATTGCATATTTTTACACCTAACTTAACAATATTAATTTTAAATAATTAAGCCATAACATTTTACAATAATATAACAATAAAAATACACAAAAATCTATAAAATTAAAATAAACCTAATAAATTCAAAATTACTTAAAAAACTTAATAAATCAATTAAAAACTCAAGAATTAAGCAACAATTAGCACATAAAAAGTGGTAAAATAACTCTATTTTGTAGAGTTATCAGCTTCATGCTCCATTTCATACTTATCTCTCTTTTTAATACCACTATCAATCTTACCCTTAAACAAATCTATAGTCATTGCAAATGACTCTTTCCCCAAGCATATTCATTGTATCGACCACTATCGATAATATCTAACTCTTCCCCTGGGATTTGTTTCTCACGGGGACCACTCAACAAAAAATATTGTACAAAATACAAGGCTTCCATTTTAGTAGCAAGTTCATCACTATAACCCCACCTCTTACCCATGAATGCCTATTCCATAGATTGTTTTGTAATCATAGCTATACCACTCAAACATTTCTTAACTAAACTGTTGGTTTCTTGTTTAAAATTCAGTTTATTGCACTGACCATGACAATCAAGGCCAGTAACAAGAGCAAACCCGTCAAGGAAAAATCTAATCAACAGTCCAAAAATATTGGTCCAGAACTCACTCTCACATGGTTGATGAACCTCCCTCAACAACAAATTATGACAAAGTTGGGGTTGAAATTTTAAACTAGGAATACCTAAAAAGTGACCAAAAACAGTCTCATAACACAATACCTTCTGCTCATCAGAAAAAATAGTATTGATACCTTCAATGATTTTGTGAGAACTAGTAGATACAACCTTTGAATGATAATAATCTAATGGAGTATATTTTTGTTCCCAAATCTACAATAAAATTAAATATCAGATCATAAATAATAAATAGAAAAACAACAAAACAACAATAACATTAACATGACAACTATATATAAGCATTGATTCAACCATATCCATTGCACAAAGGAAACAACAACTTAAAATAAACTCTAAAACAACACTTATCAATCCTTATAGATAAATGATTTTTATTGATTAATGATTTAAGAATTTACATTTTCTACTCCATTAATGTTTACTTCTTTTAATATTTTTAATTATTTATGATGTACCTATGAAAATACTAAAATCATTTTTCTTGTTTGATTAGAAGGAATAAAAGAGAGAAATGGAGATATTACGATCAGAGAGTAACACTTTAGTACTACTTAGTGGGCAAAATTATCAACCATAGAAGAATAAAATTTGGTTAAAATAGGGAATTTGAATCCATTGTATAATATATTTTCTTCAAAAATGATCGCCACCAAACAATTAATTTATTCAAAATCCATAAAATAATCTCCTCTCCCGTCTCCTTCCGGTTATCCATCTTACCAAGCACTCTTATAACTAACTCAAAACAGAATTTTGTTGCTTTTGATTTTTTTAAATCACTTTTTCATTTTCCTTTCTCTCTTGTCTTCCTCATGCCGATTCGATTGCCCTCTCCCGGGAGCAATAGTGTTGGTCATGTCTCTCCAATGAAGAAAGATATTATACAATTTATATGTATATATGAGAGTTGTAGGCCTATGAGGTAAAATCCTTCTTCTTTTCACTTGAAAATATGTTGTTAGATTTGCACTTTTTACATCTTTTAGTTCTAGAGAATGGTTAGATTTGTTTTGCTTCACTAGTGTTATATATTTGTATGTATATATATATTTTTTGGTTGCACTTATTCTGCTTGTTAAAATGCCTCTAAGAGATTAGTATAAATAAATGTCTAATTCATTGCTTTTGTGAAGCATTTCTTTGTTTGTTTGAATGGACATTACATCATTGCTACAATTCATGCTCTTTTTTAATTTTTATATAATATAATCTTGGGAAACTTATACAGGATCTTTATTTATTTTCATGTAAATCTAATATTAAACAAATTAATATGAGATAACCTAGAACATATTTCTAAAATTGAATTCAAAGTTAAACAAAAATAAGAATACTTACAATATACGCAGCGGAATGAAAGAGTTATTCCTTCAGTTTCTCTAACTCTTGTATCCTTTCGGTCGCAGAGTATTATCAAGAAACTGAACCGATCTTCTATTTTCTTCACAGTCTTCCAATGTATCCTTAGAATCACCTAGACTGTTGGGGTTTTATGCCCTAATTAAAACTCAAATTCTTTGTAATCTCATTTTATTTTCAATAAAAGATTAGAAATCATTTTTTGACTTGGTCAATCACTTTGCTCACATGTTTTACTTTCATGATTATTTGTTTAATATAAACTTCTATTAAATCTCGAGCATATAGCTAATCTTATTTATAGTGACGTAGTCACTGTGGAATATAAATATGATTATATGTTCAAAATAAGTTAGTCCTAAGATTAGTCAGTGCACTGGATTTACACTGACTTGCCAATCTACGATATGATCTACTTACACATTACAGTGTTATGTTCTTTCATGAACATTAGCAAAGTAGATAAGATCGGATATATTTGTTACATCAGACAGGACCGATATTGACAGTTGATAAGATAAGTAAACATACCGTTATTATCTATTCTAGTCATATCATATAGTTGACCATAGGTCAATTCAATCTCAATTCTGAGTGGTTAGTATTCTAACTGATTGTATTATTTGAGTTCTTTGACTTGTTCGTTACCAGCTTACCCTACGGACTAGCCCATACTTACATCTTGGGAACTCGGTAGTATAATTTAGTGGGAGTGTTATTCATAGATATGAACATCTATAGCTTTTGATGAAGAAGTGAAATGATGGTTTCCTTTTAGTTTTGTTCAATGTGTTAAATGATAGAGATCTCATTTCAGTAATTAAATTAGTTTAGTGAAATATCATTTACAATGAACTAAGTGTTTTAAGGATAAAATACAATGATGGGTCAAACGGTATTTTAGTCATATCTCATTGTAGACCGTCTATAGAGGATTGAGTGAAAATTATGGTTGTAACAATGGATAATTAATAGCGTATCTATATTTGTTATAAAGCGTTCTATGAATTCAAGAGTGCAATTCTGAGTCTATAGTGGAGTCACGATAAATTAATAAGTTAGTAAATTTATTTGTTAGATTTATGATAACTTATTAGAGCTTGATTTCATAGGCCCATGGTCCCCATTGTACCTTGGATAAAATCATCTAGATAATCTGAATTAATTGATTTAATTATCAATTGGAATATCAAAGTTGACCAGGCCAATTTTGAATAGTTTCACAGAGTTATGTAATTTTGAGAATAAAATATATATTAAGGCAGATTTATTAATTAAGATAAATTGGTATCTAAATTAATAAATAAGTTTAAATCAAGGTTCAAATTATAAATAATAAATTTGATAAAGGATTTAAATAATTATTTAATTAATTAAATTAATAGAAAATAATACAGGCCTTGTTTTTAAGTCCAATGGGCTTATAATCAAATGAGAAATTTCACGGGCCTTAAGCCCATGATAATTTCGACCTAGGGCTTTAAATTGGCTATTATTTTATTGATTTTTTAATTAAACTAAATGGCCTAATTGAGTCTATAAAATGAGTGCTTAGAGAGAAGTCAAAACAGAAGCTTAATCACTGATTTTCTGATAGTTTTAGATTCTCTCTAAACACAAGTCATTTTCTAAGCCTCTTTGATTATTTTCTCTTCTTCTTTCTATATCTATCTCATGTGTTGAGAATTGTCCACACTAGTCTAGGTGATTCTAAGGATACATTGGAAGATTGTGAAGAAAATAGAAGATCGGTTCAGTTTCTTGATAATACTCTGCGACAGAGAGGATACCAGAGTTAGAGAAACTGAAGGAAGGACTCTTTCATTCCATTGCGTATACTGTAAGTATTCTATTCATTGTTGCTCTTTGAATTCAATTTTAGAAACATGTTTTAGGCTATCTCGTATTAATTTTTTTAATATTAGATATACATGAAAATAAATAAAGATCCTGTATAAGTTTTCCTAACATAGACTAGTGTGGAAAATTCTCAACACATGAGATAGATACAGAGAGAATAAGAGATAATAGCAAAAATGCTTAGAAAATGACTTGTATTTAGAGAGAATCTAAAACTATCAGAAAACCAGTGATTAAACTTATCTGTCGTCTCATAAATCTTAACTTATGACTTTTCTCTAAGTATTCCTTTTATCGACTCAATTAAGCTATTTAATTTAATTAAAAAATCAATAAAATAATAGTCAATTAATAGCCCTAGGTCAAAATTATCATGGGCTTTAGGCCCGTGAAATTTCCCATTTGATTATAAGTCCATTGGACTTAAAATCAAGGCCTGTATTATTTTCTATTGTTTTAATTAATTAAATAATTATTTAAATCTTTTATCAAATTAATTATTTATAATTTGAACATTGATTTAAACTTATTTATTAATTTAGATACCAATTTATCTTAACTAATAAATCTGCCCTAATTTATCTTTTCTTCTCAAAATTACATAACTTTGTGAAACTATCCAAAATTAGCCTGGTCAACTTTGATAATTCTAATTGATAATTAAATCAATTAATTCAGACTATCTTGATGATTTTATCCAAGGTACAATGGGGACCATCTGCCTATGAAATCAAGCTCCAATAAGTTATCATAAATCTAACAAATAAATTTACTAACTTATTAATTCCTCGTGACTCCACTATAGACTCCGAATTGCGCTCTTGAATTCATAGAACGCTCTATAACAAATATAGATACGCTATTAATTATCCATTGTTACAATCATAATTGTCACTCAATCCTCTATAGATGGTCTACAATGAGATAGGACTAAAATATCGTTTTACCCCTCATTGTATTTTATCCTTAAAACACTTAGTTCCTTGTAAATGATATTTTAGTAAACTAATTTAATTACTGAAATGAGATCTCTATCATTTAACACCTTAAACCAAACTAAAAGGAAACAATCGTTTCACTTCTTCATCAGAAGCTATAGATGTTCATATCTATGATTAATACTCCCACTCAATTATACTACCGAGTTCCCAAGATGTAAGTATGGGCTAGTTGTCAAAGAACTCAAATAATACAATTAGTTAGAATACTAACCACTCAGAATTGAGATTGAATTGACCTATGGTCAACTATATGATATGACTAGAATAGATAATAACGGTATGTTTACTTATCTTATCAACTGTCAATATCGGTCCTGTCCGATGTAACAAATACACCCGATCTTATATACTTTGCTAATATTCTTGAAAAAACATAACACTGTAATGTGTAAGTAGATCATATCGTAGATTGGCAAGTCAGTGTAAATCCTGTGCACTGACTAATCTTAGGACAAACTTATTTTGAACATATAATCATATTTATATTCCACTGTGATTACGTCACTATAAATACGATTAGTTATATGCTCGTGATTTAATAGAAGTTTATATTAAACAAGTAATCATGAAAATAAAACATGTGAGCAAAGTGATTGACCAAGTCAAAAAATGATTTTATTCTTTTATTGATAAGAAATGAGATTACAAAGAATTTGAGTTTTAATTAGAGCATAAAACCCCAACATATATGTTAGAGAATATATTTTTATACTCAATGGAAATATGGAAAAACCAAAATACAACTCTATGCAAAGAATACAATAGACAAGGTAATTGATTAAATAAATATTACAACTCAATTGCTCAAAATACAAGTAAATAGAAATAAGAGAAGGAAGAGAATTATAAGATCTAAAACCCTAAAACAAAAGATACCAATGAATATGTAAATAGAAATTGAGAAGAGGATTACAAACTCAATACTATAATAATACAAGTAAATAAGAAGAACAAGAGGAACAAAAGAATAAAAACACAAACAAACTCTCACACAACCAAAGTGTAGAGTAGTGGGGATCACCAACTTGAACAAGGTTCAAGACCTTTGTCCAAAAGCTTATTTCCCCCTATTCTCTAAGCACTAAGGGATCTCTCTAGGAAATAGCCCTCTGGAATTATCAAGCCTCAAGGTGAATTTTCCAGCCAAGTACTTTGTGGATGAAAAAATGGTGTGTCTTACAAGTGAGCATTAGGCTCTCATTTATAGAGTTTGAGATACCCCTTTGGATTTCAAATTCCACCAACACCCATGACTGTTACCAATGTTTAATTGGATGTTTATGGAATTAAAATGGAGATTTGAGAGTTATTTGGGATGTTATAACGTTCAATTTGGAAAAAATTGAAAATCCAGATAGGTTGTCAACCTCACTGGCCTCTGTCCCCCAGGCCGCGGCCAGGGAAAGACAGTGGCCGCAACCACAGCCTTTTTTCAGCCAAAAATGTGATTTTTCCAAAACGTCCCAAATCCTTTCCCACATGATTTTGTAACCTCCAAACACCTATTGAGAGTTAAAAACATGTCTCCAACAATCATATATCATCATGACTTTGTGAAATCCAATCTCAAATGTGTAACATATAATATACACATTATTGGGTAATATTTGGGAGTTACAAATTTGTAACTCCAAAATATGTCACATTTTGGCACACACATGTGTCCAATTTTGTGACTCTCAATAATATGTTACAAGCTGTGACAAATCACATTTGTGTGACAAATCACATTTTGTCACATTATTTAATCTAATATTACATTATATGAAATAATATAACATTCCCCCACTAGATTAAATAATCACTTTTTTAACACTTATTTAATCAATCAAACATTAAATTTAAATATTATATTCCCCCACTTGATTAAATAATCACTCTATAGAAACATTTGCATTGGTGCATAAAGTAAAATGTCTTTCGACTTGAATTTTACCTTAATGTAATTATCACAAAGTTTGTTGAAATTTTAGTGGCCGAAGCATTGAACCACTGTCCCTTGATAACAAACCGGTGATAACACACACACATTTGCTGTGTTCACTTGAGACTTCAATGTCTCGCTTTGGCACTGTTAATGGCCATATGCACATTCCATCCATAGACTTTTCTTGAGAATGACTCCCAATTCTCATGAGGGGTGGAACCACCTCTAGGACTATATAGGTAGAACTCTTACTGTATTTTGTTACCCTAAAGTACTTGTCTTCTCAAGACTAAGTTTTATTAAAAAACCTTTCGGTTTTAACCCTCATTTTTGTAACACACTAGTACTCTTATCTCAGATGGGACAAAATTTGAGTACTACTACTATTTCCTTGATTGACTTGTTATTACCTATTGAACCTAATACTAGTATGGTTTTTACTATTAAGATATGTTACCATTAAATAGTCCCTTGGAACTATATTAACCAGTCTTTTTAGTGTGGGTCAAAACAGTTCCCAATAGGGAATTTGGACAACTATACCAGTGCTCCAAAAATTAATTTTTGCCTAAACATGAGATATGAGATTGGACTATTGTGTGCAGTCCCATGCATTAGTCGATAGATCAAACGATGCCTGAATGTATATGTCCACACCCAATAAGATAATGGCTAAATAAACACACCGACAATGAATGGGCGTAATCGTAAATTACGGTCGGACACTTTGGATTACTTTTCGGGTCTGGGCTATGGGCAAGGCAATTCTCAAGTCAGTGGCCATTAAATGTCATCTAAGGAGTGGTTGACTCACGTGCCGTCCTGGGAACGTTGCATGCTAACCTATCTTGTATGGTACTGCGATTTTGGCAACTAAAACAAGTTCAGTCTAAATCTTTCAAGCAATTCAATATTTCGCTGAAAAAACCCTACCATATACTCGGTCGGTCGAGTAATGCATCCGGGGCAACTTCCTTTGCAAATGTCTCTAATTTTGGGTTATTCTGTATCAGTCTGTGACTCTGCGATGTAAGGTATGAACAGATTCGGGTCCGGTGGTGACTCTAAATTCAAAAAGTCCAAGCGAATGACTATGATTCTGCGTACAGTTTGCCTGGTTGTCCCCATTATATCCAAACACTACGCAACAAGAGCACTGCGACGTTTTTTATTTATGCGACGTTTTTTATTTATGCATTAAGACAAGAACACAATCAATTGTATTCTTCCACCAGAGTCTGACCTCTTTAAAATTAATTGGGTTGACAAACTTGCAGCTTTTAAGTTTTGACTTTTATTCCACTAAAGTAGCGATGGATGTCTTTGAAATATATTATATAAAAAAGGTAGGCTCAAGCCGCGTTGGCCCAACCCAATTTCAATATCCAACATAGAATTGGTATTCAATAATTGTCTTAACACTTTTTTAAACAATTGGTGCTACAATCACAAAATTCAACTCTTTTTCAATAGTGAAAATTGATTCTGCATATGATTAGTGGTGCAAAGAGATTGGAACCACTATGTCCAGAAATATTTGTTACTCGCAATGAAGAAAACAAGAAAAATCACTTAAAACTGCACCCACCTAAAATCATGGAGCATTTTGTTATTGTCCAATCTCATACAAAAGCTATAAGAAATCAAGATTACCGTTTTAAGGATACTTGAAAGATGATCGCTGTCATATTTGAAATGAAGAGTTCAATAAAGATGAGCCTAACCTGGAACTTTGGAGGCTTCTTCTTGGGTTGTTGAGGACTCGGTATTCGGAGCATGTATTGATGTTGTGTGGTTATCCTGTGCATAGCAAAAGAGGGTGCAAATTACTATTTCTAGGCATCATCCTAAATAGGCTAAATTCTGATAGAAACTACAGTGAATTTTTTTCTCAAGTGATTTCAAAATGCAACATCACCTCAGAAACTAAATCAAAAAAGTAATCACACAAATCCTTAAAGAATTTTTTTAGTGAAAATGAATTCAAGTAGCCAAGGTGGGATAAAAATGCATTATCCCATACATTCTCGTCATTTGCAGAAATGCATGGAGCATTAATTGCTGATTGAGGCTCCGAGGAAGCTGCCTGAGAGGAAAAAACAGTCAAATCTAAATAAATACAGCATCAAACATACAAAAGTTATTCTTTCAAAACACTATCACCAATTCACGAGTCTCTGGGTGCCATGCGACAAATTATACCACTTGCCTCTGACACACACGAGTCCACGTTATTGTTTTCCAGTAAGTGTATGCCAACAGATTTTGGAGATAGAGATGAATCTGCACAATTGTGTCGTTTTTCTTATCATTACTGTGGCATTAGCAGTCTCAATTAACTTGAAAAAGTCCTTAAGTTTGCAATTATCCAATCCTTTATGGTTAAACTCGGTAGAACCTGTCCTTAAAAATACTCAGCAGAGCTAAAGTTAGCAAGAAACCTGTACATGCTGCATCCCCTATCCTGTAAGCCTTGCTTGAGCATCTTCCTGTGCTGTTTTGATTCACATTTTTAATCCTGGCATAATTGCATAATTTTAACAGTAAGTTCTATGTACTAGTAGAAATGTCAATCTCTCATTGGAGTTTTTTAATGATATACAATATGAGAATCTATTAAGGTGATTTATCCATCAAATTATCATTCCAATACAAGCAGAGAAGCCAAAATGTAATCGTGTTCATTAGGACTTTAATATTAATACAATCAATACCTCCCCTGGTTTCTACAGCGTTCTTGGAGGAAAATTCGGAATCTGTGTTACTTATGTGAATACATACACATGCACAAATTAAAGTTCTTAATTTTATGAATCTATCAGTCAACAATTTCATGCTGCATATTTAAGATTGGGCCTTGAACAAAGCAACCAGCATATAACTATTCTATCTGTCTACCTTACAAAGGCCCTGAGCTGCAGCAACTATCCTAGGCAGTTTCTTTTACATTTTCTATTTGATCACTTTAATTACATAATGTTGCAAAATGCTAGTTGAAAATTTAATAGTAAATTCATACTACCTGTTATCCTTTGTCAAAGCCATGTTGTTTCCTTCTTGGTATTCAAGTATTGAGGCGAATCTGTCTTTATCCTTGCATTGAAATAAAATATAGATATAATGTGTGCCTTACAAGAGATCATCAAGACATCACATAAAGGGTATATATACATCGAATAAATCATGGATTCAACATTCAATGGGATTGCCAGAAGAATATTCAATTGGAACCAAAATAAGTTTTTTTTTTTTTTATAAAGTTCCGCCAGGAACCTAAGAGTTGAATTCTGAGCTCTAATAATACAAATCCTGAAAACAGTAAGCGTTCATCTTGTGGTTAAATCTACCAAAGAGGCTCTTTTGTTTCATTATCTCAATTTACTTGGTATAATTACAATGTTATATGTTTCTTAATAAAAATTCCAACATATCTCTGAATTTACAGGATGTGACACTAGAAGTGAACGCAGTTACTTTTTTTCCCTACCCCTTCATTCATATTTATGAGATTGTCCTGAATATTCTTCATGACAATACCCAAACTCCGAAGTTCAGAGTGCAAAGCCTGAAACCAATTTTTCAATAAAAGTTTGAAAGGTGATTGACACATAAAAGCATAAATGAGTGACTAAGAACCAGATATCCAAACCTCTTTCTCCAAAATTAGATTCTCAATGACTGCGTCTTTTGATGATAGAATTTTCTGAAGGTTTGGTGGTTAAGAAAAGAATCCCAGACTAAACATATTTTCCTTAAAGAGTAACACAAAATGAAATATTTAGACAACTGATATTGCAGTTATGTTAAAATAAATTAAGCCCACTAGGCTTTGTTACTGATATGGATATCTCATCTATCTGTGTTTGAAAGGCTGTACTAATTTTTGCTGCCTGGACCTGTGCTTCAAGCTCCAAGATTACTATAGTTTTTCTTTGTATCTCATCTTCATCACATTTCAGTTTTTCTTCCAAGTCACCAATCTTTTCTGCATAAATTAGTCCAGTATTGGCTCAATAATAAAACACTTTTACCATCAATATGCAGCTAGTTCAATCTCTAATTTATTCAGCATAAAACAAGTACAACTCGATCACTGCATTTTTAAACTTGATAAATGAAAACAAATGAGCTAATTTTTCAGAAAATCGCCACTTGCATCTACAAACATCGTGCATGCAGAAACTAATTCTTAACAAATTATGACTTGAACTAGCAAAAACAACCAAAAATCAACTAATAAATTCAGATGATCACAAAATTTAATTACCAACAAATACTTTCTCGAATGCAGAGACTTTATCCAATTTGTTGTTTAAGTCAGCCACTGTAAACAGCAAAGTAAAACAGAAATCTTATCAGAAACTTCATGAACTCAAGATCTATAATCCAAATCGTAATAGGCAAACAACTGAGACAAGAGTAAGGCTACTTGCCTACATCTTCTTTTTCACTCATAGTGTGTTGCACATTATCGACAGCTTGCTTGACGGAAACTGCCTCTTTCTCTATTGAATCAAATAACAATAAATGAGACTTTACTTTTTCAGATAGCACGCCAAGCTTCCTATCCCTTGTTTGAATTGCGCGCTTCATATCACAATTGGATTCCTGCTTATTAATATGGCATGCCATGCCATGTCAAAGAGATAATTACTGCATACACAACAACAATTTCACGAGGACATTGATAAAAATCAAACTATATCACATTTACATTACTCTTAGAAACATTCTCAAATTAGAAGTCATAAACAAAAATTAAAGATACGTTTTACCCATTATTTTCACAAACCTCATACGCATTTGCAAAACATTCCTTGGATTGGATTAGGTTGTGTATAGTTTCCTTCAACTCTTTTTGCTTGTTTTCAAGCAAAACATTGTCATTCTGAAGATAAATTACCTACAAAAACAAAACCCAAGACAATATAACCACGTTCGCACTGTGATCTCGAAAACGCCTTAAAGTAATTTCACATACCTTTCTTTCAAGTTTCTGCCGATGCTCATTAGAAGAAGATAATTCAGCCTGCAATTCTTGTATCTTCCTAGCGAAATCTTCCTCATTTTGCTTTTGTTTCTGTATCCAAACATCACCGATCAATCATTCATCAATGAAAAAATATTCCAATAAAATAAAAATAAGACCTGAATTCGATGATGAAGGTGCTCCGTCGCCGAGTGCTCCCGTTCCTGAAAAATTCCCCAAAGAGCTAAGAGAGAGGGACAGAGAGAGAGTGATGGATAAAGATAATGGTGAGGGAAAGCATACTCTGAGTTCTCGAAATTCAGAGATGAGAGTTCCGAGCTGGAGTTTGAATTTGGAGAGTCTTAACAACTCCATATGTTCACCAAAATGATCCATAGCTGGAAAAATTTAGCCGTGGAAGTGTTTGGGATTGGGATCCTGAACTGATTCTCTTCTTTATTTCTCAAGTATATTCACTCGATCAAAGTTTTCCTTTCATTTCATGCATGCCTTAGACATTTTGGACGATAACCATTTCGCGTTTGCTTTAGCCTTTGCCGTCGTAGTTAAATCAATTATGATCCCACTCATAATTCGTGGAATAGAGTAGAGTTGTAAATAGGAGTCCGGCTTTCTAGGACGGCAAGAATCTGACACAAGCACGACACTAAACCAAAAAAAAAGATATGAGCTTGGGCTAGTCCAGACAAGAATTGAAATTGGCACGAGATTGTACGATAAGCTCGTAGCACACGATAACAAACTAGTCCCAAAACATTAATAATAATAATAAATTTTTATTTATGAATTCCTTATAAATTAAAATAATAATATAAGTCTATTACTTTTTTTTAAATGTTTATAAGTATATTAATTTAATTTAAGATTTATGAGTTAAAATTTTTAGTATTTATTAGTAGGTATTCAAATTCTAATAATTATTTTGATATAATTTTGTGTAAAATATTGTTGAAAAGTATATAAAAATATCTCAAACTATAATTTAAATAAAGAAAAGTATTTGGATTGGTGGTGATTCCATTAGTTGTTAAGGAGGAGGTAGAGATTCCAATTCTCCATCCTTATATTTTTTGGCAATAATAAAATAGGCATAAAAGTAGGCCCGAATTTGGGCCTTGACACGACACGACATGGGTCGTGCTAAGCTTACTCTTTCAAATATAGGTCGATTCGGCCCTGCCGAATTAGAATACAAGTCAAGTGACCAGCCCGGCCCAATTCATTCGAAGGCACGAAAATGTGGGTCGTGTGATATCGCCAAATAAACTCCTAAGCAGTCGCAATAATAATCAGGCTATGTTATATCTACAGATACGTAAAATACAAGTAAAAAAAAGATTAGTAAATTAAAATGAGAAATAAGAAACTTTGTAATAATGTAACTATGAAAAAGAATAATTTTTAAAACACTAAATAAATAAAATTGAATAATTAGAATCAGAAAGAAAACATGGAAGACACAAATTTCATTCATGCAAACATATATATTTTAATAAAATTGATTTATTCTATTCAACTATAATTCTACACCACTAATTATAGTTGGAAAATATATATAATAAAGCTCACCTTAAAATATGTTCTTAATTAAATTATACTAACTTCTAATTTTAAAAACCTATCATATTATATATTTTGAAGCGACAAAATACAAATGACAGAATACAGTAAAAAGCATATAACATAACAAATATCCTAAATTAAATCAAGAGCCTAAATTACATAAAAAGTACATAACTAGACTTATGTAAAAAACACCAATAAACTTAGAATAAAAATTAGAAGAAAATAAATTTAATTGTAACAAATATATAGAAATGAAGAACAAAAAAGAATCAATATATTAAAAATATAACGTGAAACATGAACTTCACTCTAGCCTATCCACAAGAGAATGCAGCCTAAAATACGCATTGTTTTCACTCAATAAGTGTAAAAGAAATGAAAGAAAAATGAGAAATAAATGATTTTCTCTCTAACTATACTCTCTACATTTAATTCCACAATCTGATATGTTTTTCCCTACATTTGGCTCTCTATTTATAGTGGAAATAGGACCCAAAGTGTGTAAAATCGTGTACAAAATAATGGAGAAAATGACTGTGAAATTGGAGCAAAGTGGGAGACAAGTTGCAGTATTAAAGGAGACACGTTGCCACGTGTCATGCATTGATTGGCTCGGTAGAGATGTGTTGGGGGTGTTGGAGATAGAAGCCAGGCGAGTGGGATAGGTGGCAGCCTTTGGTTGGCTTGGTAGGCTGGCGCGTCATGCGGTGGCAGCATTGGCTCGGCAGCTTGGCTCGGCTCGTGTGGCTTGACTATGTCAGGCGGGTGGGATGTGTGTCAGGCATCTGGTGGAGCTGGGGCAGGCGTCTTAGCTGGAAGTGGCTTTGTGATAAGTACCGAATTTGTCTATTTTTAATTCATTATTCTTCTATGATTATGCACTTGATTATTTATTTATATATGTTTAATTAGTTTATTTTGTGTTTTTAAGATTTTCAAGGCATTTGGATGAAAACAAGTGAATTTTGGATGTTTTGCAAGCAATGGTTAAGCTCAGAATTACAAGTCTGAAACTTCACACTTGATTTTGATAATTTTGCCAATACTCTTTTGGAAATATACCTAGAAATACAAGTTTTAGATATTTTTCTTAGATTTCCATAGCTTTTTGAATCGTCCAATCTTGAGCTATATTGAGGAAATTATGTGTAAAATAATTTCAATTACTACAATAGAAGAAAACCAAAAAACGGGAAAAATTGCTACGGCCATGACCAGCCTTATTTTAGGTCGCGGCCTGGTAGACAGAACATAGTGGCTACCGCCAGAAATATCCCAGGATGCGGCCGGAGCCCAATTTTCTAGAAAATGCATTTTCTAGTGGTCGCGGCCGCCAAGAAACACTGGCCGTGGCCGACAATCGATTTTTCCTTATATTTCAATTTTTAAATGTAATTTTTGGTGGGCTATAAAAGGGATTAGGGTTAACTTTGAATACAACTTTGAATTGCGAATTTTAGAGGCTAGAGCAGCAGAGGAGGAGAAAAAACATCATCATCTATATTCTTCAATCTAGTTTTTCTTTCTTCTCAAAACTCTTTTATTTTCATTGAACATTTATGTTTATGAATATGAATATGATTATGGAGTAGTTTTCTTTATAGTTGAGAGTTATTTCAAAACTCTATACATGAATGCATTGATGAATTTTGTTCCTTCTATTCCCTTGTATTAATTTGCTTCTATTTTTCTATTTGAATGTTATTAATCTTGTGAGATCTTGTTAGGTGACCAACTAATTAGGGTTTTTCATTCTTCTACTATCAACTTAGGATTTCTATTCACCTAATAGTTTAGGATTCTAAGAAGAGTGATAAATTGCAATTAGAGTATTTTGACTGTGATGAAAAATAGAACCTAGGTTAAATGAATTGCATGCTTAATGAGTTTGATGCCTAGATTAACTTGTTTCCACAAAGTGTAATGCTTTGACTAGGTTAAATAGATCGCATGCTTAATGAGTTTATTGCTGGGTAAAAAAGGTTAATTAAGAGTGCTTAGCTTTAATTAAGTATAATAGGGAAACTGAGATAATTGAATTCTTAAGTGTTATCTGTGGGTTTAATAGTTTAATTGGAAATAGGGAATATTATTCGTCATTGTTGATAGATTGATTGTTGAAGGTGAAGAGTAATTCTTGACTATTTCTTTAATATCGTTATATCCTTAGTTATTCAATTTTTATATTTATATTATTTTATGTTTTCAATTGTTAAAACTAAAACCCCTTTCTAATTTTAATTTAGTTATTATTTTGAATAATAATTTATTCATCGTCCTCGTGGGTTCGACCCTTATTTACCACTATCTTGAAGTAGCTGGTGTAAGTGAAAAAAATATATTTAAGAAATAGTCAAGCCATAACCCTTCAACAACCTATCCAAACATAGCTAAATCCCCAAGGTAAAGTTCTCAATCAACTCAGCACCTCAAAACACACAAAAGCCAAGCTAAACTTGGCCAAAACCTAATCAAATAAAAAAAATTGAGAACTGAGTTTCTAAACTCCAAAACTTAGCTAAAAATCATAATAAACAGAGGGATTCAAGGCTAGAAATCATTACCTCAGTTGGCCCAACGTGATGCTAAGCTCCTTCCCAAACAATCCCAATCCTAGGCTAGCCTTGATTCCTCCTAGATCGCAAGAATTCCCAAGGAATTTGAGTGCACGTGTGAACAAGAAAGAGAGAGAGTTGAAAGTTTTTCCTTCTGCTTTGGTGTTTGTGCGATTTAATTAGACTCTAAGTAACCTTAAGCAAATCCCGAGGCTCTCGGTACCAAAAATGTCCCCGAGGGAAAAAGGGTAAAAGCTCCCAGAATTCTCTCATAATCTCACTAATACATAATATATTGTCGAATAGTTATCCCCAATAATCGATATCTCAGTAATGTACTAGATACCCAAAATACCCCTTGACTCACCCGAGTTAAGTATTCAGTCTCGTTGTGACTTTCCTGCTAACTTGCTCCCTAGGTTCGTCTAGTGCCGAGTAACCCAAATATATCCACATAATAATGTGGTCTCACACATATCAAATATATGCACATATATTCCAAATATACCCATAACGGACATTATCATATAATTACACACATATATATCACATAAACACATAATTTTCCATCTTAACCCCCTAACCAAGGCCTTAAGCCTTATTAGGTAATTTGGGACGATACAACTATCCCCTCCTTTCAGAAGTTTCGTCATCAAAATTTTACCTGAACAACTCGGGATATTGATTTTGCATATCTGCCTCCAGCTCCCAGGTTGCTTCTTGTTCCTCAGGACCTTGTCCTTCATGTCTAAAATCTGAACTAGTTGCTCCTCATAGGATAAATCAGTCTTCGGTTCCAGATCCTCGTAACTAAACACATGAGTCCCATCTGATACATACTTCCTCAGCATGGAAATATGAAATACGTTGTGCACGCTAGACAGTGCAGGGGGTAAGGCCAACCTATAGGCCACCTGACCGATCCTCTCTAGGATCTCAAATGGTCCAACAAACCTAGGGCTCAACTTGCCCTTCTTCCAAAACTGCTTCACCCCTCTCAATGGTGAAACGCGGAGGAAGACATAGTCCCCAGACTAGAAATCTACATCTCAACGCTTGGGATAAGCTTAGCTCTTCTGTTTACTCTAAGAAGCGAGCATTCGAGCTCTAATCTTCTCAATAGCCTCAGTGGTCCTCTGAACTGCCACAAGACCAAAATATTCCCTCTCACCCATCTCATCCCCGTGAATGGGTAATCTACACTTCCTACCATACAACATCTCATAAAGTGCCACTACAATAGTCAACTGATAGCTGTTATTATATGAAAGCTCTATCATAGGCAAATATTTACTCCAGGACCCTTCAAAGTCCAATACACATGCTCTCAGCATGCCTCCAGTATCTAGATAGTCCTCTCAGACTGACCGTTGGTCTGAGGATGATAAGTTGTACTGAATTTGAGTTGTGTACCCATCGCCCTCTGTAAACTTCCCCAAAACTTGGAAGTAAAGATAGGGTCCCTATCAAACACGATAGAACTCAAAGTCCCATGAAGGCGTACTATCTCTCTCACATAAAGATCTGCATACTGGTCAACTGTGTAATTCGTCCTCACTGGTAAAAATTGAGTTGACTTCGTATATCGGTCCCCAATGACCCAGATTGAATCATGCTGGCCCACTTTCCTGGGTAATCCTACCATGAAATCCATCGTGATATCCTCCTATTTCCACTCTGCAATATCCAGAGGCTGCAGCAGCCCTGCTGGTCTCGGATGCTCTGCCTTGACTTACTGACAGGTCAGACACTTCACCACGTACTCAATCACATACCTCTTCATCCCAGGCCACCAATATAAAACTTTTAGATCCTGGTACATCTTCGTGGTGCCTGGATGTAGAGAATAAGGGGTAGTATGTGATTCATCCAGAATCTCCCATCTGATCCAGTGTCCATCGATACGCAAATCCGATCTTTGTATCTCAATAAGTCCATGCCTGACACTGTGTAGTCCTTAACTACTCAAGCTAGGACATCCCCTCTGATCCTTCCCAATTATGGGTCACTCAACTGCATCTCCTTAATCATCTCCAAAAAAGTAGACTAGAGGGTGATGTTGGCTAACTGGCCCACCACTAGCTCAAAACCTGCTCTAGTCATATCCTCAGCCAACTCCCTAGATATCTGGCTATCACTATACAACTATTCTAGACACTTCCAGGTTAAGGCGTTTGCTACCACGTTGGCTTTCCCTTAGTGATAGAGGATCTTACAGTCATAATCCTTCAACAGCTCTAGCCAACATCTCTGCCTCATGTTCAAATCCTTCTGCATGAAGAAGTATTTCAAACTCTTATCATTTGTGTATATCTCACACTTCTCACCATACATGTAGTGTTGCCACACCTTCAGTGCAAAAACTACTGCTGCAAGTTCTAGATCATGTGTGGGGTACCTCTACTCATACTCCTTCAGCTTATGTGATGCATAGGTAATCACCTTCCCTATCTGCATAAGGACACAACCTAGGCCTTGCCTCAATGTGTCACAATAAACCACAAACTTGTCCTAATCTTTAGGATGACTCAGAAATGGAGCGGTGATCAAATTCTTCTTCAATCTCTGGAAACTGTCCTCACACCTGTCTGACCATATGAACCTTTGATTCTTGTGTGTCAACTATGTCAGTGGTGATACAATCTTGGTAAATCCCTCCACAAAGCATTTGTAATAACCTTCCAATCTCAAGAAACTTCTAATCTCTGAAGCATTCTTTAGCCTTGGCCAATCTCTGACTGCCTCAATCTTCGTTGTATCCACCATAGTTCCATCCTTATTGACTATGTGACCTAAGAAATTCACATGTGGCAGCCATAACTCGCACTTCTTGAATTTAGCATATAGCCTATGCTCTCTCAGCCTCTGTAGTACTAATCTAAGATGTTATTCGTGCTCTATCTCTGACTAAAAGTATACCAATATATCATCGATAAAGACGATCACAAACCGATCCAGGTAATCTTTGAACACCCTATTCATAATATCCATAAATGTTGCTGGGGCATTAGTCAGTCGAAATGACATCACCAAAAACTCATAATGCCCGTACTTGGTGCGAAAAGTTGTCTTTAGTATATCATCCTCCCTGATCCTCAGCTGGTGATAACCAGATCGAAGATCTATCTTGGAGAATACCGTCCTACCATGTAACTGATCAAATAGATCATCAATCCTTGGCAGAGGATACCTATTATTGATATCAACTTGTTCAGTTCTCTATAATCAATACACATCCTTAGAGAACCATCTTTCTTCTTCACGAAGAGAACTGGTGTGCCCTATGGCAAGAAACTGGGCCTAATAAAACCCAAGTCTAGTAACTCATGTAATTGAACCTTTAGTTCCTTCAGCTCTGCTAGATCCATCCTATAAGGTGCCCTAGACACTGGCTCTGTCCCTGGTGCCAATTCAATCACAAACTATATTTCCTTGTGTGGAGGTGACCCTGACAGATCCTTTTGAAACACATCAAGAAACTCATTGACTAATCTAGTCTGTTCTGGTCCCACTGGCACGACCTAAGTGGTATCCACCACACTAGCTAAGAATCCTATGCATCCCCCTGCAATAGGTCTCTAGCTCTTAGTACATATATCATAGGTATACGGGGTCCATGCACAGTGCCAACAAATACAAAGGGATCCTCATCCTTAGGCTCAAAGGTTAGCATCTTCTTCTTGCAATCTATCATTTCCCTTTACGTCTCTAACCAGTCCATACCCAAAATTATATCAAATTCAGTAATAACCAATTCTATCAAGTCAACTAACAACTCCTTGTCATCCAATGTCGCTGGTAGTGATCTGACCCATCTCTTGGAAACCACTAACTCCCCAGTAGGTAGCATAGTATCAAACCCCATAGGATCAAAGTCACAAGGTCAAAACAGTTCATCAATAATCTTATTAGCAACAAAAGAGTATGTAGCACTCGAATCAATCAAATCAGTATAAAGTAGTCCATCAATAACTGGGTAGTAGGATCGATCCCGAGCCCTTAGGTTTTAGTTCTCGCACTCAAATCCCTCCCGGGGCTCAAAAACCCTTCAAGCGTCGCGACTCAAAACAAAAGAGTCACGACCTGCCCCAAGTCAGAGAGCCCAAGGCTCTCCTCTATTTCGACACGCATTGCGGCGTGCCACTACTGGTGTCCCAGCTCAAATGGAGGTTCGACACCTCCTTCTCCTTCTTGTTCATGAGAGTTGCGACGCCCTAAGAACAGGGCCATGACTCGCCATGAAAACTAAAAAATTTCCCCGCTTTCTTCAAGCCAAAACCCACCAAAAACTTATCCAAACATAGTTAAATCCCCAAGGTAAAGTCCCCATCAACTCGACACCTCAAAACACACAAAACCCAAGCCTAAACATGGCCAAACCCTCTTCAAATTCCAACATTCAAAACTGAGTTTCTAAAATCCAAAACTTAGCTAAAATCTAGAACAACAGAGGGATTCACGGATGGAAATCGTTACCTTAGTTGCCCCAAAGTGATGCTAAACTCCTTCCCAAACAATCTCGAGCCCAGGCTAGCCTTGATTCCTCTTAGAATGCAAGAATTCCCAAGGAATTTGAGTGTGTGTAAATGAGAGAGAGAGAGAGAGAGTTAAACGTTTTTCCTTCTATTTTGGTGTTTGTGTTATTTACTTAGACTCTAAGTAACCTTAAGCAAATCTAGAGGCTCGGGGTACGAAAAACGTCCCCAAGGGAAAAATGGTCAAAACTCTTAGAATTCCCTCCTAATCTCACTAATACCGAATATATATCCTCGAATAGTTATCCCCATTACCCGATATCCCAGTAATGTACTAGATACACAAAATACCTTTTGACTCACCCGAGTCGGGTATTCAGTCTCGTTGTGACTTTCCCGCTAACTTGCTCCCTAAGATCGCCTCGTGCCGAGTAGCAAAAATGTATCCACATAATAATGTGGTCTTGTAATGACCCAACGAATTCTAAGACTTTGGACCATTAAAACTACTATACATAGACACTATAAGAAAACAAACATACGAAGCATTCATAACTTTATTAAAATCTATAATGTTGAAATTCATAAATGCGGGGTATGGGATCCCATTGTTTAAAAAAATAAAACATAACTGTAACTTAATTAACATTTGTTTACAAAATCCAAGTGTGGAAAATACATAGAAACATAATTAAAAAGACTGAAAATAACATTGTCCTCCAATTGTTCACCCAGTCCAATGAATCCATTCTTCCTCAATACACAACCCCAAGTTGCCAAAAATCCTTCCGCCGCCATAACTATTTTCCTGCATACATAAAAAAATAAAGGAATGAGCCTAATGCCCAGTAAGGAAAATCTAACCACATACAACATAAATCATAAACATGAGGCTATATCATAAACGTATACTATAAAACATATGACTATATAAAAACAACATCTATTACAATGGCCATCATACTTCTTGGGACTTGCTAGCTAGGCAATCATATGCCCATAAATTTACAGGGCTAGTTATCTAAACAAGTCATATAAATTTATGGGGCTCGTTATCTAGACAATCATATGCCCAAGGAATCTACTATTGTGACTTGTTATCTAAACAAGTTATATATTTATTATCTAAACAAATTATGTGATTGTTATCTAAACAATTCATATACTAAAACAACTAAAAACATATCATACATATAACATAAGCATATATCAAAACATGAAAGCATACAAAATCTATCCTATTTTTCTTACCAAAATTGAGATGTGAGAACAAGGACGGGATTTGGACCACTCCTAAAACCAACAATAAAAAATGTGAGTATTTCTAATGAAAGAGATGATCAAGAAATTAACTAAACCACCAAGATGAAACTTACCGAAAAGAAACCTTAAGTTCAAAGAACTTAAATACCTAACCAAGAATGGAAAACAACGAGTTAGGATTTGAGTAAAGAAAACTAAAAGAAACTAAAGAGACATACAGAAATGAACTAGGAATAGGAATACCTTTGGATGTACTAGAACTGAACTACACCTTGATATAGAAAAACACACTATTATCTTACTTCCCGAGTGTTTATAAAGCTTAAGATGATAAAGCTTATACCCCAACCCAAGTGTTTATCACTCAATAGTAAACCTAGCAGCTTGAAGGCTCTGAACACAGCTTGAAGAATGGGAGAAATGGCTGGGTACTAGGTCCTATTTATAGAGTTCAAGGAGTGAAAAGATCTTCTTTTAGCTTGAATAAAAATAATGAATATTACTTGAAAAACATTTGAATATTCGTTCAGTAGAGGCTTAAGACTCAGTCAAAACGTTCAGAGGCTTGCTAAGAGGTTAAGGAATAAAATGAGCTCGGTTTCAAAAATGTTTGAAAAGTTTTCCCTAAGGCCGATATATCACCCATTGTAGGTGATATATCGCCTGTGGTTATGCCCCGAGTGTTCGTCGATGTGTTTGTGGGAAGTTCACGTGTTTTCGTATTCCCTGTGTGGCGATATATCGCCCCTATAGCTGCGATATATCGACATACGCTGAAATATTATACACGTAATTGCATTTTTTCAGCTTAATTTGAATTTGGCAAACAACTTTGACTGAGTCCTAATGTGTTTTTAAAGCTGCTGGCAGGTCCTAATGTGTTTTTAAAGCTGCTGGTATGTTCATTACTGTGTTTTTAAAGAATACTTAATTCCTTAATAAACATGCACACGACAAGTGTCATGATCTTACTAGTTCTATCTAAACCTTATAGTATAATAAAATAACATCTTTATAATCAGCTATATTAATCAAACCTTATGTTATAATTAATATTCTTAAACTATAGGTTAAACTTATAAAGTCTATAAGTGTTGCTATGAGTGTTCAACTAAGTCTCGGCTTGAACCAAAGTCCACAGTAATGAACATACTATAACTACTACTACTACAGTAGCAGCAGCAGCAGTATGGTAGTAGTAGTAGGAACAGATCATCTAGTTGACTCCATGACCATCCATGATCTCATGTCCTTCATAGACGCATATTCTAGATATAACCAGATCGCGATGAACCCTGTAGACTAAGAGCTCACCAGCTTCATGTGTAACGACCCAAATTCACTAATAAGGCTTAAAGGCCTTGATTAGTGTGCCGGGAGGGCATAACTTGATTATATGTGAATTAAGTGATTAAAAGCATGTTATATGATTATTTGAATATCTGTGATGCATGACTATGTGTACTGGTATACATGTAGGCCCTGATTAGATTAGAAGGGCGTATTCGTAATTTTGGCCCGTTGTGGGCATAACTGTATATATTTGTGATAAATTGTCGAGACCACATTATTATGGGGATGTATTTGTAATATGTGACTCGAGGCGATCTTATTGAGCGGTTTAGCGAAAAAGTCACGACGGGGACTTACACCCGGCTCGGGGCGAGCCTGGGGTATTTCCGGGAATTTAGAGAATATATTGGAGTTTATTTTGATATCGAGGAATATAATTGGTGATTAGTTAGGCGTCGGGAAGTAAGTGGAAAATATTAGAGACACTCGAGGAATTAGCGGGAATTGGGAACAAATGACCAAAATGCCCCTAGGTTGATTTAAAGGCTTAGGAATTATGGGAGGGTAACATGGTCATTTGGCTTATAAGGGATACGAGTTAAGTCTGCTTTATGCCTTAGTGGAATGTCTAGAATTTGAAGGAAGTCTGAAGAAAGAAATGAAAAGTAGAAGGAAAAAGGAAAGAAGGAAAAGTGGGAGACTCTATTTTCTCTCTCTCGGTCTAGGTATCTCATAACCAATTCTTGAGGTCTCTTGGAGCTAAAACTCAGAGAGAGTTTGGGCAGGATCTTGAGGTTAGGATCCCTAATTTGTCTAGAGGAATTGGCAGAGGTTACTCATCATTTGAGGTAAGGTCTTGAGGTTGTAACTCAGTTTCCGGTTCTTAGTATTAATATGGGTTTTGAGCTGAGTTTTGGTGGGAATTCAAGGGAATTGAGGCTGAAGCTTTGAGGAGGTGAAGGCTAACCAAGTGTGGAGGATAACCTAGGTTGAGCTCATCCATCAAAGGTAAGAAACTCTAGTTTAAATTTTGTGAATTCAGTTGATTTCTATTGAGTTTTGAGCTCTAGGTTCAGCCATGGTGAATTTTGTGTTTTGGGGTGCATGTGATTGAATTTCTTATGATTGGGAATTATGGAATGAGTTGAGGATGTTGGGAGGCTTGTTTTAAAGTTTGGTTGAGGTTTGGTTGATTTTTGGGAAGGTTTGGCTCAGAAAAATTCGAAGGAGAAAATCTGTGTTGGGCTGTGATGTGACTAGCGGTGTAGCGCTAGTCACTGGGCTCTACAGCGCTAGGCCCTGAAGTTCCAGAGCCTTTTGGCTCTGCTTGTAGCGCTATAGCGCTCTCCTTAGGGCGCTGTAGCGCTACCCTGTTCCCAGAAAGGGGTTTTTGGGTTATTCCTAAGGGTTTTTGCCCGAGGGTTCGGGGTTTAATTCCACCACCCCATTTGGTGGAATTAGGGCTTCCTGAGGGCTCGGGATTGGTCCCGAGGCTAGGTTTTGGATTTGTGGTTTGGTGATGATTCTGATCTATGGCTGTGACTAGGTGTACACTAGGGCTCAGACGGGATCATGCTTGAGGATCAAATTGAACAAAACTAACGAAATCTAAAGGTAAGAAAACTGCCCCCGGTTATGTGTTTGTGATGGGACTAAGAGCTCCCTATGTCTATATAATGTCATAGATGGTATTATGCCATGGGACATGTGATAAACGACCTAAGGGTGCCGTAAATAATACTTGCGCACAGGGTGCTGCTCAGCCACTGGTAGCTGGGGACAGCTTAATATTCATTGAGCTCGGTTTAAGCGGGCCAGAGTCAGTGGGAAAAAATAGAGGGTGCGGCCTAAGGGCGCTAACCCTAGTTCAATTGTAGTTTTAGTGACACATTTCAAATTAAATGACTTGATTAGCAAGTCTTGCACTTTAATAAACACACAATGTAACCGTTTTGGCTATCCAGGGTATTGGAACTTGGTATCAGAGTGTTCTAGGTTTAAGGGTTTCTGAAGAATGGTTGGACATGTACATCCGCGAAAGACAAGCTGGACTCAGGGTTTGGTAATTGTGTATACATGATCATATGCTTAAATGATCTGAATGAAATATGACTGTTGATATTTGTGTGATTAATAGGGAGCATGAGATACTGATAGGGCCTGGCCCTTGACTATTGCATTATGATATTGAGGCATGCTTATCAGCACTGCTATGCATGTGAATGAAAGTATTTGGATAATTTGATGAACTGTTATACTTTGATTACTTGTAAATGTTTGGAGTTCTAATGGTGGATCATGGACGTATTATTACCCTGTCGTCATAGTCTGACTATCGAGTCATTGATTGCAGATTAGCTTGGATAATTATGCGTCCAAGAAAATCTATGCGACTAGCCAGCATCAGGTCTGAGACTAGAGATGATGACCAGGGCCAGACCCCTCTGCCAGTCCTTAAGAACTGGCAGCAACTTATGGCTGACATGCAAGCACGGCTTTAGAGCCAGGATGAACAGATTCGAATTCTGTGACAGTAGGCTCCATCAGAGAGTGTTGCGCCCATTGTGCCACCTGTAGTGGTACCAGTTGTACAGCCAGTAGAGGTTGGGAACAGATGGGAGCCGTTGTATGAGCGGCTCAGGAAACAACAACCCCTGATCTTTGAGAGAGGACCTGATCCACTGAAGGCTGAACAGTGGATGAACATGATTACTACCATCTTGGATTTTATGAGGGTAGAGGGACATGATAGAGTAGCCTGTGCCACATATATGCTGAGAGAGGATGCCCGAATCTGGTGGGAAGTGGCATCACAGACTAGAGATGTTACTGCTTTGACGTGGGAAGGATTCAAGGACCTATTCAGTCAGAAGTACTATAATGTTTCCATCAAGGCAGAGAAGGTAAATGAGTTCGTAGGGCTGGTTCACGGCAGCATGACAGTTACAGAATATGCCCTAAAGTTTGATAGACTTGCAAAATTTGCACCCGACCTTATGCCTACTGATGCAGCTAGGAAGGACATATTTATTAGAGGGCTTAATGCTATGATAACTCGAGATGTGAGGACTACAACAGTTCCTGGAGGGACAACTTATGCCCAAGTTGTAGAGAAGGCTCTTACCGCTGAGGAGGTGGAAAATAAGATGTGGAGGGAGAGTGTAGCAGGACGGGAGGGCCGCAGGGCGGTGCCTTCATATTCTGGTTCAGGTAGGGGTGGAGGCCCCAGTGATTTAAAGAGGAAGACCCCTGATGCTTCGACCACTCCTGGTCTTGATAGGAGAGGTCGGGGTACTCAGGGTGGCCGTCAGGGAGGCGGTGATACATGGAGGACTTATCTTGAGTGCATGAGGAGCAGAAGATGCCATCTAGGCGAGTGTCGGGCTAAGGCCTGTTATGTGTGTGAGGTGGTGGGACATCTCAAGAAAGACTGCCCGACAGTGAAGAAGGGAGATGCGGGGAAGGTGGACAGCTTGACTCCAGCTCGAGTGTTCACCCTGACGCAGGCGGAGGCCGAGGCTAGTCCCTCAGTAGTGATAGGTCAGCTTTTTAACACTGGCTCTCCTTTTACTGTATTGATTGACTCTGGTGCTACAAATTCGTTTGTTTCTAGTAAGGTGATTGATAGACTGTGTAGACCTAGTGAGTATTATACTTCAGGGTATGGGACTATTTTTCCTATAGGGGAACTGGTAGTATCTAGGAGGTGGATTAAAGCACTGCCAGTGATAGTTGATGGTAGAGAGTTGTCAGTAGATTTGATTGAGTTGAGTATGGAGGACTTTGATATGATCTTAGGTATGGATTGGCTGGTTAGATATGGAGCTACTATTGACTGCAGGAAGAAGATGGTGACCTTTGAGCCGGAGGGCGAGGATCCCTTTGTTTTTGTGGGAGCGGTGCATGGCCCCCGCATACCTAGAATTTCAGCGCTGAGAGCTAGGTACCTATTACAAGGAGGATGTATAGGTTTCCTAGCTAGTGTGGTGGATACCACCAAGGTTTCGCCAGCAGGACCGGAAGAGACCAGATTAGTTTGTGAGTACTTGGATGTGTTTCTTGAGAACTTACCTGGGTTGCCGCCATGTAGAGAGATTCAGTTTGTCATTGAGTTGGCGCCAGGGACAGAGCCAGTGTCGAGGGCACCATATAGAATGGCACCGGCAGAATTGAAAGAATTGAAGATACAGTTGCATGAGCTTCTGGATTTGGGGTTCATCAGGCCTAGTTACTCGCCATGGGGTGCTCCAGTTTTGTTTGTGAAGAAAATGGACAGAATTTTGAGAATGTGTATAGACTACAGGGAATTGAACAATTTGACTATCAAGAATAAGTACCCCCTACCAAGGATTGACGACTTGTTCGATTAGCTGCAGGGTAAGACGGTGTTCTCAAAAATTGATCTTCGATCTGGTTATCACCAGCTGAGGATCAAGGACAAGGACATACCGAAGACGGCCTTCCGAACAAGGTATGGGGACTATGAGTTTCTGGTCATATCATTTGGTCTGACCAATGCCCTAGTAGCCTTTATGGACCTAATGAATAGAGTGTTCAAGGATATTCTGGATCAGTTCGTTATTGTCTTCATGGACGACATCTTAGTGTACTCCAGTTCAGAGGCAGAGCACGAGTTTCATCTTCGACAGGTTCTGTAGAGATTGAGGGAGCATCAGTTGTACGCCAAGTTTAAGAAATATGAATTTCGGTTATTAGAAGTGACATTCCTTGGACATATTGTGGGTGCAGACGGGATCAAGATGGATCCATCTAAGGTAGAGGCAGTTAGGGATTGGCCGAGGGAAAGGAACACCTCGGAGGTGCGGAGTTTTCTTGGTCTAGCGGGTTATTACAGACGGTTTGTGGAAGGCTTCTCAAAGATAGCGACATTGATGACTGAATTGACACGGAAGAATTTGAAGTTTATCTGGTCAGACAAGTGTGAGGACAATTTCCAAGAGCTGAAGCGAGGACTTATTATTGCGCCTATGTCGAGTCTTCCTTTGGGGGAGGGGAAGTTTGTTGTCTACGGCGATGCATCGAGATTGGGTTTAGGCTGTGTGTTGATGCAGAATGAGAAGGTCATAGCTTATGCATCACGACAGATGAAGGAGTATGAGCAACAGTATCCTACCCATGATTTGGAGCTAGCAGCGGTAGTATTCGCACAGAAGATTTGGCGACATTATCTGTATGGGGAGAAGTGCGAGGTATACACTGACCACAAGAGTCTGAAGTATTTCTATACATAGAAGGACCTGAACACGAGACAGAGGTGTTGGCTAGAGTTGGTGAAAGACTACGATTGTGATATTCTTTACAATCCGGGGAAAGCCAACATAGTGGCGGATGCATTGAGCCGGAGGGGCCCAGGTCAGTTGTATAGCTCCACCCAGATCTCGAGAGAGTTAGCTGATGAGATGGTCAGAGCGGGGATAGAATTGGTGGTGGGCCGGTTAGCCAATATTACTCTGTAGTCGACCTTGATAGAGCAGATTAAAGAAGGGCAATTGGTAGACGCTCAGTTATAGGAAGTTAGAGAGAAAGTCTTAGTGGGAGTAGCTAAGGACTATTCTATTTCTGAGGATGGTTTGATTCAGTATCAGGGACGGATTTGTGTTCCATCTGATGAGGGGATTAGACGAGAGATACTAGATGAGTCTCATACGACGCCGTACTCACTTCATATGGGTACCACGAAGATGTACCAGGATCTACGGACGTTATATTGGTGGCCTGGGATGAAGAAGGATGTGGTGGAGTACGTAGCCAGATGTTTAACCTGTCAGTAGGTGAAAGCTGAACATCAACGACCAGCAGGGTTGCTTCAGCCTTTGGGTGTTCCCGAGTGGAAATAAGAGGATATTACGATGGATTTTATGGGAGGTTTACCCAGAACTGTAGGGCTTCATGAATCGGTGTGGGTGATAGTGGAAAGATATACCAAGTTAGCCCATTTTCTTCCAGTGAGGTCGACATATATTGTGGATCAATATGTAGAGTTGTATGTGAGGGAGATTTTACGTCTACATGGGGTTCCTAAGTCTATAGTGTCAGACCGAGATCCTTTCTTTACCTCCAAGTTTTGGGGTGGTTTGCAGAAGGCTATGGGGACTCAGTTGAAGTTCAGTATATCCTTTCATCCTCAGACTGATGGACAGTCTGAGAGGACGATTCAGGTATTGGAAGATATGCTCAGAGCATGTGTGATCGACTTTGAGGGATCATGGAGTAAGTACCTCCCATTGATTGAATTTTCGTATAACAATAATTACCAATCAACGATTGGAGTGGCTCCCTACGAGATGTTATATGGAAGGAAATGCATATCTCCCATTCATTGGGATGAGATGGGTGAGAGGAAGTATTTGGGGCCAGATATGGTTCAGAGGACGAGTGAAGCCATAGAGAAGATCCGAGCTAGGATGCTTGCCTCACAGAGTAGATAGAAAAGCTACGCTGATCCCAAGCATAGGGACGTGGAGTTCCAAGTTGGGGACCATGTATTTCTCCAAGTTTCACCATTGCGAGGGGTGAGGAGGTTCAAGAAGAAGGGCAAGCTAAGCCCTAGGTTCATCAAACCTTTTGAGATCCTAGAAAGGATCGGTCAGGTGGCTTACAGGTTAGCCTTGCCACCATCGTTGTCAGGAGTCCATGACGTATGTCATGTTTCTGTGCTCCAAAAGTACGTCTCAGATGCGACACATGTGTTAAGGGATGAAGATTTGGAGTTGCAGACAGACTTGGCCTATGAGGAGCAACTGGTGCAGATTTTGGATCGAAAAGATAAAGTATTACGGAATAAGACGATTCCTCTTGTTAAAGTGTTGTGGAGGAATAGTAGGGTTGAGGAGGCGCCCTGGGAGCTTGAGCCAGCGATGCGGGATCAGTATCCTGAGTTGTTTAGGTAAATTTCGAGGATGAAATTCTTATTAGGAGGGGATAATTATAACAACCCAAATTCACTAATAAGGCTTAAGGGCCTTGATTAGTGTGCCGGGAGGGCATAACTGGATTATATGTGAATTAAGTGATTAAAAGCATGTTATATGATTATTTGAATATCTGTGATGCATGAATATGTGTACTGGTATGCATGTAGGCCCTGATTAGATTAGAAGGGCATATTCGTAATTTTTGCCCGTTGTGGGCATAACTGTATATATTTGTGATAAATTGTCGAGACGACATTATTATGTGGATGTATTTGTAATCTGTGACTCGAGGCGATCTTGTTGAGCGGTTTAGCGAAAAAGTCACGGCGGGGACTTACACCCGGCTCGGGGCGAACCTGGGGGTATTTTCGAGAATTTAGAGAATATATTGGAGTTTATTTTGATATTGAGGAGTATAATTGGTGATTAGTTAGGCGTCGGGAAGTAAGCATAAGGAATATTAGAGACACTCGAGGAAGTAGCGGGAATTGGGAACAAATGACCAAAATGCCCCTAGGTTGATTTAAAGGCTTAGGAATTATGGGAGGGTAACATGGTCATTTGGCTTATAAGGGATAAGAGTTAAGTATGCTTTATGCCTTAGTGGAATGTCTAGAATTTGAAGGAAGTCTGAAGAAAGAAAAGAAAAGTAGAAGGAAAAAGGAAAGAAGGAAAAGTGGGAGACTCTATTTTCTCTCTCTCGGTCTAGGTATCTCATAACCAATTCTTGAGGTCTCTTGGAGCTAAAACTCAGAGAGAGTTTGGGCAGGAGCTTGAGGTTAGGATCCTTGATTTGTCTAGAGGAATTGGCAGAGGTTACTCATCATTTGAGGTAAGGTCTTGAGGTTGTAACTCAGTTTCCAGTTCTTAGTATTAATATGGGTTTTGAGCTGAGTTTTGGTGGGGATTCTAGGGAATTGAGGCTGAAGCTCTGAGGAGGTGAAGGCTAACCAAGTGTGGAGGATAATCTAGGTTGAGCTCATCCATCAAAGGTAAGAAACTCTGGTTTAAATTTTGTCAATTCAGTTGATTTCTGTTGAGTTTTGAGCTTTAGGTTCAGCCATGGTGAATTTTGTGTTTTGGGGTGCATGTGATTGAATTTATTGTGGTTGGGAATTATTGGATGAGTTGAGGATGTTGGGAGGCTTGTTTTAAAGTTTGGCTGAGGTTTGGTTGAGTTTTTGGAAGGTTTGGCTCGGAAAAATTCGAAGGAGAAAATCTGTGCTGGGCTGTGCGGTGACTAGCGTTGTAGCGCTAGTCACTGGGCGCTACAGCGCTAGGCCCTAAAGTTCCAGATCCTTTTGGCTCTGCTTGTAGCGCTACCCTGCTCTCAGAAAGGGGTTTTTGGATTATTCCTAAGGGTTTTTGCCTGGGGGTTCGGGGTTTGATTCCTCCACCCCGTTTGGTGGAATTAGGGCTTCCTGAGGGCTCGGGATTGGTCCCGAGGCTAGGTTTTGGATTTGAGGTTTGGTGATGATTCTGATCTATGGCTGTGACTAGGTGTACGCTAGGGCTCAGATGGGATTATGCTTGATGATCAAATTGCACAAAGCTAGCAAAATCTAAAGGTAAGAAAACTGCACTCGGTTATGTGTTTGTGATGGGACTAAGAGCTCCCTATGTCTGTATAATGTAATAGATGGTGTTATGCCATGAGACATGTGATAAATGACCTAAGGATACCGTAAATAATACTTACGCATAGGGCGCGGCTCAGCCACTGGTAGCTGAGGACAGCTTAATATTCATTGAGCTCGGTTTAAGCGGGCCGGAGTAAGTGGGAAAAAATAGAGGGTGCGGCCTAAGGGCGCTAACCCTAGTTATCATATGTAAATTGATTAATGATATGAGATGATGTACTTGGTATGCTGAATACTTGAACAACATGAATGTCTGAACTATTGAGTATATGTTTATACTGTATGAGTTATCTGGTTGTTTGCTTAATGATTATGCTCTGCTATTGTGTTTTCTTGCTGGGCGTTGGCTCACGTGTGCTACGTGGTGCACGTGAAGGCAAGGGCAGGTTGGACCAATCCTGAGATGGAGAGTTGCGGGGTTGAATGTACATAATCAGCTGATCGGCCGCCATGGTCGAGGAGTGGATCAGGACGAGAAAAGCTTAATTGACTGTTTTGCCTTAGAGTGACTAATAACTGTATTTTAATCCCAAAATTTTGTAGACTGTTTTTAACTTTACTACTTTTGGGATGCCATGAAAGGAAATTTTTTTGTAATGAAGCTTTTGAGACCAAAATCTTTTAACCCTAGTTCAACTGTAGTTTCAGTGACACATTTCAAATTAAATGACTTGATTAACAAGTCTTGCACTTTAATAAACACACAGTGTAACGGTCTTTGCTATCCAGGGCGTTACATCATGACTGATGTATACTGCTACAAGGTCATGCCATTTGGGCTAAAGAATGTTGGTGCCACGTATCAGTGGCTGGTCAACAAAATGTTCGTGGACCAGATCAAGAAAAATATGGAAGTGTATGTTGATGACATGCTCGTTAAGTCAAAAGCTACCAATAAAAATGTATCCAATCTGGAAGAATGTTTTGGTGTGCTGGGAAAGTATGATCTAAAGTTGAACCCTCAGAAATGTACCTTTAGGGTTTCGTCGGGGAAATTTCTAGGCTTTATAGTTAACTCAAGAGGGATCGAGGAAAACCATGAAAAAATCATACCGCTGTTAGAAAATGTCGTCGTGTATGTCGCGAAAAGAAGTCCAGAGCCTAACTAGAAAAGTTGCGGCCTTAACTCGGTTCATATCTAAGTCCACGGAAAAATGTCTCCCCTTCTATAATCTACTCACAGGAAATAGAAAATTTGAATGGAAAGAATAATGCAAACAGGAATTTCAAGATTTGATGAAGCATCTGGCTGAATCCTCTGTGTTATCAAAACCAAATGTTGGGGAATGTCTATACCTATACCATGCAATAATGGAGAATGAAGTTAGTGTTGTGTTAGTTCATGAAGAAAACCAGGCACGAAAACCAGTTTAATACATAAGTAAGAGGCTTCTGGGAGCTGAGTCCCGATATCCTTTGATTGAGAAGCTCGCATTTTGCCTGATTTTGGCATCAAGGAAGCTCATACCATCTTTTCAATCCCACACTATACACGTCTTAACCGATCAACCTATAAGGAAGGTCTTGCAAAAGCCTGAAGCATCGGGGCGTCTGTTGAAGTGGGCTATCAAGCTTAGTTAGTTTGAGATATTTTACAAGCCATAGACAACAATAAAGAGCCAGACGCTCGCTGATTTTGCAGCTGAATGTACTAAGTTCCAGGATGAACCTATGCGGGATTCGGTACAAGAATTGTGGAAACTCTTCATTGATAAATCATCCAACGAAAATGGATCCGAAGTTGGAATAATCCTAATTACACTTCCATATAGCTCTCAGATTCTTTTTTGATGCGTCCAACAATGAAGCAGGGTATGAGTCTTTGTTGGCTAGAGTTCAGGTAGAAAAGGAGCTGAAAGAGAAAGCAATTCAATTCTTTAGTGATTCTCAGCTCATGGTCAATCAATTGTTAGGGGAATATCAAGCTCGATGAATCAATATGGCAGCTTATCTAACTAAGGTAAACAGTGAGTTGTCAGAATTTGAGTTCCGTTTTGTCGAGCAAGTACTTCGCGAGTTGAACACCAACGCTGATGCTTTAGCCTGACTCGCCACCACCAAAGAAGCGGACACACTGAGTGTAGTCCCCATAGAATTCTTAGAAAAGTCGAGCATAGAAAAGGAGTCGAGATAGGTCGGAATGATTCGCGAAGGACCTACCTGGATCATCCCAATAGTAGAATACCTCATGTCGGAAAACTGCCTAAAGGTTGCAAGGACGCACGAAATTGCTATACTAGGTCTCGTGGTATGTTATAGTCGAGATATTATGTACAAGAGAGGTCATTCCATGCCTATTTTAAGATGTGTTGTGCCTGAGGAAGCGCAAGTTATCCTCAAAGAGATCCACGAAGGATTTTGCGGAGACCATGCTAGGGGGCAATGTTTGGCCTTGAAGGTTCTAAGACAAGGTTACTTTTGGCCCACACTATTATAGGACTCGACATCATATGTCCTCAGGGGTGACATGTGCCAATGCTTTGCCTCCATTGCTTTGTTGGGTTTTATGCCCTTATAAAACCATGTCGGACATGTAGCATGATTTCATATTATCAATAAAAGTAGTAGAAATCATTTAGTTTGACAACCGTGTTGCTTGCTTGTTTTATTACATGATTATTGAAATAATACAAACATTTATAAAATCCCAAACATATGGATAGTTACAATTATAGTGACTAGGTCACAGTGGATTATAGTTGTAATTATAAGTTCAAAAGAACGAGTCCTAAGATTAGATCAGTGCATTGGATTTTCACTGATTAGGTAATCTACGATATGATCTACTTACACATTCAGGGTGTGATGTCTTGTCCAAGGCATCGACCAAGTAGATAAGATCGGATGTATTTAGTTACATCGGACTAGGACCGATATTGATTATTGATTGATAAATAAGTATCGTTGTTATCAAATCTAATCAATGTCACAGCGTTGACCATATATTAAGCCGATCTTAATTCTGAGTGATAATATTCTGCTAATTATATTATTTAAATCTTTTGACTTGTTCGTTACCAGCTTCCCCTACGGTCTAGCCCATACTTACATCTTGGAGATTTATTAGTGTAATTGAGTGGGAGTATTATTCATAGATACGAAATCTATAACTTCTGTATGAGAAGTGAAAAGATGATTTCCTTAATTGCTTTGTTCAAAAGGTTAAATGATTGAGATCTCATTTCTGTGATTAAGTTCACGGAAATATCATTTATAAGGAACTTAGTGGGAGTTAAGGATAAAATACTGATGAGGGGTAAAACGGTAATTTGCACCCAGCTCGTTAGTAAGTCATCGATAGAGGATTGACTGATTGTAATGGTTATAACAATGGATAACGTATTTATGGTTTTGAAAATACGTTCTATGAATTCAAGAGTTCAATTCCGAGTCTATAGTGGAGTCACGAGGAATTAATAAGGTAGTGAAATTATTCGTAAATAAATTCACGGTAACTTGTTGGAGCTTGATTTCATGGATCCATGGTCCCCGCATCACCTTTGAGCAAATCATCTAGAATGTCTCAATTAATTGATTTAATTATCAATTAGGATTTTTAAAGTTGACTAGGTCAATTTTGGAAAATTTACAGAGATATGAGATTTAGAGAATAAAAGAGAATATTTGGGTAAATTTATTAATATTGATAAATTGGTATCAATATAAATAAATAATATTAAATCAAGTTTCAAATTATAATTAGTTAATTTGAATAAGGATTTAATTAATTAATTAAAAAAAAATAAATAAAATGTTTTGAATTTAGGCCCAGTTGGGATTTAAGTTCAAAATAAAGAGATTGGGCCCAAGTCCATTTATGGCAGCCCAAGGCTTTTATTTTTGTTTATTATTTTTAATTAATTTAAATTTAAATAAATCCCATTAAGTTGCCTATATAAGGAATATGATATCTAGGGTTTTCAGAGGCAAGTCAGTCTCAGTTGATTTGGGTAAGTGAAAACCTAGACACTCTAATCCTTTCTTAGCCACAATCTCTTCTTCTTTTCTAGATCTCTATCTCATGTGTTGAGAACCAGCCCACACTAGTTCTAGGTTGATCAAAGGCTTGGTGAGGAAGACTGTGTTGCTGATCTTGTTCAATCTCTTGATAATACTCTGCTACAGAAAGGAATCAAGGGTTAGAGAGATTGAAGGATGGAGTTGTTCCAGTTCCGCTGCGTAATGTAAGTTTTTACTTTACTTTGTATTTGTATCAATTTCATAGGAGCATGTTCTAGGAATTTGCATGTTTGTTTGATAATATGTAAATTGCATGAAAATAAATAAAGATCCTGCAATGAGTTTTTCCTACATGCTTGTGCTGTACCCATGGAGTTAACCATGATTTCTTCGCCCTGGCCATTTGCTATATTGGGGATCGAACTAATGGGCTCGTTGCCTACTGCAAAAGGAGGAGTTCGCTATGCGGTTGTTGCAATTGAATACTTTACAAAGTGGGTTGATGCCGAACATTTGGCAACTATAACCACGAAGAGAGTACTTCATAGTGAAGAACATAATATGTCATTTTGGACTACCAAAGAAGATCGTGTTTGACAACAAAACTCAATTTGATAGCGTTCTATTCACGTATTTTTGCGAGAAATACGACATAATTAAGAGTTTTTTTTTAGTGGCATACCCGCAGGCCAATGGACAGGTCAAGGGAGTAAATAAATCTCTCAAGGCGAGTCTAAAAAAACAATTAGAGGGCGCTAAGAGGCTATGGTCTAAATAGCTCCCACAAGTGCTCTGGGCCTATAAGACCTCACATCACACCTCCACTGGACATACTCCCTTCTCTCTAACTTTGTCGAGGCTATGGTGACGTCACACAGGTAGAGAACCTTTGAACAGGAACGAAATGATGACCTACTTAATGCATCCCTGGATCTAATTGAAGAACGACGAGAAGAATCTTAGTTGCAGCTTGCCCATTACCAACAAAGGGTGACACATTACTTCAACTCGAAGGTCAAGGAGCGGAGACTCAAGCTAGGAGATTTAGTGCTTCGAAGGGTACTCCTAACTAACAAATACCCTAAAGACGGTGTACTTAGATTGAACTGGGAAGGACCCTATCAAATCGTGGAGATCTTACGAGAAGGAACCTTCAGACTAGCTTGGTTAAATGGGGAGATGGTTCCACGTACTTGGAACGCCTTGCATCTCATGAAGTATTACCAGTGATAGCAAGTTTTTGTTAGACTCTATTTATTTCATCTTTTGTAAGGCTTAAGTATAAAGGCCATGTTTTTTATTTTTTTAATTTGAATAGTATAAGGTTGATGTGTAATTTAAACATGGTGCCAGATTCTTTCAATTTATACTTGTTATTTAGCACGAGTTGATTGTGTAAAAGTGATTTAGAATATTTTTAAATTCTGATCGCTTGGGGGCATATAACCCTCGATAGTCTTTGAAATACTTTACAAACTTAAGATAAATGTTTGCAACTTAGAATTTGGAAATTTGGAATGTCTGCGACATTTTAAAGCTCAATTTTTGAAAGTAATTCCGAATGCGAACTAAGTTAAGATATTTCAAAGCAAAAATAAAAATCCTAAAATTGAACAAGTTACAAAAGTCCTGGAGATAAACTAGGTCTGAGGCTTGAATCCTAACATGTATGTGCAAATAGGCAGTCAAAACTCCTGGATATAATCAGGTCAACAACTAGAAATTAACTGGTCAAACCATCCGACACATGTATCGACCTAAAAAGCACTCCCTACAACTATGCAAGTGTGTAAAAGATTCAAAGGTTTATAAACACGATAATAATTAATGGAAAGGGGGAGCAGAAAGATCGAACATAAAATACCAACATATATAAGGAAAGTATGTATAAATTGAACAAGGATAATTAACCTTCAGTAGTGCCCTAACGCAATTGTCTCAGCCTAAAAGGCCTCATAACAAGGAGTCTGCAATACTCCAAACAAAAAAAAATGTATGGAAGAGCTTCTCATGCCCGAGCTCCGACAGTTTATTCTTGGGGTGACACCTCCCCCTCCCCTCAATCAGCTCCAGCCCTGGAAGCCGTCACCGCTATCTTCGATGGCCCCTTTCCCAATCGGTCCTGAAACTTGACGAGGTAGCGCCCCTAGACTTTGGCATCAAGGAATGAGAAATCCCTCTCCTGATTGTATGCCCAAAACCAATAGAACATTTCCTCCAAGAAGTTCTCCATCTTGGCCCCGTGGCCCTTCACCTGAAGATCAAACTCCTCGATCCGGGCAACATTCTCTTTGGCCTTTGACTGGGACTTCTCCTCAACCTCTGAGACCTTCATCTTAAGGTGCTCGATCTCCTTCAATAGCTGGTCACGCCCTTGGATCACCTCCAATGCTTGCACCTTAGCAATTTTTTCATTATTATGGGAGGTTACCAGAGCTTTCTTGGCCTCCTTCAGAGCTGCCTTGCCCTCTTCCACCTCAGCGATGCCCCAAATCTGAGCCACGCAAGACTACAACAAAAAATTAATGATGGGTTAGTTAGAAAAATCATGTAACTAAAGAATGAGGATGAGGATAAGACTTATGGTCAGAGACATCCCCAACATGGAGTCGAGGACAGCCGCAGATGGGTTCCCTTCTATGGCCTGCATCTCTTTGGTGCAAACCTGGTTTGCATGCCTCATCATGTGGTTCACAATCTCCTGGAATGTGCTGCTCAAGGGTTCCAGATTTTTCCCCATCTCGATATGGGGACCTGGGATTGTGATAGCTAGGGTTGCGGCTTGGATGACTTGAGGGAAGTCCACAGGATCACGCTGGGGGAGGAGCATCCTTGGTCGTAACCACTGGGGCTGCTGTTGGGTGGAGCTAGTTCCCTTGATTTTGCCTGGAGACCCAGCTCTAGCTCTAATTTTGGAGGCAACCTTCTTCAAAATCCTTAGCCTCTTGATGGTAGGGCAGGTGCTGAAGACGACCTGGAGGCTCATATCTTCTTCTGTAAGAACGAACAAATAAGTTAGAACAAAGACTTATAATTATGAAAATAATGAAGTAAAAAGTGTGAGAACCCTACCCTCCAAAATGGAGGAGGACACTACTATGATTAGCTCTAGATTATGGACCGGGCTAGGCACAACCTCTGTCTCTTGTATGGCTGGGGGTGGGGGAGACTCTAACATTATTACTTTGCAGCATTCACTAGGTTAGAGTTCCTCATCTAGACTAGGCTCATATTCGACCTACCTAATACCTGGGGTAAAGGAACCGTGATATAAGGTGTAACGTCCCAAAATTCCTAATAAGGCGTGTAACCTTGATTAGTGAGCTAGAAGGGCCTAATTGGATTTATTTGTGGTTTTATTGAATATTTATGTGATTATGTGAATTAAATGAGTTCTATTATAATATGACTAATTATGCATGTTTAAGTGTATTAAATTTGCTTAAAGGCCCGTTTTTGTTGAAAATGGGCATTTTCGTAATTTTGACCCGGTGAGGGTACAATTGAAATTATATGTGTTATATGTTTGAGACCACATTATTATGTGGATATATTTGAGATATTTGACACGAGTCGATCCTTTGGAGCAAGTTAGCAGAAAAGTGACAACGTGGATTAATACCCGACTCAGGGTGAGCCTAGGGCTATTTTGGTAATTTGGTGAATTACAGGGAATTATTGGAGTATGAGTTATATTTGGGGAAAATATTGGTATTTTGAGGATTAGTTGAATTGATTGGGAATTTTAAGTGTAATTTGAGGTTTGGTGGGAAGTGGTGTCGAATTACCAAAATGCCCTTGAAGTTGCCTAAGGTTTTGTCAAGGAAGGGGCAAAATGGTCTTTAGCCAAGGAGTTAGACAATAGGTCTAAGTCTAAAGCATTTCCCCTATCACATATAGCTCTCTCTTTCTCTCCCTCAAAGTGATTTTCTTAGTCTTTTGAAGACTTTTCCTTGGAGGATCAAGTTTGGAGGTGATTCCAGAGGAGATTAGCTTGCTGTTTACGATTAGGAGCTGTCAAGTTAAGGAATATAGATGGGGAATTAAAATTCTAGGAGGTAAATCCAAACACTTGAAGCTCTTGAGTTTTTTAGTGTTTTTGGGAAAATCCTTGGATTTTGAGTTTGGATGTATTTTAGAGGTTTTTGGTTGTTGTTTGTTGGATATCTAAGTTGTTAGAAATGTTTTGGTTGTCGAAATTGGTTGGATTGCAGTTTTGGGTGTAGTTTGAATCGATTTGCGATTTCTGAAATAACTAAAAATTCTGGGTTTGGGGTGGTGCCATGGCGCTTGGTAGGAGTGCCGCGGCCCGCTTGAAGGTCCTTGAGGCAGGGGTTTCCTAGGACCGCCTTGGTGCCGCGACCCTTAGTGGCCAGTGTCGCGGCGCAAAATGAGAAAATATTTTAGGTTGGATCTTTACCAAGTGGGGCACCATGGACCTTAATGGTGGCCACCACAGTGCAAAATGCCTAGAAATTTAGGTTGGCCTCTCGGCTTAGTGTAGGGCCGCAGTGCAGTTGGGAGGCGTCGCGACGCTAAATGGAATTTTTTTAAGTATGTGGATTTGGATTTTGGAAAACCAAATCAGAGGGATCAGGAACCATTCCACTTTCGGTTTAGTGGAATTTGAGGTCCCAAGGGTTAGGGCTTAGTCTAGAAGCCCTCTATCGATTCAGTGCTTGATGAATATTCCTTATTATATTATGACTAGGGTGTACCACTAGGCTCGGGAGGAAAGGGTCGCACTCAGGGTCGCTATATTGACTTGCTCAGGACTTGAGGTAAGAAAATTGCACTTATGTTGAGATTTGGGCTTAAGCCCCGGTTATTGAACATGGTTATTACAACACCTGTAATGTTTTTTTTTTTTAACCTGAATGATTGTATTATGTATAGTTGTGTTATGAGTGAAATGCATGTCTATTGGTATTTTGTTGGAAAGCTTGACTTATAAGCCGTGGTCAACATGAGCATGCAGAATGCATGCCTTTATGGCTAGCCCGAATCTGGTAGTGCGATATGCGCTTGTACGACTCTATAGCTGCTTGAAAGAAAAGAGTGCGGTGTGCTCTCGTGTGGCTCTATGGCCGCATGTACAACTCTATAGCCGCTTAAAAGAAAGGAGTGTGGTATGTGCTCGTGTGGCTCTATGGCTGCAGTGATGGATTGAATGCCTACTTCAGTGTTGGCTATAGCTGCTAAGCATGCTATTACTAAATTATAACCTGTTGATTATCGGATGCTAGTAATGATTTAGAACCTATTGATTCTCTGTTCTGCTGTGTTTGAGTTTTCTTATTAAGCCTTGCCTCAAGGGTGCTACGTGGTGCAGGTAAAGGCAAAGAAAAAGCTGGACCATCCATGAGTTGAAGTGTTTCGGGGGCGGCGTGTACATATGTGGCCTGCTTGACCACCACAGTTGAGACTTCTTTTGGAGATCCAGGGGTTCAGTTCATTTTGCCACTTAGGTCAGCCATGTTGTACCTTGTCTATGGTTGTAACTATTTATAAACTCTTTTATGGGATCCCATGTATATACTTAAACTTTTGAATAAACAATAATATTATTTTGGCCAAAAATTTTAATACATAATCCTATAATTAACTTTAATTATACATTTAAGCCCAAATGTCTCATTTAGCGAGTCTAGCTCTATTTCAAACACATATTGTAACGGTCCTTGATTAGTAGGGCGTTACAACTTTGTATCAGAGCTGCCAAGGTTTATTGGTTCCTAAAGATTGGCTGGGCATGTATACTTGCCGCTAAAGATAAGCTCGACTCAGGGTTTGGTAACTAATGATGTGACTATGTGCTTAATTTTTTAATTGATATATATATGCCTTATATCCATGCCCAATTCCTTGACTGCTATGTGAATATGAAAAGATGTGCTTATCACCACTACTGTTGCTTGTAAATACTAAGGACATGCTTATTAGTACTATGGAAGAGCATGAATATGAAACGACATGCTTATTAGCATGACTATTGTATGTTAAAGCTACTGAAATGCTTTTTAGCATTGTTATTTCATTTGTATGCTTATTTGTTTGGTTTGGGACTGTGGGGTGGTGCTGGTTATCGTTATCATTGCCTGATGAGCCGAGTTATTGATTGCAAATATACTTGGAGAGTTATGCCTCCAAGGCGATCAGATCGACTGGCTGGCACCAAGATCTAGACTAGAGATGATGACTAGGGTCAGAACCCTCCGCCAGCCCCTAAGAACTAGCAGCAGATGTTTGCTGAAATGCAAGCTAGACTACAGAGGCAAGAAGATGAGATCTGCTTGTTGAGGCAACAGGTTCTGCCAGGGAACGCTGGAATAGTTGTGTAACCTGCTATTGTACCAGTTTTACAGGAGTAGCCAAGGGTTGAGAATAGGTAGGAGCCTTTGTATGAAAGATTGAAAGCAACACCCTCCTACTTTTGAGGGAGGGCCAGACCCACTGCGAGCAGAGTAGTGGAGGAGAATGACACCCTCTATCTTGGACATTATGAGGGTGGTAGGCAACGACAGAGTGGCATGTGCCACATATATGTTTTGAGAGGATGCTCCCATCTAGTGGGAGGTGGTATCTCAGACTCGGGATGTGACTACACTGAGCTGGGAAGAGTTTAGAGACATATTTAATGAGAAGTATTACAACGATGTAGTCAGAACTGCAAAAGTAGATGAGTTTACCAATCTAGGAAAAGGTACCATGATAGTGATAGAATATGCTTTGAAGTTTGATAGGCTGGCCAAGTTCGCTCCTGACTTGGTGAAACTAATGTAATAAGAAATGGAAGGTTTGTTCGAGGGCTAAATGCTATGATAGCCTAGGATGTCAGGATCACCTCCGTACCCGGAGTTACGACTTATGCTCAGGCATGAGAGCGCCATCAAGTGAGATACAAGGAGGATGGTACCTCCATTTGCTAAATCTGGTAACGGCGGAGGCCCTAATGACCAGAAGAGGTAGACCCCAAACACTTCTATGGTTTTAGGCCCAAACAGGAGGGTTCGGGGCTTTCAGGTTGGCCTCCAGAGAGCGATGAGATTTGGAGGACTTATCCAGATTGTGCCAGATCTAGGAAATGCCATTTAGGAGAATGCCGAGCGAAGGCATGCTTTTTATGTGGAGTGGTTGGGCATCTCAGGAAGGATTGCCCGAAATCGAAGAAGGAACAAGCAAAAAATGTTAACAGCTTGACTTCAGCTCGAGTGTTCACCTTGACGCAGTCAATGGTTGATGCTAGTCCCTCAGTAGTGATAGGTAAAATTTATAGTGTTGGTTCTTCTTACACTATGTTGATTGATTCTGGTGATACACATTCTTTTGTATTTAGCAGAGTGATAGATAGATTGTGTAGACCATGTGATTATTGTGTTGTGGAGTTTGAGACTTTATTACCTACTGGGGAGTTGGTAGTCTCCAGGAGATGGATTGCGTTCATACGACGTCCGTACGGCGGACCCGCGCGAGCCCGTAGCGGGCTTTTTCACAATTTTTTTTTAATTTTTAATTGTTTAAAATTGAATATTTTATGCAGTTAAGTTTAAAATATGTAAAGTTGATTATCTGATTATTTTAGATATCTTTTTCTTTTTAAAATATATTGAATTGGTTATCTAATAATCAAGATATTTTTTTATTTTGTTATAAATGAAATGTTAAAATTAGTTATCTGATTATTCAATATATTTTTATTGTTTAAAATATTTATAATTGATTATTAGATAATTCTAGATATTTTAGATATTTTAAATAGGTAAAAGATATTTTTTTATTTTAAAATTGGTTAAAATATTTAAAAATAAAATATCTTGTCATTCCTAACAACTTAATAACCTAGTTTAAATTAATTATTTAAAATCGAATTTTGTTTGATAAATTCTATTTTAATTAATTTAATATTTTGCAAGTTGTTTAATTAATTATATTGAATTTTGTCTCATGAATTCTATGCTAATTAATTATGGTATTTTCCAAAATAGTATATTGTTGTGGTATATTTACATAATTTAATAATACATGCTTATAAAGTAACATGTTAGGCCCATCCAATTATTAACATATCAAGCATCATTATTAAATTATTTTTTGCATTTGCACTTTAAATATAAGTATAATGATGACCCAATTTTTGTGTTTGAAAAATGTGGGAAAACTCAAATAAAACTTTCATAAAATGTTAGGTTTTATTTGGGCCCAATTAAACATGTAAAGTTTAAATTCCTCTCTTGTGGGTAGTTCCACTTGTGAAGGCCCATTTGCTTTGCATTACTAGATTGGGCCTAATCAATTGAATAACAATTAATAAAACAAAGATTCAAATTCCTGTCTTTTTGGGCTTTGTGTGGAAGTTAGGGAGTCATAGTAGTAGGTCTAACATACCGAACCCAACTCTCCTCTAGGCAAGCTCGAATGGTTAAGACCCATTTACCTAAGTTGGACTTGGTTGTTTAGGTTATTCTTTTTAGTTTGACCTAATAATTGATTAGAAATAAATTAATTTGATTTTTTGGATTAATTTTCAATGGTAATTTTAGAATTAATGGGAAAATTATAAACTATGGTTTATTTATTATTTAATAATTTGGCAAACCTAAGTTGGTTTATTGATTATTTTTATAATTTGGCAAAACTAAGTTGGTTTATTGATTATTTTGATAATTTGGAAAACTTAAGTTGGTTAATTAATTATTTTAATAATTTGGCAAAACTAAGTTGATATTTTTCAAAAAGAATAAAATACTAAAAGATTTAATAATGAGTTTTAAAAATTTGAATTCGATATCCACCGTTGATTTAATAAGGATAAAGTTCAGTGGGGCCTCGTGGCGCTTTGATTTCGTCTCCCTACGGAAGGTGTTCACTGGACTTCTTAACATGGTTAAATTTATTATGATAGATAGTTATAGATGGACCTTCTATAAACTCTTCCCTATGGTGACTATAGAAATTAAGTCTATAATAATCGAAATTATGGGTCAAACTCATAAAGTAAGAAATATTTATGACTTTCACATACCGGGACATATGAGTTTTGTTACTTTGATCGGATGGATAGGTAGTTAATAAAAGTCTATGAAGTTTTATTAATTGAGATGTTTCTCTATTTAACTATGTGAATATTTGTGACTCTTGCCTACCGGGACACGTGGGTTCATGGCTAGTTAAAATACCTAAGAAATAGAAGATAAGTTTTTTTGTATTTTGCTTATCTCAAAATATTTTGTATGTTATGCTATTTCTAAAAATTCAATGAATAAATGTTTGTCAAGAAATGCGTTGATTTCTACTTAGTTGATAATCGTAGCTCTAGGTGTAATGCCCTGGATAGCCAGGACCGCTACACTGTGTACTTATAAAGGTGCAGGACTTGCTAATCAAGTCATTTAGTCAAAACGTGTCACTAAACCATAAATAGGCTAGGGTTAAAATGGTTTTGGTCTCAAAAGATACATTTTATATATTCAAACAGATTTACATATGGGATTCCAAAAAGGAACAGTGTTTAAAAGTTGGTTTACAAAATTTTCCACAATACAGACTACCGTTAGCCACTCTAAGGCAAAACAAACATTTATAGCTCTTTTGTTCCTGTTATCCTCTTAATCGTGGCGGCTGAGCAGCTGGTCATGTACATTCTTCTCACAGAGCTCTCCAAGTCAGGGCTAATCAAGTTTGCCCTTGCCTTTACCTGCACCACGTAGCACCCATGAGCCAAGGCCCAGCAAGAAAACATAATACACATCTCAACAATCATAACAAGAGTATAATCCTTTAAGCATGATCAAACACTTAACATACCACATTAACCACATAGCATGTAATCAGAATCCAAGATGCTACCAATTGTTAATAACAGTCGAATCACATAATAACTAGGGCCAACAACTTAGGCCGCACCCTCTATTTACCCCACTGACTCCGGCCCGCTTAAACCGAGCTCAGTGCATAATAAGCTGTCCTCGGCTACTAGTGGCCGAGTCGTGCCCTGTGCGCAAGTGTAACCTTTGGCACTCTTGGGCCATTGGTTTACTATTTACATGGAATAATACCATCCTTTTCAAAGCATACATATTAGGGAACCCTTAGTCCCATTACAAATACACAACCGGGTGCAGTTTTCTTACCTTTGGCTTCCAAGTGAACTAGTTACGAGCGATGCTCCTTGAGCGTGATCCGATCCCCGAGCTCTAGCTTAGCACCTAGTCACAACCAAGATAAAGGATACCATCAACAATCTTAAATGAGCTTCTAGACAAAGTTCTAGTCTCCGGAACATTGAACTTCACCAAACATGGTAAAAGATTCAATCCCAAGCACCCTAGGTTAAATTCCCAAGCCTAGAATCTCAAAATCCCAAAATTCCTTAAGGGCCGCGGCAATAGCCACCCATGCCACGGCATGGCCCCAACTAAAGGCCTCCCAATGCCCAAAAATAGGTAAGGACCGCGGCCCTACTCAGACCATGCCGCGGCCCGCCCTTCTTCCTCAGCACCCATCAGCTTCGAAGGGCCGCGACTCACCAAGAACTATGCCGCGACCCGACCCCTTCGAACCCAGAAAAACCTCCATTTTTTACTCTCAAACCTCATGCAAACTCACTCAAAACTACCCCAATTCCACAACTCAATTATCCAAAAACTTCCCACAAGATTCTAGCAACATAACCCAGCTGAAATCTATACTAGAAACCCATCAAAAACCTATTTCAATCACTGGAACTTTCTAACTCAAGAACACAAAACCCAGTCATGGAAACACCATAACTCAGCCATTAAACCTTAAATTCGAGTTTACCTCAACTGCAGAATCAATCCTCCAAGAGCTTTCTGGGCTAACTTCCAAGGTTCTAGCCTCAATTTAATCTTCAAATCCAAACACAAAAACCACTTAGAACACACTCAAAATCACAGAATTTTCAACAACAAAAAGTGGGAATCAGTCCTTACCTTAGTCCTGGTTGAATTCCTTTGCTAAAATTGAGCTAATCCCTCAAGACCCAAGCCTAAATCACAGAGCTTTCAGCTGAGTTCCTTTAGATTCCAAGAGTTTCCTTTGAGAGAGAAAGGGAGAAAGAAGAAAGAGTTGGTTTATTATGTTCTACTATTTTCTACAGCTCCTTAAGTCTATCCTTAGGCAACTAAGCTAATCCCAAAGGTCGGGGTACCGGAAACGTCCCCGAGGGAAAAATAGTAAAAATCCCCAATATTCTCACCTAGACTTCCTAACCTCAAATATATCTCCAATTATTTAATTTCATAACCCGGTAATCTAAATAACCACCCGATACCTGAAATACCCCTTGACTTATCCAAAGTCAAACATTAGGCCCCGTTGTGACTTTCCCGCTATCTAGCTCCCTAGGATCGCCTCAAGTCGCCCGCTGCAGATTTACCCACATAATAATGTGGTTCTCACAAATATAGCATTTAACCACATTTATATTCATATAATCATACAAGCATGCTTATCATGTAATCATGCATTAAATCAATAAATTCACACATAAACCAATTATGCCCTCCCGGCACACTAATCAAGGCCCTTATGCCATATTAGTGATTTTGGGACGTTACACTAGGCTTCCCACCCCATACTATCTCTAAAGATCTCTATCCTATCAAGCTGAATACATCAACTATCCAGCTGAAGACAGGACCCTTCTCTGCCCTCTCCGCCTCTTCCGCACGAAATGTTTCTCCAACATCAACATGGTGTTGATTATGGATAACATCGAGTTCATGATAATAAAAGATATTCCTATTTTTCCTATGCAACGATCACCAAATCCTTCAAAAAGGATTGTTGATGGTGGTTTGAGCAAAGGAAACAATGCTAATACTAATAAACACGCTTGAGGAGAAGCTGCTTTAAGCTTCTTCTTTGAAGAGCAAATGAGGAAGAAATAAAAAAAAAAAAAAGAAGTCCACTAGCAAGGCACCAAATGCTGCAATGCATCTTGGAGCAAGGCCTGATTTTAAGTACACAAGAAGGGGAGTGTTTCCAATTGCAAGGAGATTGGGTATTAGAACAAGATTTCCCAACACTCAAGGCATATGGAACCCAAGATAACAAAATTTTTCTTGGATGCATGAGATTTTAGAGGATGATACTTTGATTTTTGATCGCTGAATCAAAATCTACTAAACATGCATGTATTTTTTTACACCTTTTTAGCATTAGGAAAGCCATGAAGGATAAAAAGACAAAGCTTGGAATCCATAAGGGTTGTTCGTATTTCTTTAAATGAATGTGAATTGTTGGGTGCATGTATGAAAAATGGGCTATAACTATTGCAACTAAGTGAACCCTATGTTCTAAATAATGAGTTGTTTAAGATAGCTAAATCTAGGACCGTTAAACAACAAAAGGTCAATAACGTTAGAAATGACGTACCTTTGGCATCTTCACTTTGGTCATATTTACTATGAAAGGATTCAAAGACTAACAAAGGTTGGGCTTTTGAGGGAACTCACCTAGGCTGACCTACCTGTTTGTGAATCTAGTCTTGAGGGTAGAATGACAAAGCCTCCATTCTCTGTGATAGGAGAAAGGACCAAATAACCACTAGGGCTAGTGTGTTCAAATGTCTGGGGATAAATGAATGTTCAAGTGAGGGGTGGTTATGAGTATTTCATCCCCTTCATCGACGATTTCTCTAGAGACTCATGTAAGTACATAAAGCATAGGAATTCTGAGAATTTGTTAAGAAGTTCAAAGAATTCATCACTATGGATTTAAAATCAAATTAGGTAAAAACATTAAAGATCTTGCGATCTGATAGGGGTGGAGGATATTTGGATAATCAGAACCAAGGTCATTTAATTGAACTTGGAGAATTTTCTAAAGCAACAACCCCAAGGACTCCGCAATAGAACGAGATTGCTGAGCGGCTTGAATCGAGCATTTTTGAAAATATGTGTTCTATGATAAGCTATTCAACTCTATCGACTTCTTACCCAGATATTTTCTAGAGACATACTACCTAGACCGCATGTGAGATTTTTGAAATGTTGTGCCGTCTCAAAGTTGTCTCCAAGACACCACTAGAATTATGGAATTTGGGGGTGTCATTCTTATGTCTTGAGGAAAAAGGGTAGGAAAGCTAGAACAACGAACTAAGGCTTTCTTGTTTGTTCACTATTCTAAATTTACTCAAGGTGGTCTATTTTATAGTCTAGTAGACAAGAAAGTGTTTGTCTCTCCAAATGCTACTTTTCTTGATAACGACTACATAATGAATTTCAAGTCTCATAGAAATATAGTATTAGATGGAAAAACGATAAACTATTATTCCATCCTCACCAATGCAAGTCGATGAAAACAAGGTAGATTTAGAAACCACTAATCCAAGTCAGAAAGTTACGGTGCATCGTCATAGTGGGAGGGTTTCTCAGAACACAATACCTATGATATGGATATGATAGGATACATTGGCTATGATAGGATTCAAAGCCATATTAGAAAGTGTGGGAAATTCTCAACACATGAGATAGATATAGAGAGAAGAAGAGAAAATAACAAAGAGGCTTAGAAAATGACTTGTGTTTAGAGAGAATCTAAAACTATCAGAAAACCAATGATTAAACTTATCTGTCGTCTCAGAAATCTAAACTTGTGACTTCTCTCTAAGCACTCCTTTTATAGACTCAATTAGGCCATTTAACTTAATTAAAAAATCAATAAAATAATAGCCATTTTAAAGCCCTAGGTCGAAATTATCATGGGCTTTAGGCCCGTGAAATTTCCCATTTGATTATAAGCCCATTGGACTTAAAATCAAGGCCTGTATTATTTTCTATTGATTTAATTAATTAACTAATTATTTAAATCCTTTATCAAATTAATTATTTATAATGTGAAGCTTAATTTAAACTTATTTATTAATTTAGATACCAATTTATCTTAATTAATAAATCTGCCATAATTTCTCTTTTCTTCTCAAAATTACACAACTTTGTGAAACTATCCAAAATTGATCTGGTCAACTTTGATAATTATAATTGATAATTAAATCAATTAATTGAGACTATCTAGATGATTTTATCCAAGGTACAATGGGGACCATGGGCCTGTGAAATCAAGTTCTAATAAGTTATCATAAATCTAACAAATAAATTTACTAACTTATTAATTCCTCGTGACTCCACTATAGACTCGGAATTGCACTCTTGAAGTCATAGAACACTCTATAAAAAAATATAGATACGCTATTAATTATCCATTGTTACAACCATAATTGCCAATCAATCCTCTATAGATGTTCTACAATGAGATAGGACTAAAATACCATTTTACCCCTCATTGTATTTTATCCTTAAAACACTTAGTTCCTTGTAAATGATATTTCAGTAAACTAATTTAATTACTTAAATGAGATCTCTATCATTTAACACCTTGAACCAAACTAAAAGGAAACCATCATTTCACTTCTTCATCAGAAGCTATAGATGTTCATATCTATGATTAACACTCCTACTCAATTATACTACCGAGTTCCCAAGATGTAAGTATGGGCTAGTCCGTAGGGTAAGCTGGTAACGAACAAGTCAAAGAACTCAAATAATACAATCAGTTAGAATACTAACCACTCAGAATTGAGATTGAATTGACCTATGGTCAACTATATGATATGACTAGAATAGATAATAACGGTATGTTTACTTATCTTATCAACTGTCAATATCGTTCCTGTCCGATGTAACAAATACATCCGATCTTATCTACTTTGCTAATGTTCTAGAAAGAACATAACACTGTAATGTGTAAGTAGATCATATCGTAGATTGGCAAGTTAGTGTAAATCCTGTGCACTGACTAATCTTAGGACTAACTTATTTTGATCATATAATCATATTTATATTCTACTATGCTTACGTCACTATAAATAAGATTAGCTATATGCTTGGGATTTAATAGAAGTTGATATTAAACAAATAATCATGAAAATAAAACATGTGAGCAAAGTGATTGACCAAGTCAAAAAATGATTTCTATTCTTTTATTTATAATAAAATGAGATTACAAAAACTTTGGGTTTTAATTAGGGCATAAAACCCCAACAGGTCCCACCGATCTCTGTCCCATAGGAATAATCGTCCCCATGTGAGTACTTCTGTCAGAACAACAACCACGAGCGTTGTGGTTTCTGAATGGAATCCTAGAAACAACCCGCCTGCTAATAATCGTAGGGATGAACAAGCGGCTCACACATCTAGAAATCAACCTAGCCAGACAAGGTGAGCAGGGACTGGATCAAGAAGGGCGGATGTCCCTGGAAATATACCAGAACCTACGTCCGGGAGAAGATACTTACTTCCTACGATCTCACGGGAATAACCAAGCCCCATCACCTCAACTGCGAGCGGTAAGCTTCACGAATGGTAGCTATTGGATGGAGAGGCATCGTGGGGGCAGAACCAGGAATGTACACAACACACACTCCTAGAGACATGAGAGAGAACTGAGAAATCAATTGAGCTCGACCCAAAACTTGCGTTCCAATCCTCAGTCTGACCTACGTGACCATCTTAAAATGCAGCGGAACAATGTCTCCTTCCTTTAAATTCTCTATCATTTTTTCCTTTCTTAATGCTAGGAATTGTTAAGAATCTGAATCGCTTAGATTGTGTCAAATTCTTCCAAGACTCTCTCCAAATCAAGTCTAACAAGAAGTGGGCAAGTTCTCAACTCATGAGATAGAATTTGAGAGAGAGGAAAAAGAGAATGAGTGGCCAAATTGATTAGAGTGTCTAGGTTTTCACTTACCAAAATATGAGTCAACTGACTTGTGAAAACCCTAGACATCATATTCCTTATATAGGCAATTTAATGAGCTTTATTTAAATTTAAAATAATAAACAAAAAATTCAAAGCCTTGGGCTCCAATAAATGGACTTGGTCCCAATCTCTTTGTTTTGAACTTAAATCCCAATTGGGCCTAAATTCAAAGCCTTTTTATTTATTTATTTATATATCTTTGAATTAAATAAATAAATAAATAATTATATACTTATTCAAATTAACAAATTATAATTTGAAACTTGATTTAAAATTATTTATTTATATTGACACCAAGTTATCAATATTAATAAATTTTCCCAAAGATTCTCTTTTATTCCCAAATTCTTATTACATGTAAATATCACTAAATTGACCTAGTCAATTTGATATTTCTAATTGATAATTAAATTACTTGTTTGAGACTATTAAACATGATTTGATAAGAGACGACATGGAGACAATGGATCCATGAATACAAGCTTCAATAAATTTCCGTGAGATTATTTATTAAATAAATTATCTCATAATTTATTAATTCTTCATGACTCCACTATAGATTTGGAATTGAACTCTTAAATTCATAGATTGTATTTTCCAAAACCATAAGTATGATATCTATTTTTATTACCATTATAATCAATCAATCAATTATCGATGACTTACTAACGAGATTGGTGCAAATTACCATTTTACCCTTCATTAGTATTTTATCCTTAACTCCCACTAAGTTCCTTATAAATGTTATTTTCGTGAGCTTAATCACCTAAATGAGATCTCAATCATTTAACCTTTTCAACAAAGCAATTAAGGAAATCATCTTTTCACTTCCTATACAAAAGTTATAGATTTCATATCTATGAATAATACTCTCACTCAATTACACTACTAAATCTCCCAGAAGTAAATATGGGCTAGACCATAGGGTAAGCTAGTAACGAACAAGTCAAAAGATTTAAATAATATAATTAGCACATTATTATAACTCAAAATTAAGATCGACTTGACCTATGGTCAACATTGTGACATTGATTAGATTCAATAACAACAATACTTATTTATCTATCAACAATAAATATCAGTCTTAGTTTGATGTAACCAAATATATTCGATATTATCTACATGGTCAATGCCTTGGACATGACATCACACCTTGAATGTGTAAGTAGATTATATCGTAGATTACCTAATCAGTGAAAATCCAATACACTGATCTAATGTTAGGACTCATTCTTTGAACTTATAATTACAACTATAATACACTATGATCCAACCACTTTAATTGTAACTATCCATATGTTCGAGATTTTATGAATGTTTGTATTAATTTAATAGCCATGTAATCAAACAGGCGAACAATGAGATTGAATAAACAAAATAATTTCTACTTTTTATTAATAATAAAAATGTGTTACATGAGAAATATGGTTTTATTAAGGGCATTAAACCCAACAAACTACAAGTTGTCCTTTTAAAACAAATGTGACATGTTTCTCAAACCCATTCCCTCTACATGACCACGAAAATGCTCTCTCTCAAAGTCTTGGTAAAAGAATCCGCCAGATTATCTTTTGACGCTATATTCATTACCTTGAAGTCACCCCTGGCCACATATTCCCCAATGAAGTGTTATTTCCTCTCTACATGCATTGCTCTTTTATGACTTCGAGGTTCTTTTGAACTCGCTATAGCCCAATTATTGTCACAATACATTATGTGTGGTTTACCCATTCTTGGAATAACACCAAGATATGTGTAGAACTTCTTCAGCCAAACTATCTCCTTAGCCGCCTCAGACACAATTATGTACTCAGCCTCCATGGTGGAATTTGAAACGGGAGACTGCTTATCGCTTCTCCAAATCACAACTCCACCCCCAATAGTAAACACCATTCCAGAAGTAAACTTCCAGTCATTGACATCCGTCTGAAAATCAGAATTAGTGTAGCCTATTAGGTCCAGTGAACCACCCAAATAGACTAGCATATAATCATTTGTCCTTCGTAGATACTTCAGTATGTGCTTGACCGCTAACAAATGTTCTCTCCCAGGATTTGACTGGAACCTGCTTACAATTCCCACTGCATGGTAGATGTTTGATCTAATGCATAACATAGCATACACAATACTTCCAACTGCTTATGCATAGGGATTCTATTTAATCTCTTCTTCCTCTTCAGGAGTCTGTGAAGACTACTTCTTAGAAAGATGAATTCCATGTCGGCATGGAAACAGTCCCTTCTTCGAGTTCATCATAGATAACGTTCAAGTACCTATTTTATGTATGCAGCTTGAGATATTGACAACATCTTGTTCTTCCTGTCCCAAATGATCCAGATACCGAGAACGTAACTAGCTTCACCCAAATCTTTCATCTAAAATTTGGTCCCGAGCAAGTTCTTTATGTTTGATAATTTCTTGACATTGTTGCCAACGAGCAAGATATCATCTACATAAAACACCAATAACACTATCACATCATTTTCCCATAGTTGGTTAACACACGGTTCATCGACGTTCTGCTCAAAACCATAGGTCTTAATTATTTCATTAAACCTTAAGTTTCAGGAGCGCGAAACTTGTCTAAGTCCATAAATGGACCTATTGAGCTTGTAGACTTTGTTTTCCTATCCAACTACTACAAATCCTTATGGTTGATCCATATAAATGGTCTCATCAAGAAAGCCATTGAGAAATGTTATCTTGACGTCCATTTGCCAAATCTTATAATCAAGAGTTGCGGCTATGGATAAGAATAAGCGAATGGATTTCAACATGGCCACTTGAGAGAAAGTTTCCTCAAAGTAAACTCCCTCTCTTTGGGTACAACCCTTTGCCACGAGTCGAGCCTTATATGTCTCGACCTTTCCATCAGCTCCTCTCTTCTTCTTGTAGATCCACTTACATCAAATGGGACTAAAGTCCATCGGTGCTTCTACAAGATCCCAGACGAAGTTGGAGTACATGGACTCCATTTCCTTGTTCATGGATTCGAGCCACGAATCCTTTTTAGAACTAACCATTGCTGGTTTAAAGGACAATGGATCATCCTCATGCATGTCGTTTACTACCATATTGGTTTTACCATCCACCCCATAGCGTTTTGGGTTTCGAGAAACCCTTCCACTACGATCAGGCACAGTAATTGTTTGACTTGGACCATCTGTTTATTCTTCTTCCATGTTCTCATCTACTTGCATCGGTATGGGTTGAACATTTCCTCCTGATTGCATCAGTGGATCCAGCCAAGACTGAGGTTGTGAAAGATTGGCCTCAACCTAAGAACACAATTGAGGTTAGAAGTTTCTTGGGATTGGTGGGATAATAGAGAAGATTTTTTGAAGGATTTTCTACGATTGCAACACCCTGGACAAATCTGACACACAAGAAACAAAAGTTTGTTTCAACTGAATAATGCGAAGAAAGTTTTCATTGCTTGAAAAACAGATTGGTATCCGGTCCAATTTTATGTGTGTCAACAAAAGAAGGATTGTAGCGACCTGAATTTACTGAATTTACTGTTAAGGCTAACTGCCTAGACTACAGTGTCTAGAGGGCATAATTGGATATACATATTGAATTAATTGATTAAATGTGTGACTATGTAGCATGCATGATTTATATGAGAACATGAATATATTTATATGCATGTTTATAAGTATTAAATATGCATGTGGGCCCGTGCTTGTTTATAAGGGCATACTTGTAATTTTGGCACGTTGAGGGCATAAATGCGATTATATGTGTTAAATGATTAAGACCATATTATTATGTGGATATATTTGCAATATTCATCTCGAGGCGATCCTAGTGAGCGGGTTAGCAGAATACTCACAACGGGGTCCAATATCAGGCTCTGGGTGAGCCTAGGGGTATTTTGGGGACTTAGTGCATACTTAGGATTTGTTAGTTAATCTGCAAGCATTTGGTGATTAATTGAGCATGTCCGAATTAATTTGAAATTTATAGGACTATTGGAGGATTAGTGGGAAATGGGACACAAAGACTGTTTTGCCCTTAAGGGGCTTTCATGGGAGATTGTAAGGCAGGGGTGTGGTGGTCATTTGGCTAGAAGATAGACTTAATACCTTAGATGCTTTAAGAAATCAGAACACTCAGTCCTCCCTTCTCTCCCAACCCACCCTCTCTTTTTCTCTCTCAATTTGGTGGAAGTTTTTTGGAAGCTAAGGGGAATTGGTGGCTGAAGGCTTGGGGAATTGAAGACTTGATGCCTAGAAGTTGTTTAGCTGCAGCTAGGGGGAGTAATTCACAACTAAGGTGGGTTTTAATTGTTGTTTCAATGGTGCTCTATTTTGGTTTTGTGGTTGTTCTTAGCTTAAAGGTTTAAGATTATGAATTTGAGTTTGGATGGAAGTTTGAGTGTGTTGAGCTGGGGTTTTATTGCTGCTATCATATTGATGTTATTTTGTGGATTGAGTTATAGTTCTAGAATATATTTGGGAAGTTTTGATGGATTTTTGGCTGAGGAAAAGCAGGGAAATCCTGGGTTCGTAGGGTCAAGTCGCGACCCAGGTGAACACAGGTCAGGTAGGGGCTTCTATTTTGGAGGCGCACCGTGACTCTCTAAGGCAAGTCTCGGCCCACATTATTCTTCTGTTCAGGGGGCTCTATGATCTGGGAGGTGCGCCGTGGCCCTTAGGGGCAAGTCATGGCCCGCCTGGTCATTTTTAGGCCACTTCAATTTTTAATGACGGGAACTTTGACCTTAGCACTCAGGATGAATTCTACTACCCGATTTAGTAGAATTTGAGGTCTTAGAGACTCGTATATTATCCCAAAGCTTGTAATTGGTTAAGGATTTTAATGATTATCCATTATCGCATTGTGACTAGATTATACCACAATGGCTCAGCATTAGGGATCGTGCTTGGGACTATCATATGCTAGCTTCTTGGGAATTGAGGTAAGAAAAACCGTACCCGAGTTGTGAATGGGGCTTAAACCCCTTATATGAATATATAATGAATATGAACATATCTGTAGATGAGAATGTAATGCCCCAACTCCAGGGACCGCTACAGTGCACATTGCAAACAGTGCTAAACTTGCTAATCGAGTCGTTTGGCCATAAACGTGTAACTAAGTGTGATTAGCGGTTTAGGGATTAAAATTTTTGATTAAGATGTAACGTTTCACTAGAACGTTTAATATATACATTGGGATCCCAAAAATATAATTTCAGAGTCTATTACAAGAAAGTGTTTACAACAGGCCGTTCTAAGCGGAAAAATAGGGTTTAACCCTAGTTCCTCTTTCAAACCTCACCCAAGTATTGGTCGAGCAGCTGCATATGTACACGTCATCACCTAAGCTCTCCAACTCAAGGATGGTCCAACTTCCTTTTTCCTTTACCTGCACCACAAAGTACCCGTGAGCCGAAGCCCAGCAAGAAAACTCATATGCTCATAAATAGTCATATCATGACATCAAATCATATCTGGCATGCCTAGCAATCATAGCTCTATTCATCATGCAAATGAATTCCAACAAATGCTGGGAAATCCTGGCCTTCTAATTGGAGGACTATCAAGTCAATCCTAATCAAATGAGTGTCGCAACACTTGAGGTTCCGATAAACCATGCTGAGTGACCGACAAGCGAGTCACTAATTCAAATGGAAGGGTGGATGTTGGGTAAGCCTCTAGCCTTCAATAGGTTCTGGTAAACCATACTGAGTGACTGACAAGCAAGTCACTAATTCAAATGGAATGGTGGCTATTGGGCAAGCCTCTAGCCTTCAAGCGCTTATAATGTTCATCGACCTTGGGGTCGGTCCAGCATTAATGCTCTTTGAGTCATTCAATGCAGAAAGTCGATTAGATCTAATCTCTGTTGGCTTGCGTGATACACGCTAAGGCCGTTCTAACTAATGAGTCAGTGCAACGTGACTAGTGCTCAGTACCACTGCCGAACCTGACTAATGAGCCACAGCTTCACAGTTGATACTAGCACCTTTGCCAAATCTGACTAATTAGTCAGTACCATGCACAAGTAAGCAATGCTATCAATGTGTATCATATGCCAATTATCCAAGAATAAGGCATTCAGCATGCTTACTAAACAGTTTCTAGCATAATTATGATCATGCACAAACACAGAGACTCAAGCTCTGACCAATCTCATATTCATCGTTCATGGCATGCCCTAATCACATGTTTCTCGTGCATCACATGCATCACACTTAATCATCCAGCATGCCTCAATAATAACCATATGCAAATGGGCAAAATTTCCAAGCATACATTACGCTATCAATATTCACATTCAACATCCAACATGCATCAATCATAGCCATGCATGTCACATATGGGGTGCAGTTTTCTTACCTCAGATTCGAGCTAGAATAAATAAAGGAACGACCCTTGAGAACGATCAACTTTTAGTCCTTTAGCGGTTACCTGGTCATAACCAATTATGGGATTCCATCAATAAAATAAATAAAAAAAGGTTCCAAAACCAAAACCTAGCCTCCGAGACATCAAACACTACTCAACCGGGTAGTAGGTTCGACCCCGAGGCCTAAGGCTTGAATCCCCAAGCTGAAACACATTTCTGGCCAAAAAGCCACTAAGGGCCGCGACCCTCCCTAGCTGCGCCGTGGCGCGCCCCTCAAACAGAGGCGACCTTCCCTGTCAAGCACCATGGGCCGCGACGCACCATTGCCATGCCGCGGCTCATTATGCAAATCAGCCAAAAACCCAACACTCACCAGCTCGACTTCCCCTGCGTTTTCCCTTGAAACCAGCCCTTCAAACCAATCCAAAACAGCAACCTAACACCCAATTCAACCACTAAACATCATCAACAACTCACCCACATCAAAACACAAGTTAAACATCAACTAAACTTCCATTAATTCCAACTAACCACCAAGAAATCACAAGCTGAAACTTAAAAGAAAACAGAGCATACCATGAAACTAATGGCTGGAACTTACCTCAAACTTGATTTTGAATCCCCTTTAATGGCTGAATCAAGTTCCTAAGCTCCCACCTTTTATCTCCTAGCTTAACTCCTCAATTTGGGCTCTCAAAATTCAAAGAAAAGTGAAGGGAAGAACATGTACGGGAGAGAAGAAGAAGATGAGGATGAGACTCTGTTTTGGTTCTGTTTTTCTACAGCCTTAAAGTCCATATAAATCCAATCCAATGACCTAAATACCCCTAGGTCACTTAAGGTTCCTAAGGCCACCCCAAGGGCAAAATTGTCCTTTCCAACCTATACTGTTAATTATAATTAACGCTCTCCAATTCCTACTAATCTCAAAATTATCAAACACCAATAAATCACATCCTGTTACCCTTTAATTCCCAGAAACGTTCTAATCACCAAATTACCCCGAGACTCACTCCGATCCCCGAACTTAATCCCGTTATGACTAGACTGAAAACTTGCATTCCCATGATCGTCTCATGCCGAATGGCTCGAACCAATCCACATATAATGTGGTAAAATTTATAATTCACCCATATGCATGAAATACACAATCACGCTCCCAACGACCAAATTACCAAAATGCCCTTGCAATTACAATATGAGCCCATATGCATGCATTCACCATCATATAATAATATAATTCGGATATACATGCATATAATCATTAAATACCATAATAAATAAATTATGGCCCTCCCAGCCTCCTAATCAAGGTCCTAAACCTTATTAGGAAATTTGGGGCATTACAGAGAATATCTAGATGGGCATGCTTGTATACGCTGCCATTGATTACTTGCAATGCATTTTGCATTTCTCATTATATATGTTTGTAGGCCGGCCTAAGGGTGTCGGGGGCCGATAGCAAGCATTTAGAATGCAGCCTGGCCTAAGGGTGCTGGGGTTGGCTAAGAGACCAGGGGACTCAGCCTAAGAGTGTCAGGCCTGGATGTTATGCCATAACTGAAGTGTGGTTCACACTTAATCATTTTTATTGATTGATGAGTTTGGTTTACATATTTGACTGAGTTGAATATTACTGTTGGTTGGTTATTTATATTCCATTGTTAATTGAATCTGATGATTTATGGTTGCTGCTTTTATATTGTTGTTTAGTGTGCATGCTGGTTTATGTTTTCTTGCTGAGCCTTGGCTCACGAGTGCTACGTGGTGCATGTAAAGGAAAGGGATAGCGGGACCAGCCATGAGTTGGAGAGCTTCAAGGGCGGTGTGTACATATGCAACTTGCTCTATCGCCACAGTCGGGATAACTTGAAAGGAACTAGGGTTAAACCCTGTTTTGCCGCTTAGGACGACTAAGTTGTATTCTATTTGTCTTTTACATGTTTGTAACTTGATTTTGGGATCCTGTGTGTAAACTTAATATCTTAAAAAAAATAACCATTTCGTTGACCGAATCATTTAATACTCGACCTTGACTTAGTCTTTAGTTACACATTTAAGTTCAAATGACTTGCTTAGCAAGTTAAGCACCATTTTAAACACACAGTGTAACGGTCTTGGTTATCCAGGGCATTACAAGGACAATATGTGGTATACTGTCACGTCTCTAAGAATGGATTGGGATGTGTATTAATGTAGGAAGATAAAGTGGTGGCCTACGCCTCGAGAAAACTGAAGAAGTATGAGCAAAGGTACCTCACTCATGACTTGAAGTTGGCGGTCGTAGTTTTTTCTCTTAAGACATCGAGGCACCATCTTTATAGAGAGAAGTGCAAAACTTACACAGACCACAAGAGTTTATATATTCACTTAGAAGGAGTTGAACATGAGGCAACGAAGGTGTTTGAAGCTGGTGAAAGACTATAATTGCGAGATATTATACCACCTATGAAAGAAAATTCTTGGGTCCAGAAGTAGTTAGGAAGCTAGTTAGGCCGTGGAGAAGATTAGAAAAAGGATGTTGATTGTCAAATGTAGAAAAAAAGTTATGTAGACCCAAAGCGACGGGATATTGAGTTCGTAGTAGGCGACCATGTGTTTCTAAGAGTGTTGCCCATGAAGGGAATTATGCATTTTGGGAAAAAGGGTAAGCTAAGCCTGAGATTCATAGTTCCATTTGAGATTTTAGACAGAGTTGGGTCGATGACCTATCGTTTAGCTTTACCACCAGCCCTATCATAGACGCATAACGTCTTTCACATTTCCATGCAGCAGAAATACGTGTCAGATCCATCCCATGTGTTGAGATACGAGTTTCTAGAGTTGAGACAAAACCTGAGCAATGATGAGCAGCCAGTGCAAATTTTTGAAAAGGGAACCAAGGAACTAAGATTCAAATAGATTGCATTAGTCAAGATTCTGTGGAAAAATTGTTCGGCAAGGGAAGCAACCTTGGAGTTGGTGGAAGACATGAGAAAGAAATACCCTGAGCTGTTTGGTGAGTCAAATTTCGAGGAAGAAATTCCTTTTACAGAGGGTATATTGTAAAATCCGATCACACATTCTAATAATTATTTTATTTGTTTATTTAATTTTTTTCATTATTTTATTTGAATTACTTATTTATCATTTAATTGTGATTCTAATTTTATTTATTTTATTTTTACCAATATCAATTAATGATTGCTAGTTGCCTTTTATGTGTTTTGTGTGTGCTTGGTGTGTCTTGGGCGTGTGAGAGGAGAATAGGAGGTGAGTGTGAACAATTTTGGTAACAATGATTGGCAAGGAAATAATCAAGGGTGACATTTATGGTGGCAATGTGATTGTGATTTCCCTTGCTAATTTCAAAATTTTGGGAACTAATTGGAGCATATTTTATTCACTTTAATTGCTTAATGCCATGAAGATGATGAGCTGATTTTTGGGAACTTATTAGAGGCAATTTCAAAATAAAAGTAAATAGAAAATCAAGTCTGATTATTATGGATACTAGGGTAACATTGATATCATTGATTTGATATAGGTTTTGATGGTCATTAAGTGTGATTGGATGATTAGGCCATTAAGGGACATACAATGCATGACACTAGGACTAGGTTCAAGATTTAGGGGTAAGACTTTGACAAGGATCATGGTATTGATTGAGGATCATAGAAATTAATGGGAATCAATCACTATTAAGGGGATAGGTGCTACATGCCTATATAAAGATGTGGTTGCCTCTCATTTTTCTTCACACACCAAAAGGAGAAGAAAGCTAGAGAGTGGCGTGAAGCAAAGAGAAAGGGAAAGCAAGAGGTGGCGTGAGAAATAGAAAAGGAAGGCAAGAATGAGGCTCGGGATTTTGGGAGAAAGAATAGAGAAGTAATCAAGGTTTGGTAAGCTTTTGTGATTAGTCTGTTCATGAGTTATTCTTATTTATTTTATGGTTACCTAAGATATATTATTTTCATGGTTTAGTGGTGTTCAATTAGTACTACAAGAGGGGGTGCTTGAGGGTTCGACTACTGTCAGTCCTAGAGGTATCAATTGTTTGCTTTGAGGATATTATATGCTAGGGTTCTTATTTTTATGACTTTGGTGGAATAGTATTTTGGGATTTATTATTTTGTATGGCCCATGCAAACACATGTGGGACTTAGATATTTGGTGGTTATGTTTTATGGTTATTATTTTAAGCAAAGATTATTATGGTGATAGGCTTGTGACTTGAGGCGGTGCTGTTATACTTCTAAAATACTCTCTCTCTCTCTCCAGGTAAGGAAGTAGACATTTTTGTGCAATATGATATGTTATGATTTGGCATGTGGTATGCTAAGTTTCAGTTCTTGGAAAGATGAAATGTTTGGCATCAATTGACGTAGTATGACCGAGGTGGTCTCTGAGGACCTCAAGTCCTTCCTCCTAGTCATCTTCTCCATTTACATGTATTTACGCGCATAAGTATTTATATGTTTATGTGGTTCTGAGTTGAATTCTATGATCAGCTATCTTGTTGGTTCACTTTCCTTACTGGGTTGTTAGCTCACCCCTTATATTTTCCCTCTGTAGGTAATAAGTGAAAGCATGTTATGGGATGTATGGCGAGTTGAGATCTTTTCTAAAGGGACGTATGTACTCTGTGAGGGGCCTTATGGAAGAAATCAATCAAGAACATCATAGGATCTATTTTATTATTATTAGTCATTAGTTTATTAAGGAGCAAACTCTTAATGCATGAAATTATGTTTAATTTTATTTTAAAAGCAGCATATGTTATTGCATATTTTAAATAAATTTTAAGAATGAATGTTCCATTTTCAGTTTAAAGTTATGTTTTGTTTCAAAATACCTATTATAATGAGAGAGGTCAAGTTAGGGCGTTACAAAAACAAAAGGGAAGAACTCAAGAACACTACATTGCCTCTTATGGTCGAACCTTGGTGTTCCTTAATCTCCTCTTGGTTTCCAAACTCTACACACACGAACATAATCTCTAAGAAAACTCTCCACCTAAAATCATCAAGAGAAGAGATCCAAGCTTACCTTTGTTAATTGTTCTAGCCTTGGTCAAAACTACAAACTTCAATCCCATGTTTTGGTCTTCAAATTTCTACAACATCAAAGATAATTCTAAGTGGTCATATATAATCATAATTATTTGAGAAAATCCAAAGAAAAGTCACCCTTGATGTTCACTAGCCTTCTCTAAGCACTATAAAGAACAATGTTCTCTTTCCTTTCTTCCTTCTCTCTTCTTTCTCTCTTTTTCTCTCTTATTTTTGAAATTGGCTGTGAAAATAAAGTGGTAATCACCCACTTCACTCCCTCGTATCTCAGCCACCACTTCATTCAAACCTTTTCATTTCCCTCCAATTTCTTTATTAGCCAAAATATACATAATTATGGTACAAGTTATGTGCTTAGTTCCCACTCAAACCACTTAGTCACCACATAATTACCAATCAAGATCTTAGATCTAAAATAACTTCCATAACTACCCATTATCTTCAATAATGTGTCGTTAAGCCCATTAAAATAATTAAACTTAAAACTATTGTCTAAAGTCCAAAATATTTACATTATATTCAGCTACACTATATACTATAATCAAAGGTTATTTTATATGATTAAAGTGTATCGTCAGCACATAAAAATCATAGTCCAAAGTATTTATATGATTAATGTGTATCTCCAACACATAAAATCATAGTCCAAAGTCCTCAAAATATTCCATGATATCCCAATAACCTCCTTAAATTATTCAAGGGATCTAGTAATTAGATATAACACAAAACTACTTTATAAAAATAATCTTTACAACTTATATTTATTTTTATATGAAAGTCCTCAAAGGCTCAATCTAAGTGATCCATTCATCATCTTTATAATTAATATAATATCCTATTTATTATTTTAATTATCAAATATTACTTCACAACATAATTCATTAATTAAATAAAATAAAATAAATCCAACAGATATTACAATTCTACCCACCTCAAAGAATTGTATTTTTTTATGTGATGTTTTATATTATGCAGTTTAAAGAAATGGTTAATCTTAAGAGTGTCACCCATAATCCTGAAACAAATATTACTAGTCTGGTTTGTAGTAAAGATCCATCAAAATAAGTTGGAGGAAAAGAGTTCGGATCCTTTTTTTTTTCAAGTTCCAATCAAGACTAATGAGCAATTCATTAGATCATATAGACATTTTAAGACAATTGGTGAAGTTGTTGGAGGGCCTATTACATGGTTGATGACATTAAAGATAAGTTAAATACAATTTTAAAAGAATTATCTTGCATTAAATATCATTATATATGTGTACAATAATTATATGTTCGTTATTATTATTATTAGGTTAAATACCATTTTGGCACTCGTGTTGTTCAAAATGTATCGATTAGACCCTCTATTTTGTTAAATAACAATTCAAATAATTTTTTTTGCAAAAAGGAACAAAATAATACCTAGAGCCCAATTTTGGTCAAATATTTTTTAAATATGACCAAAATACCCCTACATTTTATTAATTAATAAAATGATTAAATAATTAAACAAATATATTAAATAAAGGCAATATACCATTTTGGCCTTTGTGTTTTGCCTAAATACTCGATTGGCTCCTATTTTTGTTAAATGACAAAATACACCCTTTGTTTTGCACAATGGAACAATATGATACCCTAAGCCTGATTTTAGTCAATCATTTTTTAAATAAGACTAAAATGCCCTCATTTTTTTTTTATTTTCTGCTTTTTTTAATTCCTTTAATGAATTTTCTTTTTTTCTAATATATAAAAACAATTTATAAAATAAACATAAAACAAACTTAACTTTAAACCATAAAATTACAGCATTTATCAAAATGAAACTTAAATAAAAATAAAATTTTCATTTACAAACCCTAAATCTTTTTTCAAAAAAAAAGAATTCATAAATCTAACTAAAACCATTGAGCCTCTTGTTCTTTGTTTTAGATCCAACTTAGCCTTCACCTCATTTTTCTTCCTTGTAGGAGGTTGGGTCCGTGCAATAGGTGGAGGCCTGGGCCGATGCATATGGAACCATGTTCGAAGGTAGAGCTATATTGCGAGAATTGTTTTGGCGACAGGGCCGGTTGACGAAACCATGTGCGAAGGTAGAGCTCTGTTACAGGGTTGGGTTTGGCGACAGGGTGATCGAGCTTCAGATCTAAGTGACGGGGCTAGGCCACAGACGGAGTCGACGAGCAGGCAAAGGTGACAGAGTGATGGGATTCGAATCTAAGTCGTGGGGTTGGGTGACAAACGGAGGCAATGAGCAGCTTTGGGTGTCACGGGCAGAGGCAACTGGTGGTGTGAGGTCTCAGATCCGACAACCACATGTATAAGGACACTGGTGTTGGGGTCGGATCTAGGTTGGACAGAGCATGGTTAGGTGGCAACTGGTATTAGGGCAGGACTAGGTTGTGTGATTGTTAGAACTGGGTTTGTGGGTTTTGTTCAAAGATGATTTTCTTGTGTAATCTGTTTGTGTGGGATATGATTATTATTGTTCATATTTTTACTGGATTTTTGTTTATATTTTTATTGGGTATTGTTCATACTTTTACAAGATTTGTGTTCCTCATATGTGTATGATATTGGCTATGGAAGAAATGAAATGGATTGATTTTGTTATGGATTTTTATTGGTATTCTCCGATTGCTTGAAGAAGACGAAAGGACGAGAAGACAGTGGGATAGATTTTTTACCTTTTACTTTTTACATTTCAATTATAATTTATATTTCCTTTTTATTTAATATCTTTTATAAATTGTTGTTATATATATATTAGAAAAAAGAAAATTCATTAAAGGAATTAAAAAATAGAAAATAAAAAATTGAGGGCATTTTAGTCATATTGAAAAATTGTTTGACCAAAATCAGGCTCAGGGTATCATATTGTTCCATTTTTCAAAACAGAGGGTTTGTTTTGTCATTTAACAAAACATAGGGGCCAATCGAGTATTCGAGCAAAACACATGGGACAAAATGGTATTTTCCCTTAAATAAAAAAACTTATAAATTGATTTCAAAATAAAAAATATTTAAAATAGAATTAAGATATAAAATAGAATAAAAAATAAATCTAAATCTAAATCTTTCTAAAATAAAAAATCAAACCTAAAAACTGATAATATTCTCAAAGTAAATGGATCGTCCTTATTCAGGATTGTTACATTGTGTATTTTAAATTGTGTAAGACTTGCTAATCAAGTCATTTGTTTATAAACATGTAACTAAGGTTAATGTCAATTGTTAGGGTTAAAAACTTTGGTAAAAAAAACTATTGACTTTTATTTAAAAAGTTTATACATACTTGGGATCCCAAAATATTAGAACCAAACTTTTAAAAAGGTGTATATACATCAAAATTACAACCGGCCAACCTAAGTAGAAAAATCAGGGCTACAACCCTAGTTCCTCTGAGATATCCTCGGTCATGGTGGACGAGTAGCCGCATATTTACACACCGCCACCAAAGCTCTCCAACTCATGGTTGGTCAATCCTTCCTTTTCCCTTACCTGCACCACAAAGCACCCGTGAGCCAAGGGTCAGCAAGAAAACTTAAACATGTGCATAAACAAAAATTACAGATTCCCAGATACTTATCTAGCTTGTCCAGCAGTAATAACCTACTCCTACAATCATTCAATTACAAATAAATGGTCATTGGACCAATTTGGGGCCTCTGCCCTGAACAGTTGACCATAGAGTCAACCTCGGGGCCCTATGCCCAAGCTATGTGACCATAGAGCCACTTGGGGTCCTCGCCTTCAGCTCTGAGTAACTAGCCATAGAGCTAGCCAAACACCTCTGGTTTTGACATGACCATAGGGTCAGCCAATGTAATAGTATGTTCCTGATTTAGGCCTAAACCTTTCGACTAGTGCGCAATGCGCTATTGCCGTCCTTGACTAATAAGTCAAGCCCTGAACCAGGTATTCAAATATCAATACAGAAGCAGATATGGATAGGCATACCCAAATAAGATATACACGCATACATGTTAATCACATAACATCATCAGGTAACTGTAATCATAGTAATAATCATGCTTATTAAACGGGACCACACCCTAGGCACGCAAACCATGCGAACAGTCATGCAACACTTAAGCAAGTATGAATATTCAAGTAATTTTAACCAATAATTAAAATGATAAGTTAAAAATAAATGATCTTAGGGGCCTAAGCCCTAATCATATTTATTATTAACAGTTGGGCCAAGCCCTGATCACATACAACACGTATTGGGTGCAGTTTCCATACCTCAGGTCCGAGTATAGCGTAAAATGAGAATGACTCTCGAGCACGATCCCAGTTATGAGCCCCCCGCGATAACCTAGTCACAAACTTAATATAGGATTCCATCAATAACGAGCAAATAAAGGCTTTCAGACTAAGTCCTAGCCTCCGAGACCTCAAACTCTACTAAATTGGGTAGTAGATTCGATCCTGAGCCCTAAGGAAAAGATTCCTGTCACTAAAAACTCACCATAGACAAAACAACCCAAGCGGGCCGCGACCTGCCCTTGAGGGTGGCAGCGCACCCCTCAGGTCAGAAGCCCTCCTCCCCTTGTAATGGACACAGTCCGTGACCTACCCCTTAAGGGTCGCAGCGCGCCTCCTAGGGTCTTGGGTTCGGTTGGGTCGCGACCCCTCAAGAACAAGGCCACGACTTGGCCATGCGAACCAAGATTTCCACCATTTTTTCATCAGCCAAATCCAACCAAAACTATCCCAATTTCACCCTAAAACAATAATTCAATTCATATAACAGTTTTAATATCCTCTAAGCAACAAAACCCAACTAGAACCTAGATGCAAAACTCATCAAAACTCCCAATTCGACTCTTGAGCTTTAAGGCTCAAGAACTCCTCAAGAATAGCCAAACTAAATAGAAAAGTCAGTGGAAATCAAGGTCCAAAGCTTACCTCAACTGTGATTAAAGTCTCCCTAGCTGTAGTTAATCCAATCCCAAGCTTAAGCCTTCAATCTCTCAAGCTTTAACCAACAATTTCCCCTTAATTCTCAAAGAATTCCCCTTAAAAGAGTTGAGAGAAAAATCAGAGAGAGGGAGAGAGAAAGAGAGAGTTAGTTTGAGTGTTTTGTTTCCTTGGGGCTTAAACGACTTAAGCTAATTCCGAGGTTCAGGGTACAAAAAATGTCCCCGAGGGAAAAATGGTCAAAATCCCCAGTATTCCCTCCTAAACTCACTAACTCCAAATATATCCTCAATTATTCAATCCCATTACTTGATAACACAATTTAATGCTAAATTCCTAAAATACCCTTTGAGTTGCCCCGAATCGAGTATTGGGTCCCATTGTGACTTTCTCGCTAACTTGTTCCCTAGGATCGTCTCGTGTCAAGTAACCCAAATAAACCCACATAATAATGTGGTCTCTCACATATTACATATATGCGCACATATAAAATTATGCCCATAACGAGCCAAATTACGAAAGTTTCCCTCTAATAAGAAACGGGCCCACATGCATATTTAATACTCCTAATCATACATAACTAGTAATATTATCATACAACTCACATAAACACAATCAAATAAACATATAATTCCATACATTGCCATCCTGGCCCCCCTAATCAAGGCCGTAAGCTTTATTAGGTAATTTTGGGACGTTACAACTATCTCCTCATTACAGAAATTTCGTCCTCAAAATTTTACCTGAGCAACTCGGGATAATGAGTCTGCATATCTGCCTCCAGCTCCCAGGTTGCTTCCTCGACTTGTTGTTCCTGCATAATAACTTAACCAAAGGTATAGTCTTTTTCCTCATGACTTTGTCCTTCCTGTCTAAAATATGAACCGGTTGCTCCTCATAGGACACGTTTGCCACTAGTTCCAGTTCCTCATAACTCAATAAATGAGTTCCATATGACACATACTTCCTCAGCATGGAAATAGGGAATACATTATGCACACTAGACAATGCAGGGGGTAAGGCCAACCTATAGACCACTTGACTAATCCTCTCTAGGATCTCAAATGGTCCCACAAACCTAGGGCTCAGCTTGCCCTACTTCCCGAACCTCTTCACCCTTTTCAGAGGTGAAACCCTAAGGAAGACATAGTCTCCTACCTGGAACTCCACGTTCCTCCAGCTTGGGTCTAAATAAATCTTCTGTCTACTCTGAGAGGTGAGCTCTAATCTTCTTAATAGCCTCAGTGGTCCTCTGAACTACTTCAGGACCTAAATATTTCCTTTCACCCATCTCATCCCAGTGAATGAGTGATCTGCACTTCCTACCATTCAACATCTCATAAGGTGTCACTCCAATGGTAGACTGGTAGCTGTTGTTATAGGAAAATTATATTAGAGGCAAATATTTACGCCAAGACCCTTCAATGTCCAACACACATGCTCTCAGCCTGTCCTCCAATATCTGGATAGTCCTCTCAAACTGACCATCGGTCTGAGGATGATAAGTTGTACTGAACTTCAGCTGTGTACCCATCGTTCTCTGTAAACTTCCCCAAAAATTGGAAGTAAAGATAGGGTCCCTATCATACATGATAAACCTCGGGGTCCCATGAAGGAAAACTATCTCTCTCATAATGGTCAACCGTGTAATTCGTCCTCATTGGTAGAAAATGAGATGATTTTGTATATCGATCCAAGATGACCCAAATAGAATCATGTTGGCCCACCATCCTGAGCAACCCTACCATGAAATCATCGTGATGTCCTCCCACTTCCACTCTGGGATATCCAGAGGCTATAACAGCCTTGCTGGCCTCTGATGCTCAGCCTTGACCCGCTGACAGGTCAGGCACTTTGCCACATAATCAATCACATCCCTCTTCATCCCAGTCCACCAATATAAAACTTTCAGATCCTGGTACATCTTCGTGGTGCCTGGATGTAGAGAACAAGGGGTAGTATGAGATTCATCTAGAATCTTTCGTCTGATCCTGGTGTCAATCAAAACGCGATCCGATCCTTGTATCTCAACAAGCCCATGCTTGATACCGTATAGTCCTTAGCTACTCCAGCTAGGACGTTCCCTCTAATATGTCCAAACTGTGGATCATCTAACTGTTTCTCCTTAATCCTCTCCAAAAGAGTAGACCGTAGGGTGATGTTGGCTAGCTGGCCCACCACTAACTCAATTCTTGCTCTAGCCTTATCATCAGCCAATTCCCGTGATATCTGCCTGGCACTATATAACTATCCCGGAACCTTCTGACATAAGGCATCTGCTACCACATTGGTCTTCCCAGGGTGATAGAGGCCCTATCAGATTATCTTATGCTTCCTAAACGGGACCACGCCCTAGCCACACAAACCATGCGAACAGTCATGCAACCCTTAAGCAAGTAAGAATATTCAAGTACATTTAACAAATAAGTGAAACGATAACTTAAACATAAATGTTCTCAGGGGCCCAAGCCCTAATCATATTCGTTATTAATAGTCGGGCCAAGCCTTGATCACATATAACACGTATTGGGTGCAGTTTTCTTACCTCAAGTTCGAGTATAGCATAAAAAAAGAACGACCCGGTTCTGAGCCCCTAGCAATAACCTAGTCACAACCATAATATATGATTCCATCAATAACGAGCAAATAAAGGCTTTTGTACTAAGTCCTAGTCTCCAGGACCTCAAACTCTACTAACTTGGGTAGTAGATTCGATCCCGAGCCCTAAAGAAAAGATTGCCGTCACTAAAAGCTCACCATGGAAAAACAACCTAGGCGGGCCGCGACCTTCCCTTGAGGGTCGTGGTACGCCCCTTAAGTCAGAAGCCCCCCTCTCTTGGTAATGGACACGGGCCGCGACTTGCCCCTTGAGGGTCACGGCGTGCCTCCCAAACAGAAGCCTCCCAGGGCCCTGGGTTCGGTTTGGTCGCGGCCCCTCAAGAACAGAGCCGCGGCTTGGCCCTGCGAACCTAGATTTCCTCCATTTTTCATCAGCCAAATCTAACCAAAACTATCCCAATTTTACCCTAAAATAATAATTCAATCCATATAATAGTTTTAATATCATCGCAGCAACTGAACCCAACTAGAACCTAGATGCAAGACTAATCAAAACTCCCAATTAAACTCTTGAGCTTTAAGGCTCAAGAACACCTCAAGAACGGCCAAACTAAATAGAAAAATCAATGGAAATCAAGGTCCAAAGCTTACCTCAATTGTGATTAAAGTCTCCCTAGTTGAAGCTAATCCAATCCCAAGCTTAAGCCTTCAATCTCTCAAGCTTTAGCCAACTATTTCCCTTAATTCTCAATGAATTCCTCTTAAAAGAGTTGAGAGAAAAATCAGAGAGATGGAGAGAGAAAGAGAGAGTCGGTTTGAGTTTGTGAAGTGTTTGAGTGTTTTGTTTCCTTGGGGCTTAAACGACTTAAGTTAATCCCGAGGCTCGGGGTACCAAAAACATCCTCGAGGGCAAAATGGTCAAAATCCCTAGTATTCCCTCCTAAACTCACTAACTCCAAATATATCCTCAATTATTCAATCTCATTACCCGATAACCCGATTTAATGTTAAATACCTAAAATACCCCTTGACTCGCCCCGAGTCAGGTTGGGTCCCGTTGTGACTTTCCTAGGGGTGAACATTTCACCTGCCAAACCCGAAAACCCGCAAAACCTGCCCGACCCGAACCCCGAGAACTCGAATTTTTGGAAAACCCATTCATTTCGAGGTTAATCCGACCCGAACCCAAAGTATGTCGGGTCTAGTTCGGGTTCAAAATGAAGTAATTTCGGGTTCAAGTGTAACCTGACCTTGACCGAAATTTAAAAAAAAGAATTAAAAAGAAATATGATAACCTTAAAAAAATTTCTTTTTCTCTTTCACCCTCACTCACACATGGCTAGGCTCACTCAGCAGAGCCACCCAGCTCCCTCACTCACACCAGCTCGCCTCCCTCACTCACACCAACTCCAGTCCCCTTTCTTCTCTCTAACGCACGGTCAAGAGAGGAAAGACCCACCCAACCGCATAGGGAGCACGCTAGCCACCAACAGGGACCTCCTCCCTTCACCACCACCACCAGCCAGCCTCGTCTCCTCCCTTCGCCGCCACAGTGCCACCAACGCGATCGATTATTTCTGCTTTGGGTTCCAACCTCAGAAATACTCTCTTACGCATTTTCAATATTTTTTTTATTTTGGTGTTGCTGTGGGAGAATTTGATGTTATTTTGGTGGACTAAAAATGGCTGCTCTTTGCTGTAGTTGCATGTTTAATTTTAAACAATTATCTGTTCCCCGTTTTTGGCTCAACCCTTTGTTTAAAATTATACATACCACTTGAGGTTGAATCTGAGTTTTGCTTGAATTGGACAAGTTTTTGGTAGTGTTGAAGCATAATAGTTGTGAAAATGATGGAAGATTAAAAAAAAGGAGATAGGAATATTTGAGTCAAAGTTTCGAGTCCAGCTTTGATTAGTTTAAGCTAATGAAACATATCTCCTCAAGTTCAAGAGTGCTGGGACGTTTGCGTTTTGAAAATATTCATAGACCATATCAATTTAATTTGTGAAGTGCTAAATGTATTGCAAAATACCTCATTACCTTCGGCTATTTTTGTTTTGAGAACATCCCCAAAATATATAGTGTTAATTGATTGCATTTTTGGGTTTTTATTTTTTATTTTTTTTTCTGTGATATTGCTGAATTATAGATTTTTTGTTGAATTTTTGAATGGGTTGCATTGCTCTTTGCGATTTTTCGGTCTAATATATGTTTATATTGCTGAATATGTTTGGTCTAATATATATTGCTGAATATGTTTATGTTTATGTCTAATATATGTTTATCTTTATGTATATGATTATTGATCTTATATTATAAAATTGACAATAGTAATATGAAACTTTGGCTAACGAATAAATCTATTTTTGGTTTTTGATCATCAATACTTGAAAATCCTTGTTGGTGGAATGTGCTTTTACCAATTAGACAATATAAATTATGGTACAATTTTATAACTAAAGTACACTAACATTTATAAGAGACTAAAAAAAACAAGGGCATTCAAAGTACACTAAAATTCATAAAAGACTAAAATTGAACAAGAGACTAGCTAAATCCCTCAAACAACACTAATGTAAGAGAAAAATAGCATCAATTTATACTAGAGTTATCAATTCAACAAGGGCATTCAATGTACACTAAAATTTAAAACATTATCATAACCAAAAAAAACAAAGGCAGTCAAATTCACAAACCAATTATGAATTATGGAGCATCACTCTAAGGCTTAAACCGGTTGTTGCTGAGACTCCAAGGGAATTCCAAGCTCTTGGGGTGATTGAGCTTCTTTATCCAATTTATTCCATAATGTTTTTAAACCTAATTTACACAATTTATCCAAGGGAATAAATAACTAATGATACAATTTGTTCATGCATGCCTTTACTTAGTGGATTATATAGGATTGTGTGCTGCGCTGTTGATTAGTTTTTTTTTTAAATATGTTGTATTAGGTAATGGATATTGATGAGGTAGATGAAACTCTTCCTCCGATAGATGATCAAGATCAACCACCTCTCACTCAGACTGAAAACCCTACTCCTCCTACTGAAAAGGATAGAAAAACTAGGGCTAGAAATAGGGTTAGACCTACCATCATTAATGCTAGTAGTACTGGGAAAACAAAGGGAAAAGGGTCATCTATTTGGGATCATTTTACTAAGGAAGATCCTCCTCCACCCTTGATAGATCCTAACGAAGAGTCTCCTCCCCCCAAGTGTATATGTAATTATTGTGGGTCTCACTTCTTGTGTGACACTAGAAAACATGGGACTAGTCATTTGTGGAACCATTTTAAGAAAGTATACGAGCTAAGTCCATTTAAGATTGATGAGGAGAAACAAAAGACTTTAAGCTTTCAGCATGTAAAGGGAGGGAAAGAGGGGGAAACAAGCTTAGTAGCGGTAGCTTATAACAAAGAAGCTTGTAGGGTATCCCTCACCCAATATATTGTGTTGGATGAGTTTCCATTTAGACATGTCGAGGGTGAAGGGTTCAAAAGATTTGTCAAAACACTCCAACCTAGGTTTGAGATCCCTTCTCGAATGACTGTTTCTAGAGATGTATTGAAGTTATATAAGGAGGAGAAGGTGACATTGAAAATATCTTAACCCATGAGAGGATATCGATTACTACCAATACTTGGACTTCCATTCAAAATTTGAATTACATGGTCATCACTACTCATTGGATTGATAATTCTTGAGAGTATCAGAAAATAATTATCAATTTTTGTCAAGTGGTAGATCATAAAGGGGAAACCATTGGCCATGAGATCGAGTTATGTCTTTTAGATTGGGGCATCTCTAAGTTGTTTACCATTACGGTAGACAATGCTTCTTCTAATGATGTTGCCATTAGATACTTGAGGAAACAATTCAAGGAGAAAGAGAAGTGCCTAATTTTTTATGGAAAGTTTTTATATATGAGGTCTTGCGCTCATATAGTGAACTTAATGGTCACTGAAGGGTTGAAGGAAAAACATGGGTCAATTGCTGCAATTAGAAATGTTGTGAGGTTCGTTAGGTCTTCTCCTGCTAGGCTAAATTTTTTTAAGGAGCGTGTCATGCAGGAAAGGATTGAATGTAAATGGCTTCTGTGTTTAGATGTCCCAACAAGGTGGAACTCCACATATCTAACGCTCATTTGTGCAATAAAATTTCGGAAGGCATTTGACAGGATGCAAATAGATGCTAATTATATGAAATATTTTGATGAGGTTGACAAAGATGGAAAACCAAAGGAGGGGCCCCCCACTGTTGATGATTGGGATATTGCTTTAGTGTTTTTGACATTTTTGGAGTCTTTTACGAAATAACATTAAAGTTTAGTGGGTCTACTTATGTTACTGCTAATAAGTACTTCATTGAGATCTGCAATATGCAACAGGAGCTGTATGACTTAGCAGTTGACGATGATGAGCATGAGTTATTGAGGACAATGGCAATGAACATGAAACTAAAGTATGACAAGTATTGGGGAAAGCTTGATAATTGCAATGAGGCACTTCTAATTGCCTTTGTCCTTGACCCAAGATACAAGCTTGACTATCTCAGTCATTGCTTTAGTGCTACTTATGATGTGATGACGTGCAAAGAGATGGTGAAAAGGGTAGAGAAGACAATACAGGCAATGTTTGATCAATATAATAAGACAACATCAAGTCTTCATCCATCGGCATCTATGACTCACCAACAGTCAACCTCTATTGTTAGTGCTTCATCCACATTCGTCATGCTTGTTAGTGGTTGACCTAGTACCAACAAGAAGTCACAAAATTTGCATGATGAGTTTGTGGCACGGAGATTGAAGAAGGATGATGGAATGACAAAAAATGAGGTCGATAAATATTTGGAAGAGGAGCCTGAGCGACCAAGTGAGAATTTTAATGTTTTGGGATGGTGGGCTAGTAGTGGATGCAAGTACAAGATCTTATCACTCATGGCTCGTGATGTGTTAGCTATACCGGTTACCACCGTTGCTTCTGAGGCGGCATTTTCTATAGGAGGTCGAATTTTAGATCCTTTCAGAAGCTCACTAAGCCCAAGGATGGTCGAAGCATTAATTTGTCTCAATAACTGATGGAGCAGATCACATCAACCCATCATTGTTTGAGACTATATGGGTGAAGAAGAAGTGCTTCAAACATTAGAGTATCTTGAGTCAAGTAGTTTATTACATTTTATTTGGATTTTCATGGTCTAACTTGCAACTAATAACTTATAAATATTTACTTAAGTGTGTGAATGTTTTATAATCTAATATTTATCCTTTATATTAATAATATTTGTAGAGATGATCAATGATCCTACAAGTGCTTCTAGGCCAGCTTCATCCTCTGTCAATTTTCAGTCTTCAGCCTTATCTGCACAACAATCTAAGAATTGAAAGAATTTCTTGTAAGAATTTATTCGTGCATGCCTTTACTTAGTATGCTGTTATTTATTATCCTTGATTTCTTTTCTGTAATAATTTATTTTTATTTGAATTTTAAAAGGAATGAAGGAAAGGAAGCAAGGAAAGGGCATGGACTTTCTTTGTATTTTGAATTTTCATGGACTTTCTTTGTATTTTGAATTTTCATGGACTTTATGTTTGTTTATGGTTGTAGACATATGGGCTTTATTATGGTTTTGTAGTTAACTAGTTATGTACTTTAGTTTATTATGGACTTTATCTTTGTTTATGGTTGTATTTTGGGACTTTGACATTTTTTATGTTGGTAATTTGTAATTCAGACTTTGTTTGTATTTTAAGTGTTTTTGGACTTTTGATTGACATTATATTTTTTCAAAATTTTTAACACCGACCCAATTTGTAAAAAAAAAATTCAATTAAATATCAATTTGTAAAAGCAAACTATACAAATTAAAAAGGTGTAAAAATATGGTATTTTTGAAAAAAAAAATAGTATTTTTACAAAATTGGGCTTTTCGGCTTAAAACCCAGCAGTCCCAGCTCAACCCGAACCCAACCCGAAAAAACTCGAAACCCGAAAAAACTCAAAAAATCCGGATCGGTTTCGGTACCATTTTTCTCCACCCGAAACCCGCAAAACCCGAACCCGATGAACCCGATACCCAAAACTCTGACCCGTGTGCACCCCTAGACTTTCCCGCTAACTTGCTTCCTAAGATCGTCTCATGCCGAGTAACCCAAATAAACCCACATAATATTGAGGTTTGTCACATATATGCTCACATATACAATTATGCCCATAATGAGCCAAATTACGAAAGTTGCCCTTCTAATAAGAAACGATCCCACATGCATATTTAATACTCCTAAACATGCATGACTAGTAATATTATCATACAACTCACATAATCACAATCAAATAAACATATAATTTCATATATTGCCATCCTGACCCCCTAATCAAGGCCCTAAGCCTTATTAGGTCATTTTGAGACGTTACAGTAAAAACCTAAAAGTTAATCAATTTTAAAACCCTAAACTTTTCACCCTCTGCTTCTTCTTCATGACTCCTCGATGTTTCTTTTTTTTAGGTACCTGGACCAGTTTGGTTACAGAGAAACGATGGAAGAGATCTGAACTCGCAAAAAAATGTGAAGTCAAGAAGGTGGGACTAAGCCGAGGTTTGAGGAACAACGAGGAGGTTCTTGGGTTCTTCTAGCCGCGATGACACCAGATCTACACTAGGCGACGAGATTCTTCCAAGCTTGATGGCACTTGATTGTAGGACTGACGAATAAGCATATCTACACCAAATCATCGAACTTGTAAACAACAAGACCTACCAAACTCATGCTGGAGCCCTAGAACGCCTCAAAGTTGTACACAGTGAAGATTAAGACAACGATGGTTTTGATATATGTCGATAATTGCAAGAGAGAACCCTGTATCTTATAATATCTATTTGTGCATTTGGTGTTCTTTTATTGGAAATGTGTTGTTCTTATATGCACTTGGTGTTCTATGTTTAAGGAAGAAGAAGATGAAAAAAATTGAACTGTGATTTTGATTATGAAATTTTGGTTTAAAATTTTATGACGAATTTTAAATTTGAAATGTCATGATGAAATTTTTTATGTTAAATTTAGATTTTTACTAGTTTAATTTTTGAGAGTTTGAGTTTGAATAAGAGAAAGAACAAAGAAAAAAGGAAGAAAAAAGTTTTATTTTAATTGTTTTATTTGAGATTTTAGTTTAATTAATTTAGTTTAGGTTGTGGATTAAAGTTTTAATTTTTTATATTAAAAATTAATTAATATAATTTAAAATTCAATACTTAATAAAACCTCAGGGCATTTTAGTCATATTCGAAAGAAGTTTGACCAAAACCAGAGCTTAGGGTATTATTTTTTTATATTTTGTAAAACATAGGGTCTGAATTATTATTCAACAAAAGAGAGGGTCTGATCAGTAACTTTTGCAAAACACAAGTGCCAAATTATTATTATTAGTACTTTTGCTAAAAATTATGCAGATTTCACGGCATTTAGACACATAATTTCATGACTTAATTATATGACATTATTCTTTAAAAAAAAATAGACTCCTGTAAATATTTCCTTATTGTTATCATTTTTGTAAAAAGAAAATCCTATGTTTATACAATTTTATATTATTGAAACATTTATATATCAAACTTATTTTTATTATTGTAATATCTTTATGAGTAATAAATTAAATTTGCATTTAATATTTGAAATTAATTATATATTTAATATATAAAAAACTGAATAACATGCGTAATATTCTTTAAATAAGACAATTTATATATTATCAAATATATTTTTTAGTGGAATATTTTTTAAAAATGTCCCTATAAAAAAATTTCTCGCATTCTCATGACAGGTCACATAAAGTGGCCCCGACCCCAAGGTCACTATTTTTTAAAGACACGTGACCCAACTACCTTGCTTGTAATTTTGTATGTATCTTTTTTGGGCCAAGCCCAATAGCTCTGCCCCATAACCCAATTATAGCCCTACTCTTAACTATAAATAAGAATATGAGGGATCCGGAAAAGGGGTATTTTGGACGGTAAGAGAGGAAAAGGCACCCCTTAGTGCCAAGGGCTCTCCACATTCAAGAGAACAAGTGTGTAACCAAAAAATGTAATCCATGTCTTGCAATATCAATGATAGTGACTAAGTGGATGTAGGTCATCTTTTTTGGGTCGAACCACTATAAAATCATATCTCTATTTATCATTTCATGGCATTAGATATATCTCATATACTTGATTTAGCTCTTACAAATCTTTTCTTAATTATTCTTTAGGTGTTTGGCGAGTTGATGAAAAAAGAGTCAACAACACTAAACTTAAAATCTTAATTTAATTCCTAACTTATATCATTAACCAAAGTAATCAAGATCTAATTAAACAAAAATAATAACTTGAACCAAATAATTGAAACAAAAAATGTTCAAACTTCATAACCCAGATTCAAAACCTAGAAATTCATTAAAACATGCTATTGAGTTCTTCCTTCAAACCTAGATTCAACATCAATTGAAAAATCTTTGTCAAGAATACCATATCTGAAGTTTAAACTTAGAAGACTTACAAAATATTTAAAAAAAAAAAAAACATGTACTCGTCTAATCTGAGATCTCTCACCCACCCATAGCACCTATTCTTCATTGTTAGCCCACTGTCGCACCCATAATGTGTTGGAAATTTATGGCTTTACACTTTCTAAATCAACAATAAATAATAAGAATAAATTTAATAATACAAATCCTAGAGACTAATCAAGAATCATATACATAGTCTGAAGGCAAATCTTGAAAATTCAAATATTAAAGAAAATCTAGAAAATGATATAAAATGGATAGTGAAATTACACCTCCTAGATAAATAGAATTCTCACATGAAATGTTATAGAACTATCAATGTTTGAACACAATATATAATGAGAAACCCTAAAATGAAATCAAAATAGTCTGTCTTAGATAGTTATAGTTTAGACAAATACAACCTTTGGTATTGAACAATTTAATCTTCAAACTTGGGGAATATCTAAAGTCTTATACATGATGAGTATTACTATCAAAAATCTATATGTCAAGTCTTTCCATTGTTGCATGAAGTTTCACCAAGATAGATTGAGATTTGGGATTGAAAAACCCTTTGAAACTCACCAAGCTAAGAAATTCTTGATGTGTTTCTTGGAGAAAACTTATGATGTTAGAGAGCTAGAGAGAGAAAGAGAGAGAGAGAGAGAGAGTTGTAAATTGTGATCAATATTTCGCAACTATAATAACCCTTATTAATAGTAAAGGCACCATCATTAAGTCTAACCAATAGGATTAAAATTTTTTGAACACATCATTTTGGAGCATCTTTGCTACCTTTAAAAATGCTTGTTGCACACAACTGAGCTTCATTAATGTCCCTAGGCTTAACCCTCACTTGGTAGCAACCAACACTAACCATCATTTGATGGAACTCACGATTATGTTAGTGTTGAATCTATTCACTTATCAATGACTTGTTCTTACCCATTAAACTCTTGCCCTTGATGTTCAAAATTTTGGAGTTGGGATGCCATCATTAGTGAATCTCTTATTAAAGGAGTTTCAGTCTCATCCATTTTGAAGTGGAGCTAACTAACCTCTTTACAAGAGCTTTTGTAAATGGATCTGTCAAGTTCTCACATGTATTAACATATGAGATCTATATGATTCCATCTTGAAACTATTGTCTCACATACTCATCTCTTAGACTTATATGTCTAGACTTCCAATTATATATGCCATTGTAGGCTCTAGCTAATGCAGCTTGACTATCACAATGCATCAAGATCATTGATACCTCATCCGCAAAAATTGAGATATCCCTAAGCCACTCAGCCTCTTTGTCGGTTGTTGCTAAAGCTATAAATTTGGCTTCCGTGGTTGAGGTTGAAATATATGTTTGTTTCTTCGAACCTCAAGAAACTGCTCCTCCTCTGAGCATAAACACCCAACTAGTTATGGAGAGATTATCTCCTACACTTGATATCCATCGTGCATCGAAATATCCCTCAAGTATCTTAAGAACCTTTGAATATTGGAGGTTCCTTCTTGGTCCCCTCAAGGTGTTGGGAATATATGGCTTTACTCTTTGCAAATCAACAATGAATTATGATAATAATGCAATATTCCAAATCATAGATGTTGATCAAGATTAAAATTCAAAGTATAAGGCAATTCTTGATAATAGAGACATGTCATGATATGAATGTTAATCTTGAGTATAATGAACTAAATGATTAAAATGATGATAAGATGAACATAGATACATTTAATCATCAATACTAACAATGAATAACATAATAGAATTACAAAATACAAGATTAGGGTTAGAGAGATACAACCTTTGTATTGAGCAACTTGAATCTTCAGCTTGGGGAACTAATAAGGCTTATACACAATATGAATATTGTTGTCCAAAATCTCTATTCCAAGCCTTCCCAATTACTTGAAGCTTCAACTAAGTAGAATGATATTTGAGATTGAACAAGCCTTGAAACTCATGCAAGTCAAGCAAGCTTGATGAGTTTCTTGGAGAAAACTTTGGTCTTAGAGAGCTAGAGAGAGAATGAGTTTTAGAGAGAGAGTTGGAAAGTGTGATCAAGACTTTTCAACTCTAATAACCCATAAATATAGTGTAGGCATCATCATTAGTATAACAAATAGGATTAGAGCATTTAAAATACATCATTTGGAGCATTTTACGTAAACTGTACGACCCTAAAAGACCGCCTAGGCGATGCATCGCCTGCTAAGTCTTTTGAAGTCCTTCGCATTTAAGCGATGCTATGCCACTTAGGGGGTGACGTATCGCCACCCTCTTTGACTTTGGATGACTCCAATGGTTCTAAAATTGCTCCAAATGCTACCAAACGTTTTGGTAATGTTTGGATACCTCATTGTATCACTTTAGACCCATAAAGTCACTTTTAGATGTCTTCTACACAATCTCATGTTTTCACTTCTCTTTAAGTGTTTTGCACCTCAGCGTGTAAACAACTTAACCATTATATTTAACCAATCTCAACAATCCCCTACTTGGTTAAATATAACCCTTTCTTCTTAGGTTAACAATTTTGGTGAATAAAATAAAGTATCTTTCGATTTGAACTTTATCTTAGTGAAAGTATTACAAAGCCTTATCAAAGTCATTGGTGTCTAAAAGATTGAACCAAGTACTCCTTAATGATAAAATCGGTAACACCACACACACCTCCACTTGACCATTCATTTTCCCACTTTTCTCACTTAGCACTCATACGACCATGCGCTCATCCATTTTATGAACTTTCAGGGGAGAAACTCCAACTCCCATGAGAGGCAGCACCACCTTTAAGTTCACATAGGTGAAGTTATTACAACATCTTTGCTACCTTTAGAGATTCTTGTTGCACATAACTGAACTTCATTAAAAGCCTTAGGCTTAACCCTCACTCGATAGCAACCAACACTAACCATCCTTGGATGGAACTCATGATTTTGTTAGTGTTGAAACAATTCACCCAATAAATTGTTCTTAACCATTGATCTCTTGCCCTTGATGTTCACAAGTTTGGAGTTAGGTTACCATCATTGGTGAATATATTATTCTAGGAGTTTTAGTCCCATCCCTTTTGAAGTAGAACTTACTAACCTCTTTACAAGAGGTTTTGTAAATGGATCTGCTAAGTTCCCATTTGTCTCAACATATGAGATCGATATGATTCCTCCACGAATCAATTGTCTCACATACTCATGTCTTAGACATATATGTCTAGACTTTCCATTATATATGCCATTATAAGATCTAGCCAATGTTGCTTGGCCATCACATAGTATTGAGATCATCGATACTTCATCCGTGGAAATTTGGATCTCCAACATGAGATCCCTAAGCCACTCAGCCTCTTTGCTGGTTGCCACTAGAGCTATAAATTTGGCCTCCATTGTTGAGTGTGAAATACATGTTTGTTTCTTAGAACCCCAAGAAACTGCTCCTCCTAAGATCATAAACACCCAACCACTTGTGGAGAGATTATCGCCTACACTTGATATCCAACTCGCATTGGAATATCCTTCAAGTATCTTTTGAAACTTTGAATATTGGAGGCCTAGCTGCTTGGTCCTTTTAAGGTACCATAGAGCTCTCTCAATCTCTTTCCAATGTTCCACACTCGGATTGCTAGTAAACCTACATAGTTTACTAATCTCATATGCAATATCCGCCCTCGTATAATGAGCAGCGTACATTACACTCCCTAATGCACTTGCATACTCGAGTTGAGCCACTGCTCTACCATTATTCTTTTCAAACTTTGTGCTTGAATCAAATGGTGTATTTGCCTCTTTGATTTTGAGATGACTAAACTTGTCAAGAACTTTCTTAACATAGTGTTCTCGACTTAAGGCATAACCCCCACTATTTCTTCTCCCTTTTATACCCAAGATGATATCAACCTCTCCAAGGTCTTTCATCTTGAAAGTGGAAGATAGAAACCTCTTTGTTTCCATTATGCCTTTCATATCATTACTCAAAATCAACATATCATCAACATATAGACAAACCAAGATGACATAGTCATCACAAGTCTTAGAGTATAAGAACTTGTTCGCATTATTGTGTCTAAACCCATCCGAAATTATGACTTTATCAAATTTCTCATGCCATTTTTTCGGTGCTTGCCTTAAATCGTATAATTATTTAACAAGCCTACATACTTTATGTTCATTTCTCTTCAAACAAAACCCTCCGGTTGTTCCATATAAATCTCCTCATCAAGATCTCCATTTAGGAATGTCGTTTTGACATCCATTTGATGAACATAAAGGTTATATATTTATGATAATGAAAATAGTATTATTCTAGTGGTTTTCCTAGTAACCAGTGCATACGTGTCAAAATAATCAACTCCTTCCTTTTTTTAAACCCTTTGCCTACTAGTCTTGCCTTGAAGGTTTGTATTGTGCTATCGGTGTGATATTTTCTTTGAAATACCCACTTGCACCCAATTGTTTTTTAATCTTGTGGATGGTCTACCAATTCCCATGTGTGGTTTGAAATAATTGAAACTATCTCAACATTTATTGTGTCCTTCCGAAAAACATAGTCTCACGAAGACATTGCTTCTTGGTAGGTTTTGGGATCATCCTCAACTTGAAGAATCATAGGAAATTTCCTTGTGACTTCTTCAAGTCTACCATAGAAAATCTCTACTTGAGAACATTTCTCAATTGATCCCAACTCTTTAAGCCTTTGGCTTCTCCGAAGCAATATAGGTCGCTCATCAACCTTTGGATCTTTCTCTTTAAGGGATTGTCCAACACCTGTGGGTTCTTGAGAGTTGCTATCACAATATAAAATATTCTCAAAGAACTCCACTTTACTTGATTCAATTATCACATTAGACACCAAGTATAATAGCCAATAGGCCTTGCTATTTGAATCATAGCCCACAAATGCATAATTTACGACCCTTGGACCCAAGTTGGTCAATTTAGGCTCCATACTCTTGCAATAAGCAAGGCACCCCCACACTTTAAGAGAGCCTAGGTTAGGCTTCTTTCCTCTCCATAACTCTTATGGAGACACATTGCTCTTTTTCATAGGAATTTGATTCAATATATGACACGTAGCAAGCAATGCTTCGCCCCACAAATTATAACACAATTTAGCATGTAAAGGCATAGAGTAAATCATCTCAAGATAAGTCCTATTCTTTCTTTCAGCTATTCCATTTTGTTGTAGAGTGTATGGTGCAGTGCATTCATGTATAATGCCATGTTGTTAACAAAACACATTGAAATCATTTGACAAGTATTCACCACCTCTATCACTTCTAAGAGTCTTTATTTTCCTTTCCAATTGATTTTCTACTTCAGCTTTACAGATTTTAAATGCATTAAATGCCTCATCCTTACTCTTAAGTAAATACACATAAGTATTGTTAGAACAATCATCTATAAAAGTCATGAAGTATCTATTCCCTCATGTAGTCAACATGCCATTCAATTCACAGAAATCACTATGTATTAAATCTAGCAAGTTTGAGCATCTATCAACACTTGGAAAATGTTTCTTTACCATTTTAGATTTAACACATAATTAACATTTATCATGCTCGTTCACATTACAATTAATTAATCCACATTTAAAAACTCTTTTAATTGTGCTATAATCTATATGAGCAAGTCTATTATACCATGAAGTAATAGAATTAGAATTAATCGCATTGCAAGATTTAGATGCCATATCATTATTGTCACTATCAAGTGCAGAAAGTTTGATCATTTCATCACATATATAAACCTTTCCTAAAAAAGTGCCCAATTTAGTCAAAGTGAGTTTATCGAATTCAAACTTCATTTTGATGCCAAATTTACTCAATAGACTTCCACTCATAATGTTTCTAGTCATATCAGAAACATAGAAAACATTAATTAGGGTTACTTTCTTCGCATTAGTGAATAGCACATCAATGCAGCCCCTTCCAAGTACCTTGGATCTCTTTTCATTTCCCATTTGGACTTCAAGTCCTACCTTTGCACTTTCAAAGGTTTTGAAAAGAGTTATATCACATGTTGCATGAATGGTGGCACAAGTATCATACCACCATTGTTGTACATTTGCTTGGGTTGCATTAACTTCACTCAAGGTTGCAATGATCTCAAAATCAATTGCATTGCCATGTTCACATTCTCTTAAGGTTGCATTAGTTCAATCACTATGTGCACGAACCATGTCAATTCTCTTTAGGGTTATCATACATTCCTCATCGAATGCATTGAATTCAATTAAGGTCACAAAGATCTCATCATCAATTATATTGACCTCAATCTCATTATGGTTAATTTTACAATTTCCATATCTCACATGATGATCAACAACTTCACAAACAAAACAAGTACAAAAATAACCCTTGAATTTTTTATTAACATTCACCATTGTACTCTTAATATAAACAATAATCTCAAACTCACAAAAATATTGCAGCAAACACATTTCATTCAAATTCTTGAAATTTACACATTTAGAAATAAGGAACATGATAATACTAATCTCTTTAAGCATGTAATCCCATTGAGTTGTCTCATCCTTTGTTGACGAAGACTTTGAATCCATATCCACATTCATGTAGAGCATTTCCAAATAGAACTTCTTTGATCTTTCATGGTTATGTGTCCAACACAAAATGAAAGTAATTGGAATAGATATTTTGATTGTTGGGAATATATAGCTTTACTCTTTGCAAATCAACAATGAATTATAATAATAATGCAATATTCCAAACCCTAGATGTTGATCAATATTTAAATTCAAAGCATGAAGGAAATTCTTGATAATCAAAGAAACATGTTCATGATATGAATGTTAATCTTTAATATAATGAAATAACTGATTATAATGAATATAAGATGAACTTAGATACATTTAATCATCAATACTAACAATGAATAACATAATAGAATCACAAAATACAAGATTAGGGTTAGAGAGATACAACCTTTATATTGATCAACTTGAATCTTCAGCTTGGGAAACTTCTAAGGCTTATACACAATATGAATATTTTTGTCAAAAATATCTATTCCAAGCCTTCCCAATTTCTTGAAGCTTAAACTAAGTAGAATGATATTTGGGATTGAACAAGCCTAGAAACTCATGCAAGTCAATCAAGCTTGATGAGTTTCTTGAAGAAAACTTTGTTCTTAGAGAGCTAGAGAGAGAATGAGTTTTAGAAAGAGAGTTGGAAAGTGTGATCAAGACATTTCAACTCTAATGACCCATTAATATAGTGTAGGCATCATCATCAGTCTAACCAATCGGATTAGAGCATTTAAAACACATCATTTGGTGCATCTAACGTAAACTGTACGACCCTAAAAGACAGCCCAGGTGATTCATCGACTGCATGTAGGCGATATGTCACCTATTAGCAGGCGATGCATCGCCTACTAGGGCTTTTGAAGCCCTTCGCATTTATGCGATGCTACGCCACCCTTTCTGACTTTAGACCACTCTAGTGGTCCTAAAATTGCACCAAATACTGCCAAAATTTTTGGGAATGTTTGGATACCTCATTATATCACTTTAGACCCATAAAAATCACTTTTAGATACCTTTTACATAATCTCATGTTTTCACTTCTCTTTAAGTGAAAAATTGTTAAGTGTTTTGCACCTCAACGTGGAAACAACTTAACAATTATATTTAACAAACCTCAACACAAGGTACCATAGAACTCTCTGAATTTACTTCCAATGCTCGATAATTGAATTGCTAGTAAACCTACTTAGTTTACTGACTGTATATGCAATATCTGCTCTTGTACAATGAGCAACGTACATTAGTCTCCATAATGCACTTGCATACTCAAGTTGAGTCACCGCTCTACCTTTGTTTTTTTTTTCAAGTTTTATGCTTGAATCAAATGGTGTATTTGCTCGTTGTATTTGTAGATGGCTAAACTTTTCAAGAACTTTCTCAACATAGTGATCTTCACTTAAGGCATAACCTCAACTATTTCTTCTCACTTTTACACCTAAAATGGTATTGACCTCTCCAAAGTCCTTCATCTTGAAAGTGGAAGATAGAAACCTCTTAGTTTTTATTTTCTCTCTCATCTCATTACTCAAAATTAACATATCATCAACATATAGATTCATCAAGATGACATAATTGTAGCATCAAAAACTTCTAATGAGGTTTAGTACCTTAAATAGCGTGCTTGGAGGGCATGATTTGATTTATTGTGAATTATATTGTAATATAATTGAATGTGCTGATTATGTGCATTAAATGTGTTTAAAAGACCTACTTTTAATAAAAAAAGAGGGCATTTTCGTAATTTTAACCCGTTGAGGGTATATTTGTAAATTTTATGTGTTATGTACATTGTGACCACATTATTATGTGGATATTTATTATTTTCGGCCAGAGTGGATCATTTCAAACGGTAATAGTGGAAATGTCAAATCGGGGGAAAATACCCAGCTCGGGTCGAGCCTAGTGGTATTATGGGAATTTTTACACTCTATTGATATTAGTGAAATAAAATTTGGCTGATAGAATATTTATGTTTTATGGGCAGTAGTGAATTATTGGAGATTAGTAGTATAATTAGAATTTTAAGCAAGATGACCATTTTTCCCTTGGGGTTAATTAAGAAGGGAATTTATAGGGAGGGGCATTTTGGTCTTTCGGTGATGGGATTAGTAAGAGATGGCTGAATTCTGATTTCTTTCTCATTTTCATGTTACTTGTTCTCTCTCTTCTACTATCTTCATGAAACACTCCCTCACAGAAGAACTCTCAAGCTAGGATCAAGGCTTCTTCAAATTTTTTAGTCTATTTAAGAATTTCAAGCCTTGAAGTGGAATTGGCAGTTGTTACAATTCATTACCCCTGTAGGAAATCTAAAAGCTTGAAGAAAGAGAAGAGTTCTCTACTTGTTCTTCATTTGTGTTCTTGGTAGAATTAGAGGCAATTTTGGTTAATTTTCAAAATTTGGTGATTTTAGGTTGTTTAGGTGGGTAAATGGATGATAGAAATATGTTTGCAAATTTTTTTGGAGCTTGAACTTGAATATAAGAGCATGAATTTTGTTAAACTCAGATTAGGGGGAAAATGGGGAAATTTTGACCTAAATCTTTAAATATGGATTTAGAACCTGAAATTGAACATTTGATTGTTGTTGTCTGATGTATTATTGTGTATGTATCTGTTTTAGTGCTGGGGTTGAGCAATTTGGATCAAATTTTTTGGTCATTTGTCGAGTTTGGGGTGTTGAGAAAAATTTGGTGGAGTTCTGAATTATGGGTTCACTATTGACGCAGTTTTTCGCCAACAGTGTATTAAGAAATTAAACAGGTAGATTAGTGCTAAATTATAAACCCTAATTAAATAACTAATACTCTCTTGAACATGGACAACTTTTACGTGGTTTAGTGGTTAAAATCCACCTAGTCCATGAGTCAATATTATTACTTTTCTCTCTCAATTTTTTGCAGAGTTTTGGTAATACAAAAAATGGCTGTCCCCTTCCCTATCCATTATTCCTAGTATTTATAGGGGAATTTCATGGACAAGTTTGGGTAAACGCGTAAATAAACCGCGTAAATAAATAAGGTATCTATTTAATACCAATTATTCTCATTTACATTGGGATATGATTTGATAACAGAATAGAATATACATTTATTATCTCGGATAATAAATGATAGATATGTTATACAACATAGGCATTAATGAGCGTATAAGGAGTCTCCGAATCTCTTGGGATCCTTCAGTATGCATTCTGTCCAAGTTTCCACGAGCTGAGTATCTCACCCGAGCTCGTGTTCAATGAATATTTGAACCCTAGCTCGTAATAAGCTCAGAGCGCACAAAGTTGGATCTGGTTATTGTAAGTCTCGAACTCAATTTTTATCCTGAGAGGCGGTCTGATAATAACCTATGTATCGTGTTGTCCAGCCCCCAAACTCGAGCTGTTCACACCACTGTTAGCCAGATATTTTACTTGGCTATTTTTCCACATATTCATCTGCCAGCTATACTCGTGCTAATTTCAGGATACAACATTTGACCCCCAAGCTCCTGCTCGTGCTGTTACTTTTTGACATGCACAATAGAGGCTTTTTAGGCTTCTGGCATGTAAAATCATCCACTACTCAAGCACCAGACACACGGCTTCTTGCAATTGGCATCCGTTCGGGTTTCAAGGACTGTGACAACTGTCCTGTCAACTTTTTGCTGTCGTATGGTTCAATTTATCTAGGCCTTTGGATCTTGAGCTGACCAAATTGGATGGCCTGAATTAATTATCGTAGTTTACATATAAATAGGGTGATCAGGCCTGAACCTTACCACCTTTGCATTCAAAAGCTTTCCTTTCAATAACAAAGTTTCCCTTTTACTCTCAAACTCTTCCCAAAAACCTTCATTTCCTTTCACACTTTCAGAAGTTTTCAAGGAGCTTCCCGTGGACATATCAACATCCTCTTTGAATGAACATAAAATCTGTAAGCATTTCCTCACCTGGTTTGAATTTGTTCAATTCTTTATTTTCCAGTGAGTTTTTTACTTCGAAAAATGTTCTTTTCTCAATATCTTTTAGGCTATGTCTGAGTGTAGATAGGAAATAGGGTTCGGTTTAGGCAAGATGAATGAAATCAGACTTGTTTATAAATAAGGTACTCATAAAACTAGGCACATTTTCAGGGTTTTTTTTGAGAAAATTCTAATGGTAAATCGGTTTGTATACTTGTTTGGGGTGTAGAAGCCAAAGGGGTTTTAGGTTTAGTTCTAGGTAGCGTAAAGGTTACGATTCCTTAGGCAGTTTTGCATTAAACCCCATTCAAAAGGAAAGTAATGGGTCTGACGGATCTGACACACGAATCCCGAAGTATCTGGGAATTTTAAGAAATCGAGGCGCGTGGCCTAGGACCACTCGTGAGACCATGTGTTAAGGCTAGGACACAACTTAGCTCGTATAATCTTTCAAATCTTAAAAGTAAACTACTTAAACCTTTGGACATTCATACCTCCACAACTGTAGCTAGAAACCATCTTAGGTTGCCTACTAATAGGCCGCTTTGTCATCAGGATATCTGAAAAATTGCACCCACAAAGAAGAATGTCGCGAGCTCCTCTACTCAGAACAAAAATAAAGGCAAGCAGGTCACCCCTGAGTCTCCCATCCCTTACCTTGGTCCTGTGGTGGAGAGAGATTGTGGTCGACCTCAAGCATTCTTTGAGGTCGAGCATATATTCTAACTACTCATGGGAAAGTGAACAAGATCTTGTTGAGTCAAAGGATTGAGATGGGAGGTGACGGTCTTGCTGCTCGACTTACGAGAGCTGAGTTGTGCCCCTCTCCAAGATGACTATGGGGATTTGAGTGATGAGCACCTGACGGCCGGTGTGTTCCTCCCATTGGACCATTATTTTGTAGACTTTTTGAACTACGTCAAACTTGCTCCATTCCAGCTCCCCCCAAACTCATATAGGCATTTGGCAGGGTTAAAGTATTTGTTTCCGAGGCACGAGTGGGAGGTTCCCACTCCAGCAGACATCCTGTACTTCTTCTGCCTCAAGGCCAATCTAGACCAGAAGGGGCGAGGTGATGGTCCAACAAACTCACTCGTTTGACCTCCCCAGCCACCCAAATAACTATAAATATTTATTCTTTATGTCAAATGGGTTGAAGAATTGCGACCATCGATACTTCAACCTTCCTCATAAGTCTTCTATCTTTGTGAATTCAGCACATGAACTTTTGATCACTTGTGCACTATATATATTTTTCTTGTTTGAACATTCTGACTGAGTTCTCCCTTTGTGCAGCTATATTCGCGAGGACAGGGCCGTCGGTGACCCTTGGGGCTCAATATGAGACCCTGTCGAGTCTTCCTCCCGGGGAGAAAGACTATCGTCAAATTATGAACGATGCCACCATGGTGGCTTGCAATCTGATCAGCAAGGGCTAGACATTAGCTCTGAGGATCCGTGCTTCTCTTCCTATCATCCCTGAGCTCACCCTTCTCAAGAGGCCTTGCACGCCAATGAGGATGCCAAGGAGGAAGAAAATGTGCCACCATTGGTGCCTAAAAGGCGAGCTCCTAAAGATAATCAGGGGTCCAATCCTAAGCAAGCTGCATCCAGTGTAGCAGTCGGCCCCTCCGACCAAGGTAACCCATACCCTTATAGAGAGTTAGACTGGGCTACTGCTAGTTATAGGCTAATTCGATTCAAATCTAACCAGCTTGTTAGTCATCACCCTACTGACCCTGACCTAAACACAACCCTCCTCTAGTGCGTGGACCATTTGGAGGTACGCTATGTTCATAGCTAACCCAAAGGTACCATCATAGTTGACAACTCTTTTCCTTTTAGATCCACCATTTTTTAGGAGTGTGGGACAAATCTTAGGTCCTGGACTTCCCTACTTTAGGGAGCATATGCCCTTGGGTTTAGGCAGTACGTAGATGAGTCCAACCCTGTGGAAGGACATGAACTCCCTAGGATCCAGGAGGTAATAGCTTTAGATTCTCCCCTACCTCCGTTAATTCCAGAGTTAGAGGTTGTGCCTAGCTCGGTCAATACCCCCGAGCTTATTATAATAGATCCCTCCCCTAGACTGGAGGGTAGGGTTTTTTCTTTTCTTATTGTGTTTACAATACATTAGAATAATTACTTCTGGGAACTGAATCCTTTGCTCGCTCTTTTTCAGGTGAAGAGATGGAACTGCCTGGAGCTCCTGACTTGAGGGTTGCTTTTAAGGCCGGTGGAACCGGAGTTGGTCCCGTGGTTGGTCCTGTGGTGAAAAGGCCTAGGGTGACCAAGAAAACAGGTCTGAAGACGGGAGATACCACCAAATCTCCATGGAAGGACAAGGATTCCAACACTGCCCAGGAGTAGCCACCAAGAGAACTCCCCCCAACTCCTATGACAATGATTATTTTCCAACAAGCTCCTTCTCCTCTTCTTCGACACATACCTCCCTTAAATCCTCAAGTGATCCAAGGTGAATCTCACACTATCCAGATCCTGGTCAAGCCACATGACCTAGACAAGATCCCCAAGGAATTTTGAGGTATTGTGTACGACACAGCAAGCCACATGGTTGGCCATGCGTACAGAGCCAGTGCCAGATATTTACGGGCTATTACAGAACGCATCCCTGAGGATGTCCTCGAATCGGCCATGGGGATGAACCTGACTATGAGTCCCTTTCACTCTCCTAATGTTTTCTTTTTCTTTAGATTTTTTTTAAACTATTCTTTACTTGCTTCATTCTTCTGCAGTTTGTCCTGGTCCAATATTGAGGCATAGCTTACGTTAAAGCTAGGGAGGAGGAATTCTGAGCTGCACTAGGCACCGCTCAAGAGAGAGAACAAGCTGCCAAAGCTGCCCTGATTTTTTCTCAAGAGGGCGAGTGGTTTTCAAAGGCTTCCCTGTCCGCCACCCAAGCTCAAGTCATTGAGGCAAGTCGTCACGTGGATCAGCTTCAGGCCGAAACTAAAGAACTCAAGAAGAAGTTGATTGAGGCCAAGGCTAAGGCCAAGGAGGAAGCTGCACTGTCCTCATCTCAAATGGAGGAGATGATTTACTATTGTTGGGCCTCTAACCAGGATGGGAACTTCTCTTTCATGCAGCCCGGGCTGTGGGATCCGTATCTTGCTCGATTCAAGATTTGGTTCTCAAAAGAACCCTCGGAAACTAGCGAAGCATCTGGAGCTGTAGAGGGAGATAGTGAGGTGGTGACTTTGCTAGAGCGAGCTGATGGAGCTCCGTGATCACCCTTTATTATTATTATTATTATTATTATTTTAAACTTTTGTAACAGTCCCTTGGGACAAAAACAATTGCCTTTGGGCTTAGGTCGAGGTTTTTTCTACTCGAGATAACAATATACTTTTGAATATAAACCTAACTTGTGATCTATTTGTGTTTCCCTTAGTTTATTATTTTCTCATGTTTATGCATCCTTAGACTCTTGTACATTCGAAATCTTAGGGATTGACTTTTAGATCGAGATAGATTTTATCGATATCTTATTTTTATCCAAGATTTTGCTTGTTTATTTACGTCATACCTGTTAAGAATCAAGCCTCGGACCTGGTTATGTCCAGGGTTTTTAATAAACTTAATAGCATTATCCCTGTTATAAATCAAGCCTTAGACTTGGTTATATCCTGAGTTTTTAATAAACTTAATAGCATTATACATGTTAGAGATCAGACATCAAACCTAGTTATATCCAGGGTTTTAATGATTTCTCAAACTTAGTTCGCGTTAGATTTATTGAAAACTCGAGCTTTAAAAAGCCGTTGAATAATCAATTTCTCCAAACTTCTAAGTTTTTAATCCTTATCTGAGTAAGCTGAACTTTCTCAAAAACTCTCCTCGGTTATATGGTCCCCAAGGAACTAGAACGTATAAACATTCTTGGTTGCTTTTACAACGTGGGCTCATAATAATAAAACAAAGATGTAGTTATTGAATTGAAATGGCTTTTATAAATAAGCCTTACATAAACGGTAATACTATTGATAATAATTTTTTAAATGAAGGGCATTCCAGGTTTATGGGACTATTTCCCCTTTTAGTTGGGCTAGCTTGAAAGTTCCTTTGCCTAGGACCTCTATGATCTGATACAAACCTTTCATCCTTGGGATCTTTATTCACAAAAAAGACCCTTCGGAGAACCAGATCGCCTAATCTGAGTCTGTGTCCCCTGACCTTTGAATTAAAATAACGAGTGATCTTTTGTTGATAATGGGCAAGCTATAACTACGATGCCTCTATTTTTTCTCCTATCAAATTGGGGGATGCACTATCAAATGTCCTTTGTCTGTGAGTAGTCACCATTGCCTCAATTGGAAGCATAGCCCCACTTTTCAAAAGTTAAGAAAAAAGGGCTATGTCTCGTGGAGTTTCTATACGAGGTCCGATAGGCCCAGAGTACTTGTGGGAGCTGCTCGGGCCATAATCCCTTGGCTTCATCTAATCTTTTCTTCAGGCTTTCCTTCAAGGTCTTATTTACAGCCTCGACCCTTGTGGGTATGCTACCGATGAGAAACTCTTGGTTATGCCATATTGTTCACAAAAGTTTGTGAATAGATAACTATCAAACTGTGTTCCGTTGTCTGACATGATCTTTTTAGGGATTCCAAATCGACATATGATATTCTTCACAATGAAATCCAGGACTCTCTTCGAGGTGATGGTTGCCAGAGGTTCAGCTTCTACCCACTTCGTGAAATGATCGTTCACCACTACTACATACCGAACCCCTCCTTTTCCCATTGGCAAGGAACCTATTAAGTCAATTCCCCATGCTGCAAATGGCCAAGGGGGTGAAATCATGGTTAGCTCGATTGGAGCAGCTCGGGAAACTATGGCAAAACACTGGCATTTGTCGCACTTTTGCACATATGAGATCGAGTCCTTTTTTAAAGTGGGCCAAAAATAGCCCTGTCTTAGTACCTTCAGAACTAGGTTTTCCCCCCCAACATGATCTCCACAGAAGCTTGCATGTATTTCTTGAAAAATAGTTTTCTTCTTCAAGCAGAACACATCGCAGGAGGGACAACGAATGACCTCGTCAATATAGGATTCCCTCAACAATTACATATCGTGGAGCTTGATAAAGCAGCTTTCTTGCATCTTTCCTGTCATCAGGTAGCTTTCCAGTCGTGAGGTACTCCATTATAGGAGTCATCTTGGTCGGTCTTATGTCAATCATTCCAACCTCCACCGTTTCTCCCATTACACTCGGGCTTTCCAAGAACTCCACCGAAACTACATTCAATGTTTCAGCCTCTTTGATGGTAACGAATCAAGCTAGAGCATCATCATTGGAATTATGCTCGTGGGATATTTGCTCAACGGAGCTAAACTCAAACTCAGACAACTCACCCTTTACCTTGGCTAGGTAGGCCACCATCTAGATGCCTCGAGCTTTGTATTCCCCCAATATCTGATTTGCCACGAGCTGGGAATCACTATAGCATTGATGGCTTTGGCTTTCAGCTCTTTCGCCACCCTCAGCCCAGCCAATAAGGCCTCATACTCCACTTCATTATTGGATGCTTCAAATCCAAACCTGAGAGTTGTATGCAACTGATGTCCTTCAGGTGAGATCAATATTATCCCAGCTCCCAATCCGTTCTCATTTGACAATCCATCAATGAAGATTTTCCATAATTCCTACACTGGCTCCCTTATTAGTTCATCCTGAAAACCAGTGCACTCAGCCACAAAGTTAGTGAGGGCTTAAATCTTGATTATTGTTCATGGCATGTATAATATCTTGAACTGGCTAAGTTCGATGGCCCACTTTAATAGACATCCCGACATTTCAGGCTTTTGCAACACCTGCCTTAAAGGTTGGTCGGTTAAGACGTTAATTGAATGGGACTAGAAGTATGGTCTGAGCTTCCTTGAAGCCAAAATGACACAGAATGTAAGCTTCTGTGTCAGTGGGTACCGTGATTCTGCTCCGAGAAGCCTTTTGCTTACATAATATACGGGTTTTTGTGTCTGCCTTACTTCTCAAACCAACATAGCACTAATTTCATTCTCTGTCACAACCATGTAAAGAAACAGACACTCTCCGGGCATCAACTTTGATAGCGCGGGGGGCACAACTAGATGCATTTTCAGATCGTGAAATGCCTGTTCGCATTCTTCAGTCCACTCAAATTTCTTGTTTCCCCTGAGTAAATTGTAGAATGGTAGACACTTGTCAGTGGATTTTGAAATGAAGAGGTTTATAGTTGCAACCTTTCCAGTCAGACTTTGTACTTCTTTACGCGACCTAGGCGAAGGCATTTCTAGTAGCGACCTGATTTTTTCTGGATTTGCTTCTATCTCCCTTGTTTTGAGTATAAACCCAAGAAACTTTCCTGATGCAACTCTGAAAGTGCACTTCTAGGGATCCAGCTTCATGTCATACTTTCTCAGTATGTTAAAACATTCTTCCAGGTCAGATACATGGTTATTGGCAGTCTTTGATTTGACGAGCATATCCTCGACATACACCTCCATGTTTCTCTTGATCTGGTTAGTGAACATCTTGTTGACCAACCCTTGGTATGTAGCCCCGACATTTTTCAGCCTGAATGGCATAACTTTGTAGCAATATACGTTATGCCTGGTCATGAAAATAGTGTGCTATTGGTCTGTAGGGTTCATCGTGATCATGTTATATCCAAAATATGCATCCATGAAAGACATGAGCTCCTGACCGGCTGTGGCGTCTACCAACTGATCAATTCTTGGTAGTGGGAAACAGTCCTTGGGACAAGCCTTGTTGAGGTCGGAGAAATCAATACAGGTTCCCCACTTCCCGTTTGGATTTGGGACCAGCATGGGGTTAGCAACCCAGATCTGGTATTTTGCTTCCCTGATAAACCCGCACTTTAGTAGACGAGCTACTTCTTCTTCTAACCCTTCAGCTCGAACTGGCTCCAAAAGCCTCCACTTTTGGGACTTTACAGGCACGCTCTTGCCCAAGTTTAAGGTATGCATTATTATACTCAGACTAATTCCCACCATATCCTCGTGCGACCACGGGAAAGCATTTAGGTTCTTTCGTAGAAAATCAACCAGCTCCTTCTTCCTTTCGACTTCAAGATTTTTCCTAATTTATATAACTCTTGAAGGTTCTTTTGGGTCGATGTTTATTTCCTCAAGCTCTTCTATTGCTTTAAGCTCAGACTTGTATTCGCCTACCCGCGGATCAATATCATCCCATTGGGAGACCTCACCATCTTCTTCTCGAGGTTCTTCTATCCCACAGGTGACTTCCACCCCCTAGGACTTCTCACCTCCAATACTTATTACCATTGCTTGCTGCCCAGGTCGTGATTTTATAGAAATGCGAGTTGGACTCCTCTTACGGTGCATATCCCCGAGGTTGAAGGGAATTTCATTGCCAGGTGTCGAATTGAAGTGATGGATTCAAATGCCATCAGTGCAGATCGACCCAAAATTGCATTATATGCGGTCGGAAAATGTATTACCATGAACTCGAGTATTTTAGAGACAAATCATGGCTCTTCTCCCAATGTCACTACTAGTCCGATTGTCCCTATGGTCGTTGCTCCTTCAAATGAAAACCCATATAGAGTCATTGAGATCGCCATCAAATCGGATATTTTTTCCATGGTGGACGTAAAAAGTAAATTTACAGAACTTCCGTTATCCACCAATATTCTTCGTACCCTTCGGTTAGCGAGTTACACGGTTACCACCTGTAATGCCCCGACTATTTCTAAGACCTCGAACCATTAAACTACTATGATATAGCTACTAATTTGAAATACATATGTATGAAATAACATAACTTTATTTAAAACCCAAAATATTGTACCAAATACAAAATATGGTATGGGATCCCATTGTAATAAAACATAAACATTAAATCAATTGTTTAAAATACTAAGTGCGGAAATGCATACACAACATAAATAAAAATACTTAAAAACAACGTCATCCTCGATCTTCCAGCAGTCCATTCAATCCATTCATCCTCAACACACATGCCATGCTGCCATGAATCCTTCCCAACTTCCATGCTCATTTTCCTGCACCATCTAAAAAGAAAGGAATAAGCCTAATGCCCAGCAAGGAAAATCTACTAAAAACATATATGTCATATGTCATAAATCATAAAATATATACTATAAAACACATGACTATAAAAACGCATATCATATAGGACTACAATATTAATGGCCATTAACTCATTAACGTGGTATGTGATAAAACCATCTAGGTCCTCTGTCTACTAATCGAGGTAGGTTAGATCACAACTATAGTATATGATAACACATCTAGGTCCTCTGTCTACTAATCGAGGTAGGTTAAATTATAACTCTAAACCACGAAAATGATAAAAATTCTTGGGGCTTGCTGTCTAAGCAAGTCATATGCCCAAGCGACTACAACTTAAATTCTTGGGGCTTGTTATCTAAGCAAGTCATATGCCCAAGGACTACAACATATATCATATCACATGTCATATCATAACATAAAACATAAAACGAGATATGAAGACAAGAACGGGATTTGGAATACTCCTAAAATCAATAGTAAACCATGAGTTTCTAAAGAAAAGGAGATGAAAAAGAGAACTAAACCATCAAAGTTGAAACTTACCGAAAAAACTTATGTTTCAAAGACCTTAAACACCTAACCAAGAATCATAATAAAGAGTTAGGATCTGAATGAAAACAAAAGAAAACTAAAGAGCTTTGAAGAATTGAACTTAAGGATAAGAATACCTTGAATGAACTATGACTTTGATCTACACCTCGATATCGAAATAACACTCTATCTTACTTCCCAAGTGTTTAGAAAAGCTTAGTTTGGAAAAGATTTTAATCCAAAACCCAAGTGTTTCTCTCTATAGTAACCTTAGCAGCTTGGAGGCTCTGAAGAATGCTTGAATGATGAGTGAAATGGCTGAGTACTAGGTCCTTTTTATAGAGTTCAAGGAGTGAAACGAACCCCTTTTAAGATGAATAAATAAATGAATATAAAATGAAAAAGATATGAATTTTCGTTCAATATATGCCCATAACTTGGTCAAAATCGTTCAAGAGCAATTAAAGTGGTTAAGGGTTGTTTCTAGCTTGGTTCTACAAATATTTCAAAAATGGCTATAGGAGCTAATATATGGCCATCCTTAGGCGATATATCACCCCTACCTATGTCCCGAGCCTTCCTACTTTTGTTCGTGCAAAGTCAGCGTGTTTTCCGTATCTCCCGTAGGCGATATATAGACCCCTATAGCTGCGATATATCGACATATGTTGATATTTCAAACACGTATTTGCACTTTTTCAACAAATTTTGAATTGATTAAACAACTTTGATCGAGTAAAAATGTGATCCTGACTGCTGTTGGAAGGTCCTAGAGCTTCTAGATCTTTCTTTTAATTAAACTATTCATAAAAAATAATTAAGCTCTTAATAAACATGCTTTTGACAAGTGTCACGCTCTTATTAATTCTATCTAAACCTTAGGTTACAATAAAAAATATTTCTAGGACCAACAATATTAATCAAACCTTATTATAATTAATATTTCTAAACTATAAATTAAACTTATAAAATCCATAATTGTTGCTATGAGTTTCCAGCTAAGTCCAGGCTTGAACCAAAATTCACGGAAACTAACATACTACAAGCTACTACTAGCTACTACTACTACTATCTAGCTAAGTAAAATTTTGAGACGCTACAATTCCCCCTACTTAAAAGAATCCCGTCCCTAAAATTTACTTACCAAACAATTCCGGATACCGTGCTAGGATGTCTTCCTCCAACTCCCACGTTGCCTCCCTTTCTGAACTATTACTCCATAGGACTTTGACTATCGGAATACTCTTAGACTGTAATTCCTTTATCCCTTTATCTAGGAAGCTAACCGGTCATTCCTCGTAACTCAAGTCTTTCTGGAGTGCTATCGTATCATACTTGAGGATGTGAGATGGGTCTGACACATATCTATGCAGCATCACGATGTGAAACACATTGTGGCTATCTGCTAGAGCTGGCGGTAGGGCTAATCTATATGAAATTGTTCCCACCTTGCCCAACATCTCAAAAGGACCTATAAACTGGGGACTAAGTTTTCCTTTCTTAGCAAACTGCTTCATACCTTTCATAGGAGATATCTTTAAGAAGATTGATCTCTGACATTGAATTCCACATCTCATCGTTTGTCATCCTCATAACCTTTTTTGTCGATTTTGAGCAGCGAGCATACGCTTTCTAATCAGCGCCACTGCATCCTGATCCTCTCTAATAGCTTTGGGTCCAAGAAGTTGTCTCTCTCCTACCTCGTCTCAATGTATCGGTGATCGGCACTTCCTTCCATAAAGTAACTCATAGGGTGCCATACCGATCGTTGACTGGTAGCTATTGTTGTAGGAGAACTCTGTTATTGGCAAATACTTACTCCATAATCCTCCGAAGTCTTGTACACAAGCGCGCAACATATCTTCTAAAATCTGTATGGTATGCTCGGACTGACCATCGGTCTGAGGATGAATGTTGATCCCAAAAGAGGGTGTTTTAAAATTTAAACTCGCAAGTGCACGAATCGTTTCAGAATATAATGTTCATGTAAGTACGAGGTCGAACCCATGGGAGTTGACTAACATCAAAAGAAACTATTTCAAACAAAGCAAGAATATTCTAACCTAGTTCCAAATATTTGATGAGATTTTGTTTTAGAAAAATAAAATACAAGTATTAAAAAGATTTAAGATTAAATAGAAAAATGGTTTTCAAATGAGATATGTAAAATAAGATTATTAATATATTAGAATCCACAAAATGCAAGTTCAATAGTATTTATAAGTATATTGATTCCCAAGTTTAGATATAGTTGAAATAACTCACACTATATTTTTTTCAAGATACATTTTCTATTCAAGCACAAGTTACTTTCAAAAAGGTAGGATTTTTCTTCACTTATAAAAGATATAATTTCTAAGCATTAGTTGTGTTACAACCTAATGAAACTACAAAAAATCAAAAAGATTATGTTTAGGCAAAATATGATACTTATGCTCTAAGAATTAGATGTGAACAATTTAATGAAAAACATTTAATCAAAGAATATCATATTTTTGCATAATAAAGAACTAAGTGTAATATGCTTTAACAATCAACACTAGATGAAAAATGCATATCTTTGATAGAAAAATCCATAAACAATGTTGTACATATGGGAAATCAACATACAACAAAAAATACTATCTAGTTACATTTTGCTTCATCATCATCTTAATAACCTTTGAAAAAGATTAGAAGCTCATAACTAGATTGAAATAAAAATTACAAAATAACATACTTGACATGCTCTTCAAAAGATGAAAATGGTAGAGAAAATAGTGAAAAGAAGAGAGAAAAATATGTGTAGAAGATGTTGAAAAGATGAAGAAGAAGAGCACCCCAAATGGTCTTACAAAACTCTATTTATAGGCAAAATATGGAGATTAAATTAATCAAATTAAAATAAATAAATTGATTAATTTAATTGTGTTGGGAAGTGGTAGGATAAATAGAGTAAGTATAAGAGTATTGGAGAGATGAAATGTTTGGTTGGGTAAAAAATTAGTGAAAAGCTAGGGTAAAAAAAATGAATTAGGAATGTTTATTTAGGTAAGAAAAATAGGGAAGAGTGAATTGATATTTGAGTGAAAAATATTGGGAATAAAAATGTGAGTTTTGGCCACTTTTGGTGGCTGAATGTTGTGTTGATGGCATGAGCTTGGGTGACTTTGGGCCCAAATGAGGTGAAGGGGCTGGCTTTGGAAAGCAGCAGGCGTGGGCAAGTTGATGGCTGAAGCAAGGCTAGGTGGCGGCAGGAGATAGCTTGAGGCAGCTGGCTTTCTTTGCTGAAGGAATGAAGTGCATTGCTGAAGGGCTGGTGGAGTGACAGCTGGCGAATTGGAGACTCATTGATGCTGGAGGCTGGTGGAGACAAACGGCTGGGAGCAAGGCATTGGGCCTGGGCCGAATTGGTGGGCTGGCTATGAGCCTTTGCATAATGCAAAAATGCCACATTTTTTCTTGTCTTGTTTTTTTGAAAATGCCATATTGTCCTTCATTTTTCTTTCTTTTCAAGAGCATAAATTCCCTACAAAATAAATATAAAATAAATTATAATACAATATTTTCAATTATAAAATAAATCAATTTAATTCTTTGAAAATATTAATTATAACTTAATTTATATTTTACATTTAAGTTCAATAATACAACATTTTTTTACCACTATCTTAACAATAATAATTCAAATAATTAACTACAACATTTTACAACAAAATACTTATAAAAACACACAAAAGTATACAAAATCATGATAAGACTACTAAATTCAAAATTACTTAAAAACTTAATAAATCAATTAAAAACTCAAGAATTAAGCAACAATTAGCACATAAAAAGTGGTAAAATAACTCTATTTTGTAGAGTTATCAATGAAATGTCGTGGTAAGACTTAACTTGGTACCCATAGCTTGCTGCAAACTTCCCCAAAATCTCGATGTAAACACCGATCCTCTATCGAATACTATGGTCCTAGGGATTCCATGCACTCGTACTATTTCTCTAACATAAATATCTGCGTACTGGTCCGTTGTGTACGTAGTCTTGACAGGCAGGGAGTGAGCTAACTTGGTTAGTCTATCTACTACTACCTAAGTCGAGTCGTGCTGCTTATTTGTTTATGGTAATCCTGTAATGAAGTCCATGGCTATATCTTCCCACTTCCATTCTAGAATACTAAGCGGTTGCAATAAGCCTGTGGGTCGCTGATGTTCCACTTTTACTTGCTGGTATGCTAAGCATTTGGACACATATTATGCTACATCTTTCTTCATTCCCGCCCACCAATATAGTGCCTTAAGGTCGTGAGTCATCTTGGTCGACCCTGGGTGAACTGAGTATAGGGTATTGTGTGCCTCTTCTAAAATCTTCATCTTAATCTCATGGTCATTCAGCACGCATACCCAGTCCTTATATCTCAAGAACCCTTGTCCTGATATAGAGAAATATGTGGCCTTGCCTTCTTTGACTGCAACCATATGTGCTACTAATGTGTCATCATGCCCTTGCCTAATCCGTATATCTTCTAATAGATTTGATTGGATGGGCAAGTTAGCCAGTTGACCAATGACTACTTCTATTCTGGCATTGATCAACTCTTGCTATAGCAGCTTTTCTATTTCGGATAATGCTGCTAGATTTTCGTAACTCTTTCGGCTTAGCGCATCTACAACTACGTTTGCTTTTCCTGGGTGGTATAGGATTTCACAGTCATAATCCTTTACTAGTTCTAACTACCTGCGCTACCTCATGTTGAGCCCTTTCTGCTTGAAGAAATATTTTAAGCTCTTGTGGTTCGTATAAATCCACACCGTTCTCCATAAAGATAGTGACGCCCAATTTTCAAGGCGAATACCACCCCTGCCAACTCCATATCAAGCGTTGGATAGTGTTGCTCGTATTCCTTTAGCTTCCTTGAGGCGTAGTCTATCACTTTGTCATTTTGCATCAGCACACAAACTACAAACTTGTGGTTAGGTGTAAGTACACAAAGTACTGGTGCTGAGCATAACTCATCCTTAAGCAACTGGAAGATCTCTTCACATCTATTCATCTAGTTGAACCTTTGTTGTTTCCGGGTCAGGTTGGTAAGCGGAGTGGCTATCATAGAAAAGACTTCTACAAATCTCTGATAATAGCCTGCTAGCCCGAGAAAGCTTCTAACCTCTGACGCATTATTAGGTCTTGGCCAATCCTTCACAGCCTCTACCTTAGCTGGGTCTACAGCAACTTCGTCTTTGGATACTATATGGACGAGGAACGCCACTTGCGAAAGCCAAAATTTGCACTTCTTGAACTTGGCTTAAAGTTGATGCTCCTTCAATCGCAGCATGGTCATTCTTAAATGTTCCTTGTGCTTGACTTCGTCCTTGGAGTGTACCAAAATATCGTCAATGAGCACTACGACAAATTTTTCCAAGTAATCCATGAAGACCCGATTCATTAAATCCATAAATGCAGCTAGAGCGTTGGTAAGACCAAAAGACATAACAAGAAACTCATAAATGCAACTGAAGCGATATATCACCCCTACCTATGTCCTGAGCCTTCGTGCGAAGTCGACGTGTTTTTCGTTTCTCCCATAGGCGATATATCAGCCCCTATCGCTGTGATATATCGACATACGTTGATATATCAAACACGTATTTGCACTTTTCAGCATATTTTGAATTGATTAAACAACTTTTCAAAGGAAGAATTCCCACTTCAAAGAGGCTCTTCGAGACCTTCCTCACCCGGGTGGTGAGCTAGGAGGGCTTAAAACTAGTTGCCTACCCCTCTGAATTCATTTCTTAATTAAGCATTAAGGATTGAATGGTATAGAGTCTGTGTAGTCGTTGGCCTTCCCACCAGAAGGCCTATGATATAGTGGTCCTTATTTATATTATGAAAAGGGGCCACGGAGAACCCAATAACAAAAGTTTCGTAAGGGAACCGGAGCAGGCTACCATGAGACAATGTCCTAAAGTTCCTCCACCAAGTTGTAGACCGAGTAAAAATGTGATCCTAACTGTTGCTAGAAGGTTCTGGAGCTTCTAGATCTTTCTTTTAATTAAACTATTCATAAAAAATACTTAAGTTCTTAATAAACATGCTTCTGACAAGTGTCACGCTCTCATTAATTCTTTCTAAACCTTAGGTTATAATAAACAATATTTCTAGGACCAACAATATTAATCAAACCTTATGTTATAATTAATATTTCTAAGCTATAAGTTAAACTTATAAAATCCATAACTATTGATATGAGTTTCCAACTAAGTCCCGGCTTGAACCAAAATCCACAGAAACTAACATAATACAAGCTACTACTACTACTATTTAGCTAAGTAAATTTTTAGACGCTACACCACCAACTAATCATTGTGTGGGAATTGGATGTGGTTAGCATCCTCTTCCGTGAAAATGATTGGTTGTTTTTCCACGAGCTTATCGAATGTTTCTTGTATTGTTTAAACCACTGTCTGGTAAGTCTGACCAGAGTTGTAGGGAACAAGATACATCCTAGATCTAGCCTGACATTGTGGGCCATCATCATTGTGTTAAACATCCTGAGGTGATCAGATGAATCTGCATTTTCATCGAATGTTGGCATGTGCGGCATCCTAAAGCCAATAGGATATGTAGCTGCTATGATGTTTTGAGCAAAAGGTTCAAGCTCCTCATCTGAATCGCAATCATCCTTTCCCTTTCCAGACGAGAGTCTTTTCATTTGCTCTTCCATCAAAGCCAGCCTTTCAAGGGTTTGGTCCTTGGTCCCTAGGTTAGCTGGGAGCTGTTCAACAGTTCCCATCCTATTAGACACGTTTGATGGGTTATTGTCCCTCCAAGTTCGAGCATGATTAGACGGGACATTCCCATTGTCGCGCACAATGGATGAACCTCCCTCATGCTGAGTATAGCTAACATCCTCATTAAGAGTTGGATACCTTCTTTGTGAGTTCAAATGATCATACATGTCGGGTTGTGGATCATATCAAGGACTTTGGGCTGAACTCAAGTGATTTCTCAGGTCGCTCTCGGACCTGCCTTCACGTCGGCTCTCTGTCCAGTAACTTTCATTTGCAAAACTTACGGCTCGCGGTTGAGATCGAGGACCTGGGTTCTCAACATACGTTAGTGGAGCGTAAGTATTTACAGACGGCGGAGGATTTCTCCTACTATTCCCACGAGCTGGAGTATCTCGTTGTGGGCAAGGTGGTGTTGGATGTCTTACCGGTGATGGGGGATGCCTTATTGGCGAGGCTATCCTCATTCCATTAGAACAAACTTAATTAGCCCGTCTTGCCTCCATTCCAACGTCCCTAATTGTTTGTGCCTGTGCTCTAACCATGGCACAGGATGATTCACTGGAGAACTTTTCCTTCGTGAGCTTGTCCCAGCCTCTCCCCGCAGGTTTTTGTGGGCATTTCTGGGAATCGCAGTCCTGACCGACTGACTGGCATGCTGAAGACGTACCTTGTGATGACCAATGGGCTGAGCACTCCGGTGGTTTGACTCTGTAGGCACAAAACTTGGAGTGGCAGTTCTGATGGAATGACTCAGTTTAGAGCGATTATTTCTGTGGGACTTATGAGTCCCACTTTGCCTCTTTACGACCTTAACGTTGGTTGCAAGATGGGGTAACCAAGCCAAGACCTCTTCAATCTACCTATCTGCCCTAGCGAGATAGCTCCTAAACTAGGCATTTTCCATCTCGACGGCAATCAAGTATCCTGGATTAGGATTTAGTGGGAGTGACGCTGAACTCCCAGCGTCGTCCTAACCCACCGGTTGTTTATCAGGACGTTGTTGAACATCTAGGCCTCTCTCATTGGGAATAGCAGTATGATGGGCCTCCTGCCCACCAAGCTGCTCCATTTCATTATCATGCATCGATTGAGTGGGCACCATGATGAATGTTGACTAAAACTTGTGAAGCACTAATTTTCTATCAATGAAAGCACCAAACTTTTGACGCAGTTTTTGCCAACAGTGTATTAAGAAATTAAACAAGTAGATTAGTGCTAAATTATAAACCATAATTCAAAAACTAATACTCTCCCAAACACGCACACCTTTTACGTGGTTCAGTGGTTAAAATCCACCTAGTCCATGAGTCAATATTATTACTTTTCTCTCTCAATTTCTGCATAGTTTTGGTAATACAAAAAATGGTCATCCCCTTCCATATCCATTATACCTAGTATTTATAGGAAAATTTCATGGACAGGTTTGAGTAACTGCGTGAATAATAGAATAATCATTTAATATCTCGAATAATAAATGATAGATATGAGATACATTCTGGGCATTAATGACCATAAAAGGAGTCTCCAAATCTCTTGGGTTCCTTCAGTATGCATTATGTCCAAGTTTCCACGAGTTGAGCATCTCACCAAAGCTCGTGTTCAACGACTATCTAAACCCTAGCTCGTAATAAGCTCAAAGTGCCCAAAGTTGGATCTGGTTATTATAAGTGTCGAACTCAATTGTTATCCCGAGAGGCGGTCTGATAATAAACTGTGTATCATGCTGTCCAGGCTCCAAACTCAAGCTGTTCACTTCACTGTCAGCCAGATATTCTACTTGGCTATTTTTCCACATATTCATCTGCTAGTTGTACTCGTGCTAATTTCAGGGTACCACATTTAATATAGGGTTTCCAGGCCACTAGCACGACCATGCCTAAGGTCTGGCATGACCACTCTAGTGCTCTAGAACCTCTAAACTTTCTGTGGGTGATATCGCACCCAAGGGGAGGCGCGTCCGTGCAAGGTGCCTCGAAATACCATTTTTCTTATTTGAATTACTTTCAAATGGGATTTTTAAGTATTGTCTTGGGGGCTCGTTTAGGGTTTTAGGGGACGATCCAACTAGCGTGTTCATGGAGTTTAATGGTCTCAAAATTTAGGGTTTATCACTTGAGTCCGTAGTTGGATTTAATCACTGATGAGTATATGATCATTCTTGTGACTAGAGTTTTGAAAGATTTGAAAAGGGATTGCACTCGAGGTTGACTCTTTTCTTGCACTGGACTCAAGGCAAGAAAAGATGGTATATTCACATAGAGCGGGCATGCTAGGTCTGTAAACAGTTATGAGCATATAATTGAGCATTGAATTAGGGTTATGTACCCTTATTGCATATTTGTGTATGTTATGCACTGAATTTGTCTGTAATTGATTGACATGGATCGTATTCGGCTACGATCATGTGGGATGTAGGTCATGATGGCAGGGCCTTTATCGGAGTATGGTATGCACTCACTCGGCCTAGGCCGAAATCATGGTGCTTAGAGATGCACCTTATCCGACGTAGGCCATGTTAAATGATTGTATCTTTGAACTTAATGAACTTTTAAATAGTGAATTGTTATATATGTTTATTTTGTTTATTATTTATGTCGTGTTAGGCTTTTTTTGTTGGGCCTTGGCTCATGGGTGCTCTATGGTGCAAGTAAGGACAAAGATAATGTAGAACATCCATGAGTTCAAGGGCTTGGTGGGAATGCATACATATTCGACCCTCTCAACTTGCTGGGTTGAGTTATCAGAGGGAGTTGAGTTAAAAAGTCTGGTTTTTTTATGCTTAGGTCGACTTCTGTTTAGACCAATAATTGTAAATATATTTTCTTTTAAGCTAAATGGGATCCTCTATAACTAGTATAGCCTTAATGAAAAAGTTATTATCTTCTAATCAAATTTTTGGCATGTTAGTTTCTGTTTAGTTTTAAATCACACATTTGAGTCTAAATACTCTCACTTAATGAGTTAAGAACTTTTCAAAACACACAAGGTGACTGTAACGCCCTTGTACGCCCTGATTTTCCCACGGGATGATTAGCAAGCTGAGTTGCGGCCTAACCTTGATTATCTCGCGGACATCCCTCGCAACCGGAGCTGCGACGTAAGGTCATACCTCCTCAGCTCGAGGATGGTTGGGGGTTCGCCTCTGATAACTTAAAGACAGAGGCCGGGCTACGACGACCGAAGGTCGGGTCAAGCATCCAGCCCGCAGTACGAGCTGGGGTTGAAGGCTGTGACCCTTTATAAAGTCAGCCACGCAAGGTAAACGTGCATATATCAGACATCACGTGTCTGATATATCCCTGACTTCTCGGACACGCAGCAGGAACGTGCGTATTCAGACATCCTCAACTAGGATGGGCCGTGCGGCCCAATATCCCCTTACCTATTGATTTGACCACACTTATGTGTCAGGTTTAGGAATTAATCATGAATGTCATAGAGTCGACATGATGGGTAAGAAGGTCATGGGATGGCCTTCTTACCAACTCCCAGGTGCCTTCTCCTATAAATATGGAGACCTTGGGAGTTGAGAGAGGTTGGGTTCTCTCTTGTAAAAAATTCCCTATAATTGTATCCCCTGAATATAGCAATAATATCGACTAGTGGAGTAGAAGGATTTTAACCTTCGAACCACTTAAAAAACGTGTCTCGGGTAGCCATTTCTTTTTCCTAAGATCATATATCTGTTTCGGTTCACCTTTAGCACTAATCCTTTTCTCTTCTTTTCTAAATTTCCTGTTGGCGAAGAACCGCGTCAACAGTTTGGTGCTTTCATTGAGAGCTTAAGTCCGATTAGTGCTGTTGCAAACATCCAACTATGGTGACTACTCGGTCCAGGCATGGTAACAAGACAGAGCAACATGATGGGCAGGAGGCTCATCATACTACCATCCGTGGCGAACAAGTTCCTGAAACCCAGCAGCGGCCAGGGAAGCAGCCAGCGGGCCAAGATGATACTGGTAGTTTGGCGCCCCGGCCGCCTAATCCGAACCCATGTTACTATACTGCGGTGGAGATGGAGAACGCTCAGCTGAGGAGCCAGTTAGCGACAGCTAGTCAGCAAATCCAGGATATGCTGGCCCGACTACCCCCTCTCACAACCGGCGTTAACGTCGGAGAGAGGCAAGGCGAGGCTCCTAAGTCTCGCCGGGGTAACCGGTCCAGCCATAGCCGTTCGGATGGACTTCCAGCAGCCAACTCCACCCCTTCCTCAAATCATCGGGAGGCAGACTCCAGAGGAAGGCCTAGAGCCAAACAACAACAATACAGCCGTTCGGTCAGAACGTCGACTCCTAGCTCCCAACCCTCCTCGAGCGCGCCCAGGAGGGCTCGAGGAAATTCCCGAAGGAGATCCGGGGAGGGCTCACAGCATCAGCCCGTTCCCAACGACCGTCCTGCGCCCCATCCAGATCGCCAGGCGCGGGACCAGCGGGCTGGCAGGGCCGAAAGGCCCCCGCCGAATTTAATCCGACCTGACGGAACCAGGATCGCCTCTCCAATCAGACATTCTCCATCTCCGATCAGATATCCGGCTCCTCCTCGGCCCGTCCTAGATATCCCAGCCTATGGGAATAATAGGAGAAACCCGCCATCAGCCGAACCTTCCCGGCATAGCAGGGCGCCAAGGGAAGGCCCAGATCATCACCACCGAGGGCGAACTCCAGGCCTGTCTAGCAGGAGCCACGGGACCGATAGTCGCCGGAGTGATCTTTCAGGAGGAGACCTACGTTAGCGTTTGAGTTCGGCACAAAGTCACCAAACCATCCAGGGAGGCGACCTTCGAGATCGCCTTAACTCTCATAGGGGAGCATCGGCAGGAGGAGAGAGCCACGCTCGCTCAATGGGGGCCCTGTCCGAAGTACGTCACGGTGGGAATGTTCCAGCTAACCTATCTCAAGATAGGAGGGGCAATAACCCACCAAATATGTACAATGGAACTGGAACTGTTGATCAGCCCCGGAATAACCACGGACATCGGGACCAAACCCTTGAGCGCCTGACTCAGATGGAGGAGTTGATGAGGAAGCTCCTGTCAGAAAAAGAGAAAGATGAATATGATTCAGGGGACGAAATGGAACTCTTCGCCCCCAGCATAGCAGCAACGGCGTACCCATCTGGGTTCCGTATGCCGCACTTGTCAAAATTCAACGGGGACGGAGACCCCTCGGACCACCTGGGGATGTTCAACACTTTGATGATGGCCCACAACATTGGCCCCGAGCTGAGATGTCTCATCTTCCCTTCCACCCTGATTGGACCTGCCAGGCAGTGGTTCAAACAAAGTAAAATACAGTCAATCAGCTCCTGGAAGACATTCTCAGCAGATTTCAAGAGGGCATTTCGAGCGTCTCAGGCCGCCCGTGTTCAGGCCGACTCCCTGGCTAACGTGAGGCAGCAGCCCGGTGAGACTCTAAAGGCCTACTTGAGCAGATTTGTGAACATCGCTGCTCGTTCCCGAGACGCGGATGATAGCTCCAAGCTTATGGCCATGAGAACTGGAATCCTCGTCGGAGGAGATCTCTGGAAGGATATACAAAGGAAGGGAGCCAGCTCGGTTAACGAATTCCTTAACAGGGCCCAAGAGTGGATAAACTTGGAGGAAGCCGAAGCCTCGGCTGTGGGAACCAGCCAGGCCCCCGAACAGCCCACTGGAGTGGGGACGGAGGTCCTGGTAGCGACCCAAAACGTCGCACAGAACAAGCAGACCGGTGGAGGCAAGAGAAAGGGTAATGGTGAGGGCAGCCAGCACGGCCAAAAGAAGAATAAGTCTATGGACAAAGTCAAGCCCGTCTTTGCGACTTATACAGAGCTCACCCAGTCTAGGGAGAATATCTTCCTAGCCAACTCTACTCGCCTCCCCTGGAAGAGGCCCGAGCCATTGAAGCACCAAAAGGGGAAGAGAGACACCTCCAAGTTTTGCCGCTTTCACAACGATGTTGGCCATAACACCGACGATTGTAGGCACTTAAAGGATGAGATCGAGACTCTCATCCGAGCCGGTCCTTTGGCTTAGTATGCGCGAAACAGGGTTCCAGCCGCTCGACCTGCTCCAGAAGTACCGGCTAGTCAGCCCGAGTCTCGGATCGATCAAGACGTCCCCCCTCCCTTGGATGGAGTGGAGATATCCACCATATCTGGAGGGCCGCATGTGGCTGGTACGAACAGGGGTTCCCAGAAGAGGTACGTGAACGAACTTAAGGCACACAATGGAAAAGAGTTCGTTCCGGAGCAGCGCCTGCCGAAGCAGCAGCGATTGGAGAGGCAGCCGATCATTTTTACAGAAGATGATGCAGACCGTGTCCAGTTCCCGCACAATGACCCCCTGGTCGTGACGGTTCAGCTCGCCAATCGGAGGGTTAGGAGGGTATTGATCGACAATGGAAGTTCAGTGAACCTCCTATTCCGGTCCACTTTAGAAAAAAAGGGTTTGACCGTCGCTGAACTGAAGGCGACCTCCATGATGCTGTATGGTTTTTCGGGAGAAGGATCCGCAGCAATAGGGATGATCGGGCTGGTGATCACCCTGGGGGAAGGATCTCGGACAGTCTCCAAGCTCCTCGAGTTCGTGGTCATTGACTGCTCCGCTGCCTACAACACAATTTTAGGACGACCTACACTCATAGCTTTCGAGGCCGTCACGTCCATTCGCCACCTCGCGATGAAGTTCCCTACTTCGACAGGAATATGCACTATCCATGGCGATCAGCTCGCTGCAAGGGAATGCTACAGCATTTCCATGAAGGGAAAATCTAAACCCTGGCAGCTGGCAATGGCCATTCAGGGTGAAGAGGAATCTCAGGGACCCTCAGTGGATCCTGAGATTGAAAAACCTCAAAGCGCCAAGGAAGATATTGACCCTCGAATAGGCGAGGACAGGTCCGAGCTCCAAGCAATTGAGGAGCTTGAGGAGGTGAACATTGATCCGCAGAATCCGTCACGTACGGTCAGGCTCGGGAAAAACCTCTGTAGCCAGAGGAAGACGGAGCTGACCAAGTTTCTGCGGGATAGCCTGGACGTGTTTGCTTGGTCCCATGAAGACATGGTGGGGATCAGCCCTAGCGTCATCATGCATACGCTTCATCTAGATAAAAGCGTTCCCGCCATGTCCCAGAAGCAAAGGCGTTTAGGAACGTCTCGAGCTGAAGCCCTCGAGGATGAGGTGGCCCGGCTCAAGAAATGCGGCTTTATCCGTGAAGCCAAGTTTCCAATATGGGTTGCCAACCCCGTGCTGGTCTCGAAGCCTAACGGGAAATGGCGGACTTGCATCGACTTCTCCGACTTGAATAAAGCTTGCCCTAAGGATTGCTTTCCATTTCCCAGGATTGATCAGTTGGTAGATGCCACGGGAGGGCACGAGCTCATGTCCTTTATGGACGCGTACTCGGGCTATAATCAGATCTCGATGAATCCGGCGGACTAGGAACACACTAGCTTCATGACACCGAAAAACGTCTACTGTTACAAGGTCATGCCTTTTGGTCTGAAGAACGCCGGAGCTACCTACCAAAGGCTAGTAAATAGAATGTTCGCAGATCAGATCGGAAAAAACATGGAAGTGTATGTTGATGACATGCTAGTCAAGTCAAAGACTGCAGATAACCATGTTTCCGACCTGAAAGAATGTTTTAAGATATTGCGAGAATATGGTATGAGGCTCAATCCCCAGAAATGCACTTTCGGAGTCGCGTCGGGGAAATTCCTAGGGTTCATAGTCAATACCCGAGGAATCGAGGCAAACCCCGACAAGATCAGATCACTGCTCAAACTTCCTTCGCCCAGGTCGCGAAAAGATGTCCAAGGTCTGACCGGAAGGGTATCAGCCCTCAACCGGTTTATTTCCAAGTCTACCGATAAGTGTTTGCCCTTCTACAACCTGCTCCGGGGAAACAAGAAGTTTGAATGGACAGTAGAATGCGAAAGCGCATTCCTCGACCTGAAGGCACATCTGGCCGAGCTACCCGTACTGTCCAAGCCCAAAGCAGGAGAGCCTCTTTTCCTCTACATGGCAGTCACCGAGGACGCAGCAAGCACCATTCTGGTATGAGAAGAGGACCAAGTTCAGAAGCCAGTCTATTACAATAGCAAAAGACTTCTCGGAGCTGAGTCCCGATACCCGTTGATGGAGAAATTGGCGTTCTGTCTCATCACGGCCTCTCGAAAGCTCAGACCGTACTTCCAGTCCCACTCGATACACGTCATGACCGATCAGCCTTTAAAGTAGGTATTGCAAAAACCTGAAGCATCGGGACAATTGCTAAAGTGGGCCATCAAACTCAGTCAGTTCGAGATTATGTATACTTTGCGAACTGCCATAAAAAGTCAGGCCCTGGCCGATTTTGTAGCCGAATGCACGAGATTCCAGAAGGATCCCGCAGAATCACCCCAGGTCACGTCGTCCCGGACGTCTTGGAGGATCTTTGTGGATGGTTCATCCAACGAGAACGGGTCCGGACCTGGAATCATCTTGATATCCCCCGAGGGACATGAATTCCACTCGGCACTGAGATTCGGGTTCAAGGCCTCCAACAATGAGGCCGAATACGAAGCGTTACTGGCTGGACTGAGGGTAGCCCATGAGTTGAAGGCGGGCTCCGTCCAGTGCTTCAGTGACTCCCAGCTCATGGTAAACCAGGTTCTGGGTGAATATCAAGCCCGGGGACCCAAGATGGCCACTTACCTGGCAAAGGTAAAGGCTGGGTTGTCCGCGTTTGAGCAAGGCTCGATCGAACAGATACCTCGGGAACAAAATGCTAATGCAGATGCTCTTGCCAAGCTCGCCACCTCCGAAGAGACGGAGACCTTGGGGTTGGTACCAATAGAATTCCTAGAAAAACCAAGTATAGAAGGAGACGGGACAGAGGTCGAGATGATCGACGCCAGGCCTTCCTGGATAACCCCCATCCTTGAATATCTCGTCAAGGGCAAACTGCCCGAAGGACGTAACGACGCACGGCGAGTCCTGTATCAAGCTCCGAGATATACGATAGTCGATGGTGTGTTGTACCGACGCGGGCACTCCCTACCTCTCCTCCAATGTGTTCTTCCAGATGAGGCAAAGGCCATCCTGCAGGAGGTGCACGAGGGTTTCTGTGGAGACCACACTGAGGGGAAAAGTTTGGCCTTAAAGGTCCTTAGGCAGGGATATTATTGGCCAACTTTGTCCAAGGACTCGATCTCATACGTGAAGAAATGCGACAAGTGCCAGCGATTCTCTGCGGTTGCCTGAGCTCCTCTAGTCGAGCTGAAGATGATCTCATCCCCATGGTCGTTCGCTGTTTGGGGAATCGATTTGGTGGGCGCCCTCCCTACTGGAAAAGGCAGGGTCCGCTACGCCGTGGTAGCCATCGACTATTTCACGAAGTGGGCTGAGGCAGAACCTCTGGCAACGATAACGTCCAATAAGGTGCTTGACTTCATGGTTAAAAGCATTATCTGTCGTTTCGATCTGCCCAAGAAGATTGTCTCCGATAACGGTACTCAGTTCGACAGCAACCTGTTCACCGAGTTCTGTGAAAAATACGGAATCGTCAAAAGTTTCTCCTCTGTGGCATATCCTCAGGCGAATGGCCAGGTCGAAGCTGTCAACAAGACTCTAAAGGCGAGCCTCAAGAAGAGATTAGATGAGGCAAAGGGAGTCTGGCCAGAACAACTCCCCCAGGTCCTATGGGCATACCGGACCTCGCATCGGACTCCTACGGGTCATACTCCTTTTTCCTTAACCTTTGGGAGTGAGGCAGTCCTCCCCGTGGAGGTTAAAGTGCTTTCGCATAGGGTCCAGTCTTACGACCAGGACCGCAACTACGAGCTACTGTGTAATTCCCTTGACCTAGTTGATGAAAGGCGAGAAGATTCGCAACTCCAGCTCGCCCATTATCAGCAGAAAATCACTGGCTACTTCAACTCCAAAGTTAGAAAGCGCGCCTTCAGCATTGGCGACCTGGTCCTAAGGAGAGTCTTCCTAGCCAGTAAAGATCCCAAAGATGGAGTATTGGGACCAAACTGGGAAGGACCATATCAAGTCATCGAGGTCATTAAGGAGGGGACTTATAAATTAGCTCGGCTTGATGGAGGGGCAGTCCCGCGGACTTGGAACGCCATCCATTTAAAGAAATATTATCAATGATTCACTTGTAAGGCCTGGAAGGCCACTTTTTATGTATTAAGCAATGAGAATCATCTTTTTGTTTATATTTGTACATGTTTTCAAGTGTAATCTAAAGTAACCACGAAAGACCCTTTCCCAGTTACTTGGGGGGCATATGGTACCTGGATATAACCAGGTCTCCCTAATGACTTAGAAGTTGACACATATTGATTGACCGTTGTTTTTCTTTAAAAAAAACGCGAGATATTGATAGGAGTTAACGCCAACTAAGTCCTATCCTGGATATAACCGGGTCATAAAACTTAGAAGTTAATTTAAATCTGTGGATCGTTGTTCTTCCTAAAGAGCTCGAGATATGGATAAAAGTTAACACGAACTAAGTTTTCAAATTAAGTTCCTGGATATAACCGGGTCATAAAACTTAGAAGTTAATTTAAATCTGTGGATCGTTGTTCTTCCTAAAGAGCTCGAGATATGGATAAAAGTTAACACGAACTAAGTTTTCAAATTAAGTTCCTGGATATAACCGGGTCATAAAACTTAGAAGTTAATTTAAATCTGTGGATCGTTGTTCTTCCTAAAGAGCTCGAGATATGGATAAAAGTTAACACGAACTAAGTTTTCAAATTAAGTTCCTGGATATAACCAGGTCATAAAACTTAGAAGTTGATTTAAATCTATTGATCGTTGTTCTTCCTAAAGAGCTCGAGATATGGATAAAAGTTAACGCGAACTAAGTTTTCAAATTAAGTTCCTGGATATAACCGGGTCACAAAACTTAGAAGTTGATTTAAATCTATTGATCATCGTTCTTCCTAAAGAGCTCGAGATATGGATAAAAGTTAACGCAAACTAAGTTTTCAAATTAAGTTCCTGGATATAACTGGGTCATAAACCTTAGAAGTTAATTTAAATATGTGGATCGTTGTTCTTCCTAAAGAGCTCGAGATATGGATAAAAGTTAACATGAACTAAGTTTTCAAATTAAGTTCCTGGATATAACCGGGTCATAAAACTTAGAAGTTAATTTAAATCTGTTGATCATTGTTGTTCCTAAAGAGCTCGAGATATGGATAAAAGTTAACACGAACTAAGTTTTCAAATTAAGTTCCTGGATATAACCGGGTCATAAAACTGAGAAGTTAATTTAAATCTGTGGATCGTTGTTCTTCCTAAAGAGCTCGAGATATGGATAAAAGTTAACACGAACTAAGTTTTCAAATTAAGCTCATGGATATAACCGGGTCATAAAACTTAGAAGTTAATTTAAATCTATTTGATCGTTGTTCTTCCTAAAGAGCTCAAGATATGGATTAAAGTTAACGCGAACTAAGTTTCTCAAAAAAAAATTCATTGTAACCAAAGTACGAAAAGACAAGAAGATCAATTAAAAACATAAAACCAAATTGTCTCGAGGTAGAAGCACCTCATGCAAAGGTTACACAAAAAGTCATAAAAAATAGTGAAGGGCACAAGAGAGGAAAAGCCCTAAGCTCCGCCAGGTGGCCCCTTGGAGGTCGCCGTCTCGCCTTGCTCAGCTGCACCAGAGCCCTCCCCGGCCTCGGAAGGCGCCTCTTTGTCGAGGCGAGCCTAGAACTTCACCAGCAGGCGCTCCCAAAGACTCGCTGACAAAAAGGAGTAGTCAGCATCTGGGTTGTAGGCCCAGCAATGATAGAACAGGTCTTCCAAGGCCTTCTCCGAAGTTGCCTGCTCGGCCTCCAGGGCGGCCTTGGCCTCAACCTTCGCGGTATCTAGGTCTGTTCGCGAGGTGGCAAGGGAGGTATCGAGCTCTTGGACCTTCGAGCGGGTCTTCTCCAACTCGGCCTTCGAGGTCGCCAAGGCATCCTTAGCCGCCTTAGCCGCCTGAAGACAGGTCTGGTGCTCGGTCCTCATATCCTCGAGCTGAGTTTTGGCCCTGACAATGCTCCGGTGAAGAGCGACGACGCCCTGCGAAAAATGAAAGATAAATTTCCTTAAGAGGAAAAATAGGGCAAAGTGTAATGGTAAAATCTTTAAAAGAATAGGGTAGCTTACCGTTAGGGTCATGCCCATTGAAGACTCCATTACGCCAACCGGGCTCATTGTTTCAATGGCCCGGAGCTCCTTCTCTGTGAACTTGTATATATGACTGACGGCGTAGTTCACCGACTCATACACCGTTCCCCGGAAGGCCTCTGGGATCTTCTCCAGGTCCTGGGGATTGACTGGGATGTGAACCTCGGGGGAGACAATCGCCGAAGCCCCGACCTCCGTTTCTGAGTCCCGGATGGTGATAGGAACTCGTGGAGGAGGTGGGGGCATGTTGCTCCCACCAGCGGCAGGAGGATTACTTCCCACGATCTCAGCGGGGGGGAGCTGCTCCTTCTCCTTTGCAGGAGATTTAGTGGGAGTTCCAACAGGTTTCTTCGAGGTCTGGAGCTTCTTCATCTGTGGCCCAGAGGCCCCGGCGAACGCACCTCGCAGGCTCTCTTCGGGCTGAGACATCTCTTCTGCCAAAACAAAAACATGGTTAGTACGAAATTTAGCAATCATATAGAAACCAAAAACAAAGGGGGAAAAAGAATAATCAAAGTACGCGCATGCTAGAGTAAGCCCTACCCCCCGAGCTAGAAGAAGAACCTATGGTTACGGCCATCGGTTCCGGAGTTTCTGCGGGAGAGTCTAAGTCAATTATTTCCCGAGCTGGGGCAACTTTTGGATCCGACTCTGGTTCCGGGCTGGATTCTTCTACATATTGCCTAAGTCTCGGAGCCACGGAACCTCTCTTGAGGGATGGCCAGGACCTGAGGTTGGTCCCGTACTCCTCGAATAGGATCGACCTAAAGGACGAGGTGCTATCTACAACTACGGTACCCCTAGGTCGGCTATCTTGGTAGTCCAACACGAGCCGATCGACGCAGTGGAGCAGGGTTGTGTCCAGGTCCAGATCACTTCGGTGATGATGGACGAGCTGTCGGGGGTTGAATCTAGCTAGCCGGGGATCGGCAATGGCCCTATCTAAGTTCCTAAACATGTAAAGGTTACCTTGGCCCGAGGGACCCACGGCTGCTCCGAACTGGATCCTCTCTTCGTCTGTTATCTGGGCGATCTCCAGCGCCCGCTTCCTATTCCTCACAAGTGGAGTCTCGTCCTCCTCGTCCTCGTCCATCGCGACCTCCTCCACGATGATGGGCATAGAGGTGCGAGCTGGGGGAGGCCCCCGAGGCCTCCTTAGATTCAAAGTCTGATTTGGGAAAATCAGCTTACAAGCCACCATCGTCTCATCCGTCACGAGCACCCGGTAATCCTTCTCACTGGGGGCCAAGCCCGCCAGTGTCTCGTATTGACCCCGGAGGGTCGCAGATTTCTCTGTCCTCGCGAAGATAGCTGCAGGATTAATCCAAGTCAAAAAGGGACACAGGAATTGTACGAAACCTAACCTACGAGCTAAAGATAAAAAGCACTTACGAGGACGATTGAAGTAATGGAGCTCGCAGTTCCTGAACCCCGTCGACATAAAGAATTGATCTTTAATGTCATTAGGGTGGCTGGGAAGCTCGATGACCGCAGCCGTATTGGGGAATCGGGTTAGATAGTAAAACCCATCGCCTCGCCCCCGCTGATCCGGGCTGGCCTTGAGGCAAAAGAAATACAAAATATCCGCATGAGTGGGGACCTCCCACTCGTGCTTCAAAAATAAGTATCTCAACCCCGCCAACAACCGATAAGAGTTGGGGGGGAGCTGGAAGGGGGCCAACTTCACATAATTCAGGAAGTCAGCGAAGTACTGGTCCAGTGGCAGGAAGGCCCCTGCCTTAAAATGCTCGTCGCTCCAGGCCACGAACGATTCTTCTAGCGGCGCGCAGCTCCGCTCTCCCTTTGCGGGAGGTCGTGCCACCACAGACGCCTTCCCCAACACGATTTTGTGGGAGAGGAAGATTTTATTGATCTTCACCTGGTCGGTGATCTTTGAGACAATCCTCTCTGCCTCAAAGAATGCGTCATGAGCCACCTTGAGCTCCTGCTCCACTGCCGGCCCAAAGCTGGGGATCGGAGAGTCCTTTGTCTTGCCGAGATGCCGAACTGCCAACTGTCTTCTTTGGAGCGTTCCTCTTCGGTGCCATCAGGTCGCCTAATGAACAAAGGAAAATGTTTCAGAAAAGGCGACCTAAGCATATGGAAGATCAAATCATTCTTTACACGAGCTGAGATAAGCCCAGCCCGTGGAGAGTGAGACCACGCGGTTCAATGAACACGCGCCTGTGCTCCCAACAGATCCCTGATTACTCGGAATTCGTGTGTCAGGAGGGTCAGATTATAATTTTTCCTTGGAGGGAAAGTTCCAGTAGGCATGAAAGGCAAAACTGCCTGTGAAGCGTATCCCCTAAGCTACCCGGTTTTGCCCCCAAAATATGTCAAAATTCCTACCCAGAAATTGTCCCTGGAAAAGGCATCCTGCAGACCATATTCTTAGATAATTTCCTACGGCCAAAATACCCTAACCTAAAAGGCTTTCACCCTTCATTCCCACGAAAACCAGTAAACCCATGCATGTGACTATAGTAAATATTTACCTAAGCTACAGTGAAAAATATTTTCAAAACACGCATGGTCAGGGAACTTACAGGATATTTGATTGGAAGATGGATGAAGGTGTCGCCTAGGTGGGGGCTTCGCCGGAATACTTGTCCCAAGCTTTGGAGGAGTCCTCACGCCTGAGTTTCTTGGATGCAGAAAATGGCAGCCACAAAGAAGAGGGTTTTTCTTCTGAGATGAAGGGAGAAGAAGGAGATAGTTTCTGAGAAATTTCGAGTAAAAGGGTGGCCCATGCATAGGGTGGCCACCCCTTTTATATATACGCGAAGGGTCACGTTAGAAGGGCCGTTGGATGGCCCTGATGTGGGATCCAAGGCCCTCCACTCAAAATATGAAACGACGGCTGGGCGTAGGCTAGCCCATTAAATGCGGTTCTCGGAAGACGTACCGTCACCAACCACGATGTTCCACGTGTCAAATGCATGCGTAAAGAGTGGAAGGCGAAGAGTTCGTGGGGAAGCCTAAAATCCCCTACTGTGGCCTTATCCGACATCGTGTGCCACGAGCAGGGGCTTGGGGGGCAGATGTACGCCCTGATTTTCCCACGGGCTGATTAGCAAGCTGAGCTGCGGCCTAACCTTGATTATCTCACGGACATCCCTCGCAATCGGAGCTGCGTCGTAAAGTCATACCTCCTCAGCTCGAGGATGGTTGGGGGTTCGCCTCTGATAACTTAAAGACAGAGGCCAGGCTACGACGACCGAAGGTCGGGTCAAGCATCCAGCCCGCAGTACGAGCTGGGGTTGAAGGTTGTGACCCTTTATAAAGTCAGCCACGCAAGGTAAACGTGCATATATCAGACATCACGTGTCTGATATATCCTTGACTTCTCGGACACGCAGCAAGAATGTGCATATCCAGACATCCTCAACTAGGATGGGCCGTGCGGCCCAATATCCCCTTACCTATTGATTTGACCACACTTATGTGTCAGGTTTAGGAATTAATCATGAATGTCACAGAGTCGACATGATGGGTAAAAAGGTCATGGGATGGCCTTCTTACCAACTCCCAGGTGCCTTCTCCTATAAATATGGAGACCTTGGGAGTTGAGAGAGGTTGGGTTCTCTCTTGTAAAAATTGCCCTATAATTGTATCCCCTGAATATAGCAATAATATCGACTAGTGGAGTAGAATGATTTTAACCTTCGAACCACTTAAAAAACGTGTCTTGGGTAGCCATTTCTTTTTCCTAAGATCATATATCTGTTTCGGTTCACCTTTAGCACTAATCCTTTTCTCTTCTTTCTAAATTTCCTGTTGGCGAAGAACCGCGTCAACAGCCCTAATTTCTCATAGATTACCGAGAACACAACGTTGGTTCGTAATCGTAAATATTGCTCTTTTATTGAATAAAAACTTGAAAATAAATACTTGGATCCATGGTTTTATAAAAATAAAATAATTGTCATTAACATAAAAAAATGAGCAACATTTAAATAATAATAAAAATAAACATTCTTTAATAAAAATAAAAAATTAGGCCCACTTGATCTTCCTCGACTATATGGTCCCCAACGAATACATCACGAAGCTCTTAGGTCCCACTCGCCACCGGCCTTTCTATCCTTAATTTCCTGATATAACAACATCATAAGGAGTGAGCTTCTAAGCCCAGTAAGGAAAATACAAACAAGGGTTAGTCATGTAACCAAACATAACATAAGTTCATAAAAGTCATACCAACACAAACCTCTAGATCATATCATAACTTAAGTCATAATTCTAATTCATAATCTAAGTCATAAATCATACTCTAAGTCATAAGGCATAAGGCATACATCATAACTATAGGTCATATATCATAATCATAACTAAAATAACAAGTCAAATATAATAAAATGATAAGTGTTTATACAGGGGTGGCTATTAAGCCCCGAACAAAAGTTCGTCATACACCAGACATAGGTCCGTCATAAAGTTTTGGCAATCGAGCCTACCAGACATAGTCCATCATACATCATTGGACACCTTAGGTCCAGACACACTTACCCCTTTATTGTACCTAAAATGTTAGATCATACAAACATAAACTAATCATAAACTATATCATAATACTAAACTACCTAATTTTCCTTACCAAAAATCGAAATATTGCAGACAAGAGCTGGATTAGAACTCCTAAGACCAAACATAAAGAATGATGAGATTCTAAAGAAAAGAGATGAAAAGAAAACTAAACCATCAAAGAAGAAACTTACCGAGAAGAACCTTAAATTAACGAACTTAAACACCTAACCATCAAAACCATAAACAGAAGTTAGGATCTGAAAGAAACTTAAGGAAAACTAAGGAATCATAAAGAATAAAACTTATGAATAGTATTACCTTGGATAAACTAGAACCGTTCTACACCTTGACATCAAAATCACACTATATCTCACTACCCAAGTGTTTATAAAGCTTAAGATGATAAAGCTTTTATCCCAAAACCCTAGTGTTTCTCTCAAGAATAATCTAAGCAGCTTGGAGGCTCTGAATTGTGCTTGAAGAATGAATAAAATGGCTCAGTGAAGGGTCTTTTTTATAGAGTTCAAGGAGTGAAACTAACTCCTTTTAGGTTGAATAAATAAATGATTAAAAATAGAATATATTTGAATTATCTATTCAACAGATGCCTAAAACTCGGTCAAAAACGTTCAGAGGCAAGTCAAGAGGTTAAGGGTCGTTTCAAGCTTGGATTCTACGAAATTTCAAAATAGCCCACTGGAGCCGATATATCGCCCCTTCCAGCATATCAAAGGTTCGAGGTTTCGTTCGTGCATAGTCCACATGTTTTCCGTATCTTTTGCAGGCCATATATCAGCCCTAATCTACAATATATCAGCATGCGTAGATATTTTAAACGCGTTCTTGCACTAATTTAGGATAATTTGAATTAATAAAACAGCTTTGACTGAGTCAAAATTCGATCCTAACAGTTTCTGGAAGGTTCTAGAGCTTCTAGATTCTTCTATTATTAAAGTATTCATTTAAAATGCCTAAATCTTCAAATAAACAAGATTGTGACAAGTGTCATGCTCTTAAAATTATATCTAAACCTTAGATTATAACAAATAATAATCTATGTCCAATAATATTAATCAAACCTTATGCTGTAATTAATATTTCTAAACTATAGGTTTAACCTATAAAATCCATAACTATTGCTATGAGTATCCAACTAAATCCCGGCTTGAACCAATATCCGCTAAAACTAACATACTATAAGCTATTACTATCTACTACTACTACTACTACTACTACTACTACTACTACTATCTAACTAAGTAAAATTCTGGAATGTTACAATTCTCCCCTATTTAAAAGAATTTCGTCCTCAAAATTTACTTACCAAACATCTCGGGATACCACTCCCTTATACATTCCTCCAATTCCCATGTGTCCTCTCTTTCTGTGCTATTGCTCCACAAGATTTTAACCATAGGAACACTTTTGGACCTTAACTCCTTAGTTCCCCATTCTAGAACACATACTGGTCGTTCTTCATAACTGAAATCTTGTTTTAACTCTAGAGCCTGGTAATCGAGCACATGGGATGGATCTGATATGTATTTTCTCAACATCGATATATGAAAAACGTTATGCGTTTCAGCTAATGATGGTGGTAAAGCCAACCAATGTGCTACATGCCCCACTTTATCCAATATCTCAAAAGGACCTATAACCCATGGGCTTAACTTTCCTTTCTTTCTGAAATGCATCATCCCCTTCATCGGGGAAACTTTAAGAAAGACTTGATCGCCTACTGAAAACTCAACAGTCCGTCTCTTAGCCTCAGCATAGTTCTTCTGGAAACTTTGAGCGGCAATCATTTGTTGTCTTATCTTTTCAACTTCCTCAGTTTCTTCTCTTACAGCCTCAGGTCCTAAATATCGTCTTTCACCAACCTCATCCCAATGAAGTGGTGATCGGCATTTCCGTCCATATAGCATCTCATAAGGCGCCATGCCTATCGTCGCCTGATAACTGTTGTTGTAAGAGAATTATATCAATGGAAGATACTTGCTCCATGATCCAGAGAAGCCTAATGCACATGACCTCAGCATATCTTCTAATATGTGTATGGTGCGCTCTAACTGACCATCAGTTTGAGGGTGAAATTTCGTACTTAGTTTTAACTTAGTGCCCATTGCACGCTGTAGACCTTCCTAGAACTTTGATGTGAAAAACGATCCTCTATAGGAAACTATTGTCTTTGGAACTCCATTTAGTCTCACTATCTCCGCCACGTAAAGCTCTGTGTATTGCTCAGCACTATAAACTATTTTTACAGGCAAGAAGTGAGCAGATTTTGTGAGTCTATCTACTATCACCCAAACAGAGTCATTCTTCTTGGTGGTCCTTGGTAATCCCATCACGAAGTTCATCGCTATATCTTCCCATTTCCATTCGGGGATCTCTAATGGTTGCAAAGTTCTAGCAGGTCATTGGTGTTCGGCCTTAACTTGTTGACATGTAAGGAATTTTGCTACAAATTCTGCTATGCCTTTCTTCATCCCCGGCCACCAGTACATTGTCTTGACATCGTTGTACATCTCGGTCGATCCTGGGTGAAGTGAATATGGAGTAGTGTGCCCTTCCTTCATAATACTTTCTCTTAATCCTCCACTTTCGGACACACATACTCGGTTTCTATATCGTAGCATGCCTTCTTTTGTCAAGGAGCAATCAACATTTTCTGAGCTTTGTAGTGCTGCCTTCATCTTAAGAAGAAACTCATCCTCTTGTTGTTTCTCCTTTATTTCTTCCATTAAAGTTGACTTTATTGTGAGGTCAGCCAGTTGTCCAGTTATTAGCTCAATTCCGGACCTCTTAATATCATCTTGTAAGCGTTGAGATATTCCCTTAAGTGTTGACAAGCTCCCGTAACTTCGTCTGCTAAGTGTGTCTGCCACAACGTTAGCCTTTCCCGGATGATATAATATCTCACAATCACAGTCCTTTACTAATTCCAGCCACCTCTGTTGCCTCATATTGAGCTCCTTCTGCGTAAAGAAGTACTTTAGACTTTTGTGGTCCGTATAGATTTCACACTTTTCTCCGTTCAGATAGTGCCTCTAAATCTTTAGAGCGAAAACCACCATTGCCAATTCTAAGTCATTTGTCGGATACCGTTGTTCATACTCCTTTAGCTGTCTCAAGGCACAGGCGACCACTCTTTCATCATGCATCAAAACGCATCCAAGTCCCTACTTCGACGCATCGCAATACACTTCAAATTTGCCCTTATCGTTTGGGACACATAGAACTGGAGAAGATATAAGCTTGTCCTTTAACGTTTGGACGCTTTCTTCACATTTCTCCGTCCATTAAAATTTATGTTGCTTCCGTGTCAAATTTGTTAAGGGTATAGCTATTCTGGAGAACCCTTCAACGAATCGTCTATATTATCCTGCCAATCCCAGAAAACTTCTCACCTCCGTGGCAGTCTTGGGTTTGGGCCAGTCCTTCACTGCTTCGATCTTGGCTGGATCTACTTCCATGCCACTTTTAGACACAATGTGTCCTAGAAATGCCACCTTCTATAGCCAGAATTTGCATTTCTTAAACTTAGCGTATAATTGATGACTTTTGAGTAGTCCCAACGTCAGTCGCAGGTGTTCTTCATTCTTGGCTTTCATCTTTGAGTAGATCAATATGTCATCTATAAACACCACAACAAACTTATCCAGATAGTCCTTAAATAATTGGTTCATAAGATTCATGAATGCTGCTGGTGCATTTGTTAAGCCAAAAGACATCACCAGAAACTCGTAGTGTCCATATCTAGCCCGAAAAGCCATCTTTGGGATATCTTCTTCTCGTACTCTTAGCAGATGATACCCCGTCCATAAATCTATCTTTGAGAATACCGTAGAACCTCGTAGTTGATCAAAAATATCGTCTATTCAAGGTAAAGGGTATTTGTTCTTGATTGTCTCTCTATTCAGTTCTTGATAGTCGATGAACATCCTCATACTCCCGTCCTTCTTTTTGACAAAAAGCACTGGTGCTCCCCAAGGCGAATAGCTTGGTCGGATGAAACCTTTGTCTAAAAGCTCCTGCAGTTTGTTCATTAACTCCTTTAACTCGGTAGGTGCCATTCTATAGGGAGCTTTTGAAATTGGTGCCATCTCAGGTGCCAATTCTATTTCAAAGTCAATTTCCCTAATCGGAGGTAATCCCAGTAGATCTTCTGGAAACACCTCAGGAAATTCACATACTATATGTACATCATTTGGTTTGAGCTGTGTCTCTCGTGTTTTTTCCACAGCACTGGCTAGAAATTCTTGGCAACCGCTATTGATTAATCATTGAGCTTTGAGAGCTGAGACTATCGGTATGCGAGTTCGAGAAACTCCTCCTTTGAAAATGAACTGCTCTCCGCCTTCTTTTTGAAAGTTGACTATCTTACCCTTACAGTCTATCGTTGCCCCATGTTTTGCTAACCAATCCATGCCTAAAATTACATCATAATCCTTAAGGTCTAACTCGATCAAATCTACTAGTAATTCTTTTGCTTCGATTCTAATACAACGTTACGCACCCCTCGACTAGATAGCATTCTTTCCCCGAGGGTAACTCCGTGACAAACTTATCTCTAAAAAGTTCGCATAGTCTATCTAAACTATCAATCATATTTATAGAGACAAAAGAATGTGTGGCTCCTGAATTGAATAATACATTGCATAATTTACCAGAGATAGTGACCTGACCTGTTACCATAGTATTATTAGTTTCTGCTTCACCTCTAGTAAGAGCAAAAACTCTGGCTGGCACGAGCTTGTCATCTTTCTTTTGTTCTTTCATCTTAGGGAAATCCTTTTTAATATGTCCTTCTCCGAAGTTGAAACAACCTTTCATCTTATATTTGCATTCTCCTGAATGCTTCCTCTTACAGATAGGGAACTGGGGATATTCCACGTATGGCTTCTTATTCCCATTACATTACTTTCTGACGCAGTCTTATTCTTCTTATCGGCCTTTTGATTTTGACCACCGTTATGTTTTCGTTTGTGGTCGTTCTGATCATTGTTATTCTTTTTGGCGTCCCTTCTGGCTGCGCCTTCCTTCCAGATTCTTTCTTCAACCTACTCAACTTCCAATGCTACCTCTAATGTTTCTACATATGTGGTTATTCCCCATATCAACTTCACGTCACGGGCTATCATAGGTTTCAGGCCCTTCATGAATCTTTGAATTCTTAGTGTCTCAGTGGGTACCATGTTTTCCGTGAACTTAGCCAGCCTATCATACTTCCTAGCATACTCTGTCACAGTCAAATTCCCTTAAGTAAGCGTGATGAATTCGTCCACCCTTGTGGCTAGAATCGCAGAACTGTAGTACTTCTTGTTGAACACTTGGATAAACTCATCCGAAGTCATAACTTTCACATCTCTAGTCTACTTCACAATATCCCACCAGATGCGGGCATCTTTCTTTAGCAAACTTGAAGCACAAGAGACTCGATCTTCATTTCCCAGCCGCATATGTTCTATAATGGACTCCACTGATCGAAGCCATTCTTCTCCTTCTATTGGATCTGACCCGCCGTCAAATTTCGGTGGTTGCTGCTTTCTAAAGCATTCATACACTACCTCGTAGCGAGGTTCTACCAACTGTAGTAATTGTGCTAGAGGAATGACTTGTTGCGCCACTTGTTGCTGTTGCCCTGAATTTATTTGGAACTCTTCTTCCCTTCTCCTAAGCTCTGCCCGAAGACGGGCATTTTCTCTTTCTAGATTTATTCGAGTAGCAGTGGCTACCGGATCTTCCACTACATTGGGTGCTTCTGGCACTCCTGGGGCTGTTGGAATTTCTTCATAGGTAGAGGTGGCGGCTACTCTTCTTCCTCACCTCCTTCCTCAGCCTCGACCCCTGCCTTGGCCTCTACCTTGGCCATATAGTCTCTTCTGTTTTCCCCCAAAAGAGAAAAGATGAAAAAGAAAACTAAGATAAAAAAAACAAGTAGAAGATACAACTTATCCTATTGTACTACTGTCTATTAGGTCCATCTATCTATAAAAACTACCCTATTACAATTACGTCCAACTTAGGTAATTGGGCCTTAACAATTGGATCTTCCATGGAGGATAACTGAGTTCAATATATCGTACCCACTACTAAGGCCCCCTAACTTCCACATGGACCCAAAAGACAAGAATTTGAACCCTTGCTTTATTAATTGTTATTCGTTTAAATTGGACCCAATCTAATAATGCAAGGAAAATGGGCCTTCACAAATGGGCTAACCCATAAGAGAAGAATTTAAACATTACACTTTCAATTGAATCCAAAAAATTTCTTAACACTTACTAAAAAATGAAATAATAATAAAAGAAAATAACATGTTTTAAAACAAAAACAAACAAAAAAACAACTAACGAAAATATTCTAAAACAACACATAATAAAATTTAACGATGTGTTCTTATATGCGTCTAATCCTCCACATCAGATCCATCATCATATTCAGGGTCTGGTATTTTTCTTATAGCTTTATCCTTTCTAATTACACTTGAGTCCATTGGGCTAATTTCTGAAAAATAACACAAGAAAGTCATTACAACATATTTGAAAAACAATGCATATACTTACTTGGTAACGAGTAGGTCCTTTGTAACTATCGTTTGTATTTCGTGGGAACGTTCAGGACCAATATAGTTGTGGGCTCTGATACCACCTATAACGCCCTAATTTCTCATAGATTACGAAGAACACAGCGTTGGGTCGTAATCGTAAATATTACTTTTTTATTGAATAAAAACTTGCAAATAATTATATGGATCCATGGTTTTATAAAAATAAAATAATTGTCATTAACATAAAAAATGAGCACCATTTAAATAAAAATAAAAAAAAACATTCTTTAATAAAAATAAATAATTAGGCCCGCTTGATCTTCCTCGACTATATGGTCCCCAACGAATACATCACGAAGCTCTTAGGTCCCACTCGCCACCAGCCTTTCTATCCTTAATTTCCTGAAATAACAACATCATAATGAGTGAGCTTCTAAGCCCAGTAAGGAAAATACAAACAAGGGTTAGTCATGTAACCAAACATAACATAAGTTCACAAAAGTCATACGAACACAAACCTCTAGATCATATCATAACTTAAGTCATAATTCTAAATCATAATCTAAGTCATAAATCATACTCTAAGTCATAAGTCATACATCATACATCATAACTATAGGTCATATATCATAACCATAACTATAATAACAAGTCAGATATAATAAAAAGATAAGTGTTTATACAGGGGTGGCTATTAAGCCCCGGACAAAAGTCCGTCATACACCGGACATAGGTCCGTCATAAAGTTTTGGCAACCAAGCCTACAGAACATAGTCTGTCATACATCATTGGACACCTTAGGTTGAGACACACTTACCCTTTTATTGTACCTGAAATATTAGATCATACAAACATAAACTATATCATAATACTAAACTACCTAATTTTCCTTACCAAAAACTGGAATATTGGGGACAAGAGCGGGATTGGAACTCCTAAAACCAAACATAAAGAATGGTGAGTTTCCAAAGAAAAGAGATGAAAAGAAAACTAAACCATCAAAGAAGAAACTTACCAAGAAGAACCTTAAATTAAAGAACTTAAACACCTAACCATCAAAGCCATAAACAGAAGTTAGGATCTGAAAGAAACTTAAGGAAAACTAAGGAATCATAAAGAATAAAACTTATGAATAGTATTACCTTGGATAAACTAGAACTGTTCTACATCTCGATATCGAAATCACACTATATCTCACTACCCAAGTGTTTATAAAGCTTTTGATACAAAACCCTAGTGTTTCTCTCAAGAATAATCTAAGCAGCTTGGAGGCTCTGAATTGTGCCTGAAGAATGAATAAAATTGTTGAGTGAAGGGTCCTATTTATAGAGTTCAAGGAGTGAAACTAGCTCCTTTTAGGTTGAATAAATAAATGATTAAAAATTGAATATATTTGAATTATCTGTTCAACAGATGCTTAAAACTCGGTCAAAAACGTTCAGAGGCAAGTCAAGAGGTTAAGGGTCGTTTCAAGCTTGGATTCTACGAAATTTCAAAACAGGCCACTGGAGCCGATATATCTCCTAGGGTAGGCGATATATCACCCCTACTAGCATATCAAAGGTTCGTGGTTTTGTTCGTGCAAAGTGGACGTGATTTCCGTATCTTTCGTAGGCGATATATCGACCCCTAAGCTGCGATATATCGGCATACGTAGATATTTTAAACGCATTTTTTTCACTAATTTGGGATAATTTGAATTAATGAAACAACTTTGACTGAGTCAAAATTTGATCCTTACAGTTTCTGGAATGTTCTAGAGCTTCTAGATTCTTCTATTATTAAACTATTAATTTAAAATGCTTAAATCCTCAAATAAACAAGATTGTGACAAGTCTCATGCTCTTAAAATTCTATCTAAACCATAGGTTATAAAAAATAATATTCTATGTCAAATAATATTAATCCAACCTTATGTTATAATTAATATTTCTAAACTATAGGTTAACCTTATAAAATCCATAACTATTGCAATGAATATCCAACTAAATCCCAGCTTGAACCCATATTTGCTAAAACTAACATACTATAAGCTATTACTATCTACTACTACTACTACTATCTAACTAAGTAAAATTCTAGAACGCTACAGTGACAGTCCTGGATTAGTAGGGCGTCACAATAAAAATCAAAAGTCTTAGAATATAACAACTTGTCCACATTATTATGTCTTAACCCATTCAAAACTATGGATTTATCTAACTTCTCAAGCCATTGTTTCATTGATTGTTTTAATCCATTCAATGATTTAACAAGCCTACACACTTTATGTTCATTTCCCCTTAGAATAAAACCCTCTGATTGTTCCATATAGATCTCTTCATTGAGTTCTCAATTTAGAAATGTCATTTTGATATCCATTTCAGGAACATAAAGTTTATATATTGATGATAAGGCAAATAAAACTCTTATTATGGTTGTCCTCACAACCGGTGCATATGTGTCAAAATAATCGATTCCTTCCTTTAGTTTAAACCTTTTGGCTACTATTCTAGTTTTGAAGGTTTGTAAGGTTCCATCAGTGTGATATTACTTCCGAAATACCCACTTGCACCCAATTTGTAACGTCCCAAAATTCCTAATGAGGCTTAGTGCCTTAATTAGCGTGCCAGGAGGGCACGTGAAGAAATTATGTGTGAATTAATTGGATAAATATGTGATTATGCGGATTATATGAGTTATATTATGATCTGAATATTTATGCATGTTTATGAATATTAAATATGCTTAGAGGTCCGCTTTTGTTAAAAAGGGGCATTTTCATAATTTTGACACATTGAGGGTATAATTGTAATTATATGTGCTACTTATTTGAGACCACATTATTATATGAATGTATTTGAGATATTCGGCACGAGTTGGTCCTTCTGAGCAAGTCAGCAAAAAAGTCACAACGAGGATTAATGCCCGACTCGTGGAGAGCCTAGGGGTGTTTCAGTAATTTGGTGAACTACTAGGGATTATCAAAATATGGGATGTACTTGGGAAAGATATTGGTATCTGGAGGTTTAGTGGATTTAATTGGGAATTTTAAGTGCAATTTGAGATTTGGTGGGAATTTAAACTAATTGACAAAAACGCCCCTTGGATTTACTTTGAGGTTTAGATAAGGCAGGGGAGAAATCATATTTTGCAATTTAAAATAGTAAAGGAATCGGGTTAGGCAAACATAACCTCACAATTATTTCTCTCCCTCTCTCTTCTCTTTAATTTATTTTAGGAGAAACTCCAGAAGTTCAACGTAGAGGTTGAATTGAGTTGGGAGTTAAGGCTTGTGTCGAGGATTGGGAGCTGCCAAGGGCTTGGAATCCAGTTGGGGCTCAAGCTTCTAAGAGGTAATCCATATTTTTTTGAAGCTTTTGAATTGTTTTTTGGAGTGCTCTTGTCAATTTTTGGTTTTGGGATTTTGAGGGGGATTTTAGTATGTTTTGATGTTGTTGATATGTTGCTTTTGGGTGTTATTACTGATATGTGGTTTGGGTTAGGCTACAAACTGGTTAGAATCCTATTTTTGGGGTGAATTGGGCCGGTTTTCGATTTCTAAAATATATTTTATGAGTTTCGTCGCGGTAGCGTCGTGGCGCTTGGTAGGATCATTGCGACCCACTTGAGTTTCTTTGAGGACAGGTTTGCCCTCGAATCATCGTGGGACCATGGACCTTTATAGAGAGCGTTGCGGCTTAAAATGAGAAGAGATACTCTCGGCCAGTTGGGGTGCTGCAGCCATTTGTAGGGGTGTCGCGACTCAAAATGCATATTTTATAAGAAGGTTTCTGGCCTATTGAGGGACCGCGGCGCTAAATGGAATTTTAGAGTATATTGGTTTTGGGTTTTGGGAAACCAAATCAGATGGCTCGGGAATGATTCCGCTATTCGGTTTAGCAAAATCTGAGGTCTCGAGGACTAGGGCTTGGTCTTGAAGCTCTTTATTGGTTTTTGTTCTTGATGAAATTCCTCGATGTGTTGTAACTATGGATTACCGCTAGGCTCAGGTGAAAGGGATCATGCTCAAGGTCACCTTGTTAAATTGCTCAGGACTAGAGGTAAAAAAATTGGCATACACTACAATAATTTTGACATTAAATGACTCCCTACAATGTCTTACACCATTGGTGTAAGACATTAAAAATTAGGAGGGATTTTAAATATCTTATGTTGGGAGACATTGCAATTTTTTATTAATTACTAAAATTATAAGACATTACAAGTGCAGGAAGACGTTGAAAATTTGGGGTCTAAATACGTGTCCAGTGGGGACTTCTAACATCTCCCATTGGGACACGTGGCACGTCTCCCAGTAGGAGACATTGGAAGTCAGTACTTCAAACATCTCCCACTGGGAGACGTGGGACAAGTGCCACGTCTCCCATTGGAAGACATTGGAAGTCCTCCCTAACTATTACCCTCGACTTCTTCTCTTCTAAAGGCACGATACACAGAGGTGGGCAGAAGCGAATAGGGGTAGAATTCTCGCAATTTTTAGGGTTCAAAACCTACGAAAATCTCTCCATTTTCAAGTTTTGAGGTAAATTTTCTTGAAAAAAATTATGGGTTTTATATTAAGATGATATTTATATGCGATTTTTTGTTAGTTTTTTTATGATTATGAGTTTTTTCATTGGATTTTTTAGGATTTTCTTGGAGAATATAGTTTGTGTGAAAACTTGAGATTTTGACTCAAAATTTCTATTTCAAGCATTGAGGTAAGTTTTCAAAATTATAAGTATAAATCATTGTTAAAATGACATTTAGTGATATTTTTCTTTATTTGTTGTAATTATTTGGAGATTTTGAGTGAGTTTCTAAGAAAATAACTTTGTTGACAATGTAGAAAATTATTTTAATTTTAATTTTACATATCACATTGTGTATAGATTTGATTATATGTTTATGGTTTTTTTACTTTTTATTATTTTTAATTTGAAAATTATGTATATTATATATATATATTAATTCTTTTTTAACATTGTACCTAGGTTGATTATATATAGTTATATGTTTTTTGTTGATCATTGAGTTTTTAGTGACTTAGTTGTTAGAGTTTATAAGTCTAAGCTCTATATATACCACATTTTTGTTTAGGTTGATTAGTGACTTATTGGAAATTGTTTAGTGATATTTGTATAGTAATCTTTTATATATTAATTAAATTAATTTTGTAGGTTGTTGTTTTGTTGGAGTAAGATTTTAGGGTATTTTTTGCCTGAAAATTTGTATTTCAAGCACACATTTGAGGTAATTAAGTTTCTAAAATTATAAGAATAAGTTATATATTGTTAGATATTTTGTGATATTTTATTTATTAATTATTAATTTAATGTTGTTTGTTGTTGATTTCATAGCAAAGTGGAATGCTAACTGAAGTAATTTTGCTAGCTTTGATTATTAATTGCAAGAGGTACATATATATTCTCTTACTTCTACTTTTAATATTATTAAACAAATGTTAGAGGAGTTTGAATATCTTAAATATTCATCCACAGTGAAGTAGGTTCTGAGATTAAAATTTTGTCATGCAGTGATAATGGAAGGTTGAGAACTTTGTGTGTTTTAGTGAAGTAGGTTCTGAGAAATTTGGTTGTGTGCTGCGGAGCTATAAGGAAGAAACTTATTGTATGTTGTTTGAATTGTTTGTTTTGTTATTCACGTGCATAAGGTTAGGTCACTATTATAGGGGAAATGATATTCGCGTGCTTATTTATTGTTGTTTCTTTTATTTTTCATAGACATGGGAGAAGATATGGATACTACATAATGAGGATATTGAAGGATTTAATTGAACATGCGAGTACAGGACATTACTTGATAACGGTATTATTAATTAAAATTTACAAATTAATTTTTAAACCATATATATAAATGTAATAAAATAATTCATTAATATATTTTACTTCATATTTTTTGGCAGCTAACAAATATGTCATATACAGATACACAAATTGATGAGTTGCAACAAGAATGGGTGACAAATGTGTTACCGATAATCCAAAGTTACCGACCTCGTTGTTTGTTTTTCTTAATTTTTACCGCTTTCTTCGTATATAGTGCAATATTTGTTAATTTTTTCATATGTCTAACAAATAGTTTTTACCATATAAAACAATCTAAATTTTCATTAATGAAGATTTACAGTTTCATTTTATTAATTATATCAATTTAAATTTATTAATTATATTGTTTACCCAAAAATGATTCCTGATGATGTGGCAAGAATTTATTACATGTGGTTGGCACGTGGCAACGTTAAAGTGAAGGGGTGTTGTTCACCTATCGACCATATGTCTATTGCCTCATCAAATCCCGCGATTAGATGCGACCAGCCTGGTCGCATGCTTCGGTTTATTTCCTTTAAAGATATGTAATTTTGTAAAAACTACATTTATTATTTTCTCTTTATTGCCTTGATACGCTGATATTAAGGATAATTAAGGCCCATTGGCCCATGTAACCCCCTTGAGCCTATAAATATGCATGAGAGGGCTCAAGGAATGGACTTTTGACTTTTGAACCTTGAATATGAATACTCATAGAAGGAGCATAGTGTGATTATCCACCGAAAAGTTGTAATTCTCCTAAGGCTGGTGAAAATCAAGAACCCTAGTTCTTTGATCACGGCATTAGGATTTAACATCAATAATAGCACTAAGTGGACGTATGTTATTACCACACAGTTGGGGCTAAACCACTATAAATCATTTTTGTCACCTCTTTACCATTTGATTCTACTCTTGATTTCTGTTTGTTTCATTTTCGTTATTTTGACTCCGTGCTGTTGGAAAAATCAAGGGTCAACATTTTGGTGCTTTCGTTGAGAGCTTGATCAAGAAGCTTTAAGAAAATCAAATGGCGAAGGCATCCAAGAAAGCTGGACAGGTTGCTGGCGCTGTATCGTCTTAACCTCCTCCTCCAAATGTGGCTGTAAGTGAGCCACGCTTGGATTTTGAAGAGGAGGAAATGGATTCCGAGACACTGAGGGTAACACTAGGCGTGTTGCAGGATGAGTTGCCCAATCTGAGGGCCAATCAGGAAAATGCGGCAGAGACCTTGGCGTGGCAACAAAGGGAGATCGAGCGTCAATGCCAGGAGTTAAATGAGCGGTAGGCGGAAATGGACCATCAACAGAGAGATGCCACGGCCGCTCTTGAAGCAGTCATTCAATTGGCTAGAGGGCATGCTGCACCGGCCTCTCAACCGGATCAACCACCAAGTGCGCCACCGCAACGGGCCCCAAATGCGAGTCCTTCAATCCAGCCAGCAAGCCCACAAAGGCCGAAGCATCCACCTGTTGCTCAAGAAGATGTCCCAATTCAGGATCCTGAGCAACAACCACCTTCTTAGACTGGTCATGGCAATCCCCAGCGCCAGAGGCAGAATAGGGCCGGGTAGCCGCCCCGTAGCCCTAGACGCCCAGGGGATGATGAGCCAAATCCACCGAGCAGGGGTCAACGTCCTTCTACCAACAAAAGGCATAACAAGTCAGCCTCTGCGGTTAGGGGCCCCCCATGGCATAATAATCCACGGGGACCCAACGACCAGTGTAGGCCTTCCCCTGACGCTCGGGAGATTCCAACCAGAGGAGGAAACAGCATGACCAATTGGTCGCGCCATAGTCAGCCATAGTTTAGAGATGGCCATGACTACAATGAGGTCAATTCTGACAGGGGAAATGCTGGTCGAAGGCATGAGGAAAGAGGTGGAGACAGGAATCCCCTACCAAGAGACAATAGGCCTGTAAGCCATAATGCTAGGGGCAGCCCAAACAGCATAATGTCTTTGATCGGCTAGGAGTTAGCGAGCAAAGGCATAGGGATGATAACTTGAGGGACATACTCAATGACAGACGTGAGAGGCACGATGAATATGCTCCTCCAGCACCAGTCGCCCTAGTAATCCCTGACGTGGTTCAAGCTCAAATTGACACACTGAACCAGGCAGTACAGCAGCTGGTCGGGAGCCGGACATCCCACATAGAGTACGATCGGAGGAGAGGCACTCCATTTGTGCAGAGGATTGCTATTGCAGAAACCCCCAGCAAGTTCAAAATGCCAGTACTTCCAAACTTTGATGGGTACGGGGACCCAGTATCTCATGTCAACAAATTTGAGATACAAATTGATATTCAGAAGATGTCGGGCGATGCCCACTGCAAGATCTTGCCCGCCACCTTATCTGACACCGCCCAGGAGTAGTTCTTTAAATTCCCTCCTACTAGTATAGAATCCTAAGAAATGTTCATGAAATAATTTTACGGACAATTCTATGCAGGTCGCGTACACCCCACTGAGGCCAACTAGCTTGTTGAGATACACCAAAACGAGGGAGAGCCCTTAAAGGAGTATGTCCAGCACTTTATGCGAGCAGCGGCTGGAGCCAAAACAGTGGGAGACGTGGGAAAGATGATGGCCCTAACTGTCGGGGTTAGATGCCACTCCCCCCTCTGGAGCAGCCTGAGAAAGAATGGGGTAAGAAGTACCCAGGAATTCTTGGATCGAGTTGATCGATACATCATGCTTGAAGACGCAATTTCCAATGAGGGGAAGTCATCTACAAAAGACAAGGGACCAAAGGAAGATCCTGCCAAAGCCGCCAACGGGTCGGATAAACCCAATGGCAACGGCAAAGGCAACGGGAATGGGAACGACAGAAATGGTGGAAAAAGGGCAGGCAATGAGCCGTCAACATCTAAAAATAAATGTCCCAAAGGCAAAAGATATGAGCCAAGATTCACCAACTATACAACCCTTGTCGAGAGTAGAGTAGAGGTCTATCAAGCGACTAGTGCTAATGTCCCTTATAAGCGACCAACGCCTATAAGGAAGGATATCTCCAAGAGAGATACGACAAAATTCTGTCATTTTCATAACGACTACAGACATGACATCAATGAGGGTAACCAGTTGAAGGACGAGATCGAGTTCCTGATCAAGCAGGGACACCTAAGGAGATACATACAAGCCATAGGAGGATCTCAGTGAGAGGCTCCGGGTGGCAACGAGCAAGCACCTGCACACCAACGCTCACCACCTTTACAGCCAGCTCCTGTGGTAGGAATGTTGCTCACCATCTGTGGGAGCCCACACATTGCAGGGGATAGTGGGAAGGCAAGGGAGCGATATGTTCGGACTTTACACCATGACCAGAACATTGAGATGATGAGTGTGGAGGATCGAGCACCAAAGAAAGCTCGAACAGAGGAGGAGTTGATAACCTTCTCTGAAGACGATGCTCAACACGTCCAATTCCCACACTCCGATCCACTGGTCGTTGACGTCCAAATTGCCAACATGATGGTTAAAAGTGTGTTGGTTGACACAAAAAGCTCAGTCAACATCTTGTACAAGTCCTCATTGGAAAGGATGAAGTTGTCCATCAAGGTCCTGGAGTCGTGCAACCAAACTATATATGGTTTTTCTTGCGAAGGGCTCGCCCCGACAGGGTCGATTAGACTCCCAGTTACAGGAGGAACCGCGTCTGCAAACAGGACATTACTCACTACTTTCATAGTAGCTGATTGTCCTTCAGCGTATAATGTTGTAATTGGAAGGCCAATTTTGGTCGACATGTGAGTCGTTACCTCGATATGGCACCTTGCCATGAAATTCCCAACCGACGCCGGGGTAGGATGCGTGTTGGGAAATCAGCGGGAAGCGAGGGAGTGCTACAATGCCTCGATATCTAAGGCGAAGAAAGGTGGATCGAGGGAAGTTGTCGGAAAAGAGTTGCAAACGTCTATTGATGTACAAGCCCAATCAGTTGATTGTGTCACCAAATAGGGTGTTGCCCAAAGTGAGGATAGGGATTTGGATCCTTGCTTTGGGGATTTTGATGTAGAGATAGGACCCATCAAGGATCTTGAGGAGGTCCAACTCGATGACGCAGATCCGATCAGGGTCGTGAAAGTCAGTAAAAACATAGAGACAACAACGAAACAAGAACTGGTGGAATTTTTAAGGAAAAACCAGGAGGTCTTTACCTGGTCACATAAAGACATGGTTAGACCCTGCAGTTATTAGCCATGTCTTGAACATAGACAAGAGTTTTCCACCAGTACAACAAAAAAGGAGGCTGCTCGACAAAGACAGATCAAAAGCTCCAAAGGAAGAAGTCGAGAAGCTAAAGGAGAATGGATTCATCCGGGTAGCGTTTTATCCATCCTGGATCTCTAATCCCGTACTGGTTCCAAATCTGAATGGAAAATGGAGAACGTGCATGGATTTCACAGACCTTAATAAAGCATGTCCTAAAGATTGTTTCCAACTCCCTAGAATCGACCAGCTGGTCGATGCCACTGCAGGGCACGAGATTCTCTCATTTATGGAAGCATACTCCGGGTACAATCAGATCAGTATGCATCCCCCCTGACAATTTCGAACCAATACAAGGCTCTACTGTTACAAGGTAATGCCCTTTGGTTTGAAAAACGCTGGTGCGACTTACCAGCGACTAGTCAATCACATGTTCAAGGAGCTGATCAGAACAAACATTGAAGTATACATCGAGGACATGCTGGTTAAGTCAAAGAAGGCTGAAGGACACATAGGGGACTTGCAAGAGTTCTTCAACATCTTGAACAAATACAAGATGAAGCTGAATCACCTTAAGTGTTCCTTCAGAGTTGGATCGGGGAAATTCCTAGGATTTATAGTAAACTCATGAGAAATTTAAGCCAATCCCGAGAAGATCAAAGCCCTGGTCGATATGAAATTGCCAACAAAAATCAATGTTCAAAGTTTGACCGGAAGAATTGCTGCTCTCTGTAGATTTATTTCCAAATCGACATACAAATGCATCCCATTTTTTAATCTACTTAGAGACAACAATAAATTCGAATGGACGGAGGAGTGCGAACATGCTTTCCAAGCCTTAAAGACTCACATGTCGCATCCACCGATTCTATCAAAGCCGGTTGATAAAGAACCTTTGTTCATCTACTTGGAGATCACAGAATACGCTACTAGTGTTGTTCTAGTAAGAGAGGAGGAAGGCATACAAAAGGTTGTTTATTATGTAAGCAAAAGGCTAATAGGAGTGGAGAAGAGATATCCACCTATTGAGAAATTAGCCTATTGCTTGATCTTAGCCTCTAGATCTAAATCTGAATGGCAAATGGAGAACGTGCATGGATTTCACAGACCTTAATAAAGCCTTTCCTAAAGATTGTTTCCAACTCCCTAGAATCGACTAGCTGTTCTAGTAAGAGAGGAGGAAGGCATACAAAAGGCTGTTTATTATGTAAGCAAAAGGCTAATAGGAGCGGAGAAGCGATATCCACCTATTGAGAAATCAGCCTATTGCTTGATCTTAGCCTCTAGAAAGCTGCAGCCATACTTCCAAGCTCACCCAATCACAGTTTTGATCGACTAACCTCTACGGCAAGTTCTGCAGAAGCCAGAAGCCGTAAGTCGATTGTTGAAATGGGGGTTGAACTTGGGCAGTTTGATACCTCTTACTTACCACGAGCCGCAATAAAAGGAAAAGCTCTGGCTGATGTCATTACAGAGCTCATGGGCTTCCAGATAGCGAGCAGCCAGAAGGGCCTAAAGAGCTTGAGTCTCAAAGCCAAACTCCTTCTTGGAAGTTGTTTACAGATGGTTCTTTTAATGCGCACCATGCAGGAGCAGGAGTGATTTTGATAACGCCTGAGGGGCATTGATTTCACAGCGCAATCAAACTTGACTTCACTGCCTCTAACAATGAAGCTGAATATGAAGCACTACTCGCAGGATTACGGTTAGCTAGAAGCATGAACATAAAGTCACTTGATATCTACAGTGACTCTCAGCTAGTGGTCAATCAAATCATTTGAGAATATCACGCCCGAGGCTTAAAAAAGTTTTTTACTTAAATAAAGGTAAGGATCTATTGGCACAGTTTGATAAGTACACCCTCCAGTAAGTACCTCACGACCAAAATTCAAACGCTGATGCTTTGGCCAAGTTAGCAAGTGCCAAGGATGCTGACACCCTAAACATAGTGCCAGTCGAACGACTTTCTACACCAAGCATCCAAGCAGAAGGGGACTCTTTGGTGATTCAAGTGGCGGATACATGGATGGCACCCTGCATAGAGTACCTGACGAAGGGTGTGTTTCCAACGGACAGAAACAAAGCCAGGATCCTTTAACGGCAGGCTGTTAGGTATATCCTAGTCGATGGAATCTTGTACCGAAGAGGATACTCAATGCCACTCCTCAGGTGTATTTCGAAAGAGAAGGCCAAAGAATTGATGGAATTTGTGCGGAGGTGTGACAAATGCCAAAGGTTCTCCATAATTCCACAAGCAGCCCCCAATGAGCTAAAACAGATGCAGAGTCCATGGCCATTCGCAGTCTAGGGTATAGATCTAATTTGATCTCTACCCACAAGAAATGGCAGCGTCAAGTACGTCGTTGTGGCCGTCGATTACTTCACTAAGTGGGTCGAAGCTGAACCACTTGCAACCATAACGACCAAGAAAGTGTTGGATTTCGTAGTCCTAAACATCGTGTGTCGCTATGGATTGCCGAGAAAAATTGTCTCAGACAACGGTACCCAGTTTGATAGTGATCTGTTCATAGATTTTTGCGAGTAGCATGGAATTATCAAGAGCTTTTCTTCAGTTTCTCACCCTCAAGAAAACAGACAAGTTGAAGAAGTCAATAAAACGCTAAAGGATACTTTGAAGAAATGGCTTGAAAAAGCGAAGGGGGCATGGCTAGAGCAATTACCTGAGGTCCTGTGGTCGTACAGAACTTCCCATCGAACAGCAACAGGCCATACTCCATTTTCCTTAACTTATGAATATTAGCCTATGTTGCATGTTGAGTTAGATCCGCCATCACATCGAAGAATAACGTACGATCAAGGCTCTAATAGCCAGCTATTGATGGAATCTCTAGATTTGGTCGATGAAAAGCGAGAGCAAGCCCAACTTTGAGTAGCAGCTTACCAGCAAAAGGTCGCCCGGTATTTCAATTCTAAAGTACACGGAAGGAAATTCAATGTCAGAGATCTAGTACTTCGAAGGGTTTTCCTCAACACCCGCGACCAAGCTGCTGGAGTACTCGGACCTAATTGGGAAGGACCGTACCAAATTGAAGAAGCCCTCCATCCACGCACTTACAAACTTGCTCACTTAAATGGAGATCTCATTCTTCGATATTGGAATGGAGAACACCTGCGCAGGTACTATCAATAAACAATTCTTCTTAAAGAATTGGCTTGTATTAATTTTACTTTTTACAAGTTATGAAAAAGGGTTGGTCATTTTATGTGACTGATCGCTTGTAAGTGTAAGATCATTTTGTTGATCATTCGTACAGACATGTTTTGTCCATTTATTACGAGATATAAAAGGGACTGTGCGCAGCCAGTCATTCTTGCCAACTATTGTATTTATTACAAGTATTTGCTTATTACGGTGTTATTTTGTTGTATTATCATTTTTACAAGTCTTTATTACAAGCAGAAATGTTCGAACAGGTTTCAATCAAGGCAAGTGACCGAGGACCTAAAGCTCCTCAATCACTTTGGGGGCATATAAGGCATCTAGTAAGCAAAGCATATCCACAAGTATGTAAATACACGAGCAAAATAAGTGAAAGCATGCTACGGTACTTAGAGTATTTAAAAAAAAAAATTGTATTTTGTTAAATCAAACCAAAGTACTATGCTAAGTTCGGTCATGGGAACAGATGTTATAATAAAATGAGTATTATAATATCAAAAAGGAAACATTTTACATCGCGAGCAGTTACTGCTCGGATGTAATTGTCTGATTAAAACTTAAAGCTGCCCGTGCAGCAATAAATATAATTGTCTTGAAATACAGATAATAAAAAAAATATTTATATATAATCATGGGGCAGGAGGATCTTGTGGATTTTCTTGGTCGACTGCAGCTTTAGCTTCGTTCTCTATGCCTTCAACGCCAGTGGATAAGGAGATCTCGGGCGAGGCTGGGGTTTTCGCTCTCTCTTCTTCTTCCAAGCGAGCAACGCAGCTGGCTATTTCTGTTTGCCTCATGCGCTCAGAGAGATATCTGAAATTGGCCCCTTGGTTGTGTTTCCAGAAATCATAGAAGCACTTGGACGTGGCGCCCTTGTACTTCTCCAAATTGCTGGCGTTGGTTTTTTTGAGATCCTTATTGCGAACCTCCAACTTATCAGCCTCTTGACTGCTCTCAATTAGGTTCACCTCGAGTCTTTTGGATTTGCGAAAATTGATGAGGTGGGACTCTTTGTACTTCTCCTTTGTCTCAAGGGCTTTGTTCAGAGCAGCCTGTTTTTGCTCCATCTCCTCGACCAGTTTATTTTTCTCCTCGAGCAATACCGTATTGGCCTTTTGAGCCGCCTCAAGTTACTCTATATATTTCGCTTCAACGGCCTTAATCTCCTCAGCGTGCTACTGCTCGGACGCCTTTGATTGCTCATTAATGACCCTCGAGCGGAGCCGGCTGGCAATCACGGTCAACATTGCCTTCGATCAGAAGAAAAGTTAAAATGACTATAATAGATAAAAAAGATTGAGTCTCAATAGGAAAAGACAACTTACACTGGCAAGCTCGTTTAGTGCGCGGTTCAAGATCTGGTTGACATCCAACGACTCTGTCCCAGCCATGGCTTCTCGGCTGCGTTCATGCCTAAGAATCCTTGTCATCCTGTCCTTGGCCGATCTTAGAGCATGGCTCGATAAGCCATCACCCTGTTTGAACGGGGGCAACTAGCTGTGTTTGATCGATAGAAGCCGGTGGAGGAGGGGTCGACCCGACCAGTGCAGGCGGAGATTGCTGCTCAAGGGGAGATGGAGGTGGTATTGTATCTTTTGAAGGACCAACTACTGAAGGGTCCATAGTGCGGGTTTTCTTGGCCGGAGGCTCTTTGCTGCACTCCCCGCGATGTCGCCTGCTCGCCTTTTTCTTGCTCGCATGAGCATCAGGCGCACTGTAAAGATCGAACATCTCTTCAGATGGCATGTCTGCAAGAAGGCAAGTACACGAACAGTTAGACAGTATAAATAAGTGAGTGTGCTACGTCAAAAAAGGAAACAAAGGCAATCGTAAAATACCCGAGCTATAATTATTGTTCGCTACATTATATACTTTACTAGGGTTACACTCACTCTCTGGCATGAAGAAGTCTGAATCTAAAGTGGGAGTGTACTTAAAGCTGTCGTCCCCGCCAAATAAGTGATAGGGAATAGGCAAACTATCTAAAAGTAAGAGATCAGTACTATTCTCATCCAAAGACTCATCGATAGGATCAAGGAATTCGAAAGCTTGCTTTTTTCGATTTCCCGAAAGGGTAGGGGCGCGGCCGCTCTCGAGGTGCTGGAGGGTTCCCTGATGGTCACTCCAGTTGATCTCCTCCTTTGAGGTTGCGACACATCTGGGTGTTGCTCGGGAATTTCCTCACCGGTGGCACTCCCTGCCGTTGACTCCCTCACGTCATGGTGAGGTATCAAAAGCCCAACCAGTCTTAGGTTGGCTTAAGTGACTAGCTATTTGACGCTCTTCTCTACGTCAGTTATGCTGGCCAGTAGTGCTGCTCGGACCTCCATTTCTGAAGTAGGATCCGGTCACAGCCATGGACCTGAAATATGCTAATTCTCTAAGTGGAATGCGGATAAAATACAAGGAAAATAAATGACCAGAAAAATGAAGAAGTTATCTCCTTGGGTGAAGGCTAGGTTGTTGGTGACCATGTCGGTAGTCAAAAAGTACTCTAGATGGTACTTCCCCACATTGGATTGAAGGTGGTCTCACTCAGGAAAGTGCGAGTCGTTGGCCACTCCTTGGAAGAAAGGATGGAGAGGCAGAATCGCTCCTGCCTCAATATGATACCTCGACCAGGCACTGAAGGCGCCTCTAGGAAGGTTTGCCCGTTTGTCTCCGGTGGGTTGGACTAAGGTTACCCCAAGAAGTCCGTACTTCCTGATATAATTGGCTATCATCCTAACCGAGATTTGGATAGAAGGAGAAATGTACCATTCGACATCTGATCGACAGACGTTTCAGAGTTGGGCTTGATTTTGGATTTCTAGATGAGGAGTTTTTTCATCTCGACCACTGGTCGAAAGAATCTCAGCTCGAGGAGCAGGCTGATTTGAAGAAGGATTGGATGATTTATTTTTGTGGGCTGTAGACTTTACTCGACCCATGTTTTGAGGAGAGATCAAAGGATTATTTTGGGTGTTTCGAGAAAAAGGGATCTCCGGAACTAGCAGTGATGGTTGTTATTTGTCCTCGAGCAGTTGGGCCAGCAGATCGTTGTCAATTGGCCTCTCACCTCCCCACGGATCTTGCATGAAAATCTTCGAACAGAAAAGGGGAGATGAGAATCTAATGGCCAAAAGGATCAAGATTTTTAAAAGTTGGAATAACGTTGCTCGTGTATAAAAGTTAAGCTTTTATATGACCAGCAACATTCTGACTAAAAACACTACATTTCAAGCGAGCAGTTTGATAAATGGATTAAAAAACAGAAGTGAAAACTTTTTCAGAAAAAACTTTTTGACTCTGAAAGGGCGGGAAAAATCCCAGTTTTTTCTACAAGCTTAGAAATCAAATTTTTACTTCGATTTCACGCTCTAAAGTTATAATCCTAACTACCCAACTAATTCATCATCCCAGCAAAATGTTATTTTCCTACCAAATTTAGTGCAAATCAATATGCCCATTTACCCCAAAACAGTTTCTTTCAAGAACATTCAAGAACTCAGAATATGAAACAGATATAAAATAGATATTGTATGGCATTTCAATGACTGAAAAGGTCGATAAACTTACTTGGATAAAGGTTGGAGCAAGTTTCTAAGACACTAAGTCGGTTGGCTAGGGAGAAACTCCATGGATCGTCAAGGTCGTCTGGGTTTCTGAGTTTTCTATGCCTTGTTCTTTAGTGTTCTTGAGGAAAAAGTGAAAAATGATCCCAAGGGATTATTTATATTGGTCGAGGGGCAGTTACCTAGGTAATCATAAGAGGTAATAATGAGATTAACTTTTCAAGGCATGGGGAAACGCAATAGCCGTCAGACAACTCTTTGGAAACTGAAAAGACATGATTGGTTGCCTTTTTCGAGAAAGCATGGGCGGCTCTGACAGATTTGGTGGGGGATGTGAAGGATCAGTCTCCTAAGTTTACTTTATGCTAGTCGCAGTAAAATAAACTTGGGGGGAAAATGTTTACCCAAAAATGATTCTTAATGATGTGGCAAGAATTTATTACATGTGGTTGGCACGTAGCAGCGTTAAAGTGAAGGGATGTTGTTTGACTATCGACCAGATGTCTATTTCCTCATCAAATCCTGCGATTAGATGCGACCAGCCTGGTCGCATGCTTCGATTTATTTCCTTTAAAGATATGTAATTTTGTAATAACTACATTTATTATTTTCTCTTTATTGCCTTGATACGCTGATATTAAGGATAATTAAGGCCCATTGGCCCAGGTAACCCCCTTGAGCCTATAAATATGCATGAGAAGGCTCAAGGAAGGGACTTTTGACTTTTGAACCTTGAATCTAAATACTCATAGAAGGAGCATAGTGTGATTATCCACCAAAAAGTTGTAATTCTCCTAAGGCTGGTGAAACTCAAGAACCCTAGTTCTTTGATCACGGCATTAGGATTCAACATCAATAATAACACTAAGTGGACGTATGTTATTACCACAAAGTTGGGGCCAAACCACTATAAATCATTTGTGTCACCTCTTTACCATTTGATTCTACTCTCTATTTCTGTTTGTTTGATTGTCGTTATTTTGACTTCGTGTCATTGGCCAAATCAAGGGTCAACATATATCAATTTCAATTTAATTAATTATTAAATCATATTTTCTTAATTAATTATTAAATCAATTTAAATTTATATTAATTATTAAATAAATTTTATTATAATTAATTATTAAATCAAATGAAATTAATATTAATTATAATTTAATTTAATTAATTTTTTTAAATGGGGACTTTCAATGTCTCCCAGTCGGAGAGGTGAGAGACTTCCCACATCTCCCAGTTGGAGACATTGAAAGTATCTCAGGGACTTTCAATGTCTCTGACTAGGAGAGGTGAGATACACCCCACGTCTCCCAATGGGAGAGGTTGAAAGTCCACGTTTTTGGACACCTTTCAACCTCTCCCACTGGGAGACGTGGGATGTCTCTCACCTCTCCTATTGGGAGACGTGAGATGTGCACTTACAATGTCTCCACCTACTATATCTCCCCCCGCGGGAGACATTGTAGACTTTGAATATCTTCCAAATAAATTCATAAAACTCTTATATTGTTGTAGTGATATGCACATAGAGCATATTGGTTGTCATGCATACTAGCAAGGAATTATACGTAGATGTGGTTAATACTTATGTTGTAGTGCACTTATCTATGAATGTTGGGTGCGATTGACATTTGGCCATCGTGATTGAACGTGGGGCCAGTCGGAAAGCGTGTGTAAGGCAGGTCGTGGACAAGCGTGTGTAAAGCAGGCCATGAAAGCTAGTTCATTTTGAGGGTTCGGTGCCCACTCGCTCAGCAAGGTTATTTTTCCTGGGTCACGTAAATGATTCATGTGATTAAAATAAATATACTTGTAATTTGTGAAATATGTTAATGATGTATATGATTGTAATGACTGAATTTATCATTTTTGATGCATATGTTTATTTCTTATGAATAAGTGAATTATTTTTATGCCTTGTGGGGGTTTTCTTGTTGGGCCTCGACTCACAGGTGCTTTATGGTGTAGGTAAGGGGAAGCTATGGGAACCAGCAATGAATTGGAGGACTTTAGAGTGGCACGTACATATTCGGCCTGCTTGGCCATCACGATCAAGTTATTTTGAGGAACTTAGAATAGTGGTTCAATTTTGCCACTTAGGTCGGCTATTTTGTAATGTTTAATATAACTAACTTTTGGTTATAAACTTTTGGGATCTCATGTCAATATTCAAACCTTATAATGAAAAGCTTTATTTTATCAACAAAAATTTTTAGCACCAAAATCATTGTTTAGCTTTAATTACACTTTTGAGTCCAAATGACTCGCTTATCGAGTTAAGCACTATTTTGGAGACATAGTATAACAATCATTCATTAGGAGGACGTTACACAAATTGTTTTGATCTTTGTGGAAGGTCTACTAATTCCCATGTATGTCTTGACATAATTGAATCCATGTCATCATTTGTTACCTCCTTTCAAAAAGTGTAGGCTCTTGAAGACATTGCTTCTTGGTAGGTTTCGGTATCATCCTCAACTTGAAAAACCATAAGAAATCTTCATGTGACTTCTTCAATGTTTCCCTCTACTAAGTATTCTCCACTTGAGAACATTTCTCATTTGATCCCAACTTGTAGCATTAGCGTGCCTGGAGGGCAATAATTGATTTATTATGTTGATAAGTGAATTTGATGAGTATGTGATTAGAAATGCATGTTTAGGTGGAATAAATATGCATGTGGGCCCTATTTGGCTATTAGGGGCATGTTTGTAATTTCAGCCCGTTGAGGGCATAAATGCTATATTTGTGAATATTGTGTTGATACCACGAGTGAGTGGTGATATATTTGTGATGCGCGATCTGAGACAATCCTAGGGAGAAAATTTGCTAGAAAGTCACAACGGGGTCAAATACCCGGCATGGGAGGAGCCTAGGGGTATTTTGGGTATATAATATGTGTTTGGAATTTATCGAGTAACTCAATATAATATGTGTCTGGTATATTTTGGGTATATAAATGACTAAATTTCCCCTGGGTTACTTAAGAATTGAGGATAAGCTTAAGGGGCAGTTTGATCATTTGGCAGGGGTATTACTTAGCTCAGAGAAGTCTTGGGAAGTCGCTGGAACAAAACAAAATACTATCTCTCTTTATCTCTCGGTTTCTTTCTCTCTCTTTAGATGCTTGAAGGCTGGGGGAATTCTAAAGGATTTAAGCTAGGAATTCATAAATTTAAGGCATGGAACCTGGGAAGAATATGCTTGGGGTGTTGAAGAACTAGTCTAAACTCAGAATCATCCTTGAGCTAAGGAACCTAGCACTGAATTATTTGAGTTTCTCCTAAGCTTTGGTTAGAGTTATAGGTTTGCATGTGAATTGGATTCTTATGTTTAATTTGGTTATTGGCTGAGTTTTTGTAACGCCCTGGATAGCCAAGACTGCTACACTGTGTATTTATAAAAGTGCAAAACTTGCTAATCAAGTCAATAATTTGAAAACGTGTCACTAAACAAGTATATGCTAGGGTTAAACAGGTTTTGGTCTTAAAAGTTTCATTTAATATAATTAAACTGTTACATAAATGGGATCCCAAAAGAAATGGTGTTAAAAAGTTGGATTGCAGACTCCCAAAATAACACAAACATCTGCTAGCCATACTAAGGCAAAATGGACAATTTTTGGGTCACGCGTCCCTGCCTAAACCTCAACCGTGGCGGCTGAGCAGCCGGCCATGTACATTCCATGTGCAGAGCTCTCCCAATCAAGGCTGGTCAAGCTTGCCCTTGCCTTTACCAGCACCACGTAGCACCCGTGAGCCAAGGCCCAGCAAAAAACATGAAATGCAACACAATCGATAATATCATACAGTAAAATTCACTAAGCATGAACTCTCACCAAATAACCCACACCAATAACACCCAGCATATATTCAGAGTCAAAGATGCAATCAAACACTTATAACATTCATAACACATAATAGTCAGGGCCGACAACTTAGGCCTCACCCTTTGTTTATCCCACTGACTCCGACCCGCTTAAACCGAGCTCAGTGCATATTAAGTTGTCCTCGGCTACCAGTGGCCGAGTCGCGCCCTGTGCGCTAGTGTAACCCTTGGCACCCTTAGGCCGTTGGTTCACTAAATAGCTTGCATGGCATAATACCATCTTTTCAAGCATTCATAATAGGGAACCCTTAGTCCCATCACATATATTCAACCAGGTGTAGTTTTCTTACCTTTAATCTTCACGGTTTTGGGATTACGAGCAACGCCTCTCAAGCACGATCTGTTCCGGAGCCTAAGCCTTTATCACCTAGTCACAAGAAAAGTATAGGGCCTCATTAATACTCAAGTTAGGGTTTTCGGTTACAAAACTAACTTCCGGGAAAACAAATCCCACCAAGCACGGTGGTGGAATGGTTCCCAAGCTTACTAGGCTTGATATAAATCCTTAAAAAACCCTAAAAGATCAAGAGCACAACAAAGGGTTGCGGCCCTTAAAGCTTAGCCCCGGCCCTAGGCCCTAGCCTCAAAATAGAACCAAGGACATCCCAGGCAAAGACACACGCCGTGGCGCTCACCCCTGGCCGAGCCTCCTTGGCTCATCTTCGTCCTAGGGCCGCAGCGCTCTAGAACAGAGCCACGACCCTTCCCTTCGAACCCAGAATTCCCACCATTTCTAGGCTTGAAACCTTAGCCAAAACCATCCTTAAGCTCCCTACTTCAACACCCAACAATCCCAACACTTTTAGCATGACCTAAGCAACATAATTCCACAGAAAACCCAGCCCAACACACACTAGAATTCTCTTTTTAATTTCTGAAACCCAAGAACATAAACACCCAAAACTAACCATTCAAGAACTCAAATTCAAACCCCTAATTCACGAAGTAAAGCTTACCTTATTAACATAACCTTTCCTCAGTCCAATCCAGCTGATTCCCAAGTTTCCCAGCTCAATTCCACCTTAATCAATAATTGGACAGTACCTCAATAACCAGTTGGTACACAAAGTTAAACTTCAGGAAAACACATGGATTAACCCTTACCTTAGTCTTGATTTAATCCTGGATTGTTTACTGAGCTAAGCCTCTAAATTTCCCCCTGAATTCCTCTGAATTTCCAACAATCTACAGCTCCAATTTCTCAAGAATTTTCCTCTGTTTTTCCTATTGAATGTTTCTTGAGTGTTCCTTGAGAGAGATGTCTAACTGAGGAAGGAAATAAGTCGATTTATATTTTTCTAAAGACTTCCTAACTTTTTTCTTACTTGCTAAGTTAATCCCAAGGCTCGGGGTGCCGGAAACGTCCCCGAGGGAAAAACGGTAAAATTCCCCAATATTCCCGCTTAGACTTCCTAACCTCAAATATATCTCCATATATTTATTTTCATAACCCAATAGTCTAAATAGCTACCCGATACCTAAAATACCCTTGACTTATCCAAAGTCAATTATTAAATCCTGTTGTGACTTTCTTTTCCGTTATCTAGCTCAAGGATCGCCTCGAGTCGTGCTCTGCAGTTCAACCCACATAATAATGTGGTTCTCACAATTACCATATTCACATATATCACATTAATATCAATATAATCATACAAGCATTCCAATCATACAATTATACATTTAAATCACATTTAATCCAATAATGCCCTCCTGGCACACTAATCAAGGCCCTTAAGCTTCATTAGCGAATTTGGGGTCGTTACAGTTTATGTGATTATCTATGGACTTGTTATGGAGCCTAGATTTTGTGGAAGGGAAGTCCAGGCTTAATTCTGGGTTTAGATATTGAGTTGGGTTGATTTTAGAAGAATTGGCTCGAAGAAAATGCAGGAAAAATGGAGGCTTTCTCGGTTTGGAAGCTCAAACCGCAGCCTTGTTCTTCAGGCGCTGCACCCCGTGTGTGTCGAAGAGGCTGGAGGCCTTTTCCTGCTAGGCTTGCCGCGACCCAAGGAAGGTTATGTCGTGGCCCGTGTCTCCCAGCAGGGAGGCATTTTGCCTCTATCTTGGGGTGCGTCGTGGCCCTTAAAGGGTTGGGCTTCGACCCTAATTCAATGTTTTGGATGTTTAAAGGTTTTTGGCTTAGGAACCAAAAATTTTAGCCTTGGGGAGGATTTTACCACCCAGATTGGTAGAATCTAAGGTCTCGGAGACTAGAATTATATCCCAAAGTTATTTAATGGATTAGATCTTGATGGATGCCTATTGTTGATGCATTGTGACTAGGTTTTCAGCGAGGCTCGGGTTAGAGGACAGTGCTCAGGATAGCGGTGCTCAGGAAGCTTGAGACACAAGTAAGAAAACTGTTGTATCCGTAGGGCGTGGCCCTATTGTTTGTATTGCAGGGCATGGCCCTATGTGATTGAATTGCAGGGCGTAGCCCTATTGTTTATGTTTAGTATATGTTTAAGTGTCTGTTGATATTATGTTCTGTATTGCATATTTGTGAATGAACGGCGAAGGCTTGGAATGGTGAAGGCCAAGAACGGCAGGAAGCCGAGTACGGCAAGGGGCTGGGAACAGTGTCATGCACGTGGAGTGCAAAGCCGAAAAAGACAAAGGCCGAGAACGGCAGGAAGCTGAGCATGGCAAGGGGCCAGTATGGCGATGAGCACGTGGAGTGCAAGCCGTTAGGATGCAGGAGTCATTCTCACGGTGAAGACCACAAACCCAGGGCCTGGTAAAGTGCTTGGGACGACATGGTGCTATGTGTTTAGCCTATTGTCTATTTTTTTATATGTGTATTGATAGATGTGCATATGTTAATTGTTTAGTGTTGAGTTTTCTTGCTGGGCTACGGCTCACAAGTGGTCTATGGTGCAGGTAAGGGCAAAGGAAAGGTCGACCAATCACGAGTACGGAGAGCGTGAAGTGACGTGTTCATGTTCGACCTACCTAGCTGCCACGGCCAGGGGTATTTTTGGGAAATGTGATGTATTAACCTGAATTTGTCGCCTAGTCGACCCTAAATGTATCTTGAATTGTAAATATTCTCTAAATAGTATTTTGGGATTCCAAATGTTTAACTTTTAGTGTTTTCAATGAATGACCACATTTTTATATTTAATGCCTTGAAATGACCTTCAATACAGTTTAGCTACAATTTTAACCTAAAAACCTCGATTAATGTGTGATTAGCACATTTTAAACTCACTTGGTAAGGGCTCTAAGGAAGTAGGGCATTACAACTTGGTATCAGAGCGAGCCAAGGTTTATGGTTCTTGGAGATTGACTGAACATGTGCGCTCACTGCCAGTGACAAGCTCGACTCAGGGTTGGTTGGTAATGATTGAATTATATGCTTGATTGCATGTTAAATGCCCTCTTTGCCTGATTATTTTATATAGAGCATGATGAATGTGTTAACATATGCATGATGCTAGGGCATGGCCCCTTGATTGTTGTATGCTGCCTATGCTATGTGAATTTGTTGGTTGTGATTGGTTGATGTGAATTGGGAGGTGGTTTTGGATGTTGTTATCATGCCTGATAAGCAGCGTCATTGACTGAAGGCATATTGTGGAGATGCCTCGACGATCAATCAAACTTCGCGACAATAGTGCCGAGGATGAAAACCAGGGTCAGGACCCTCCACCTACCCCACATAATTGGCAACAGTTGTTTGCTGAGATGGAAGCTAGACTTCACCAAACAGAAGAAGAGCTTCGACAGTTGAGGCAACAGGCCCCTCCTAAGGCATTAGGTTGCAGGTTCCACAAGCTGTGGCGCCAATGCCAGTGCCTGTTCAGGTTGTTATGGAGAATAGGTGGGAACCTTTGTATGAGAGGTACAGGAAGCAGCATCCTCCCACCATCGAGGGTGGACCAGACCCAATGCGGGCAGAGCAGTGGATGAACATGATTTCTTCCATCCTGGATGCCCGCATCTGGTGGGATATGATGACTCAGAGAAGGAGCGTTGCAGCTATGACCTTGGACGAGTTCAGGAACATTTTCAATGAAAAGTACTACAATGTCACAATCTGAGCTGCGAAGGTTGATGAGTTTACCAATCTAGCTCAGAATCGAATGACAGTTACTGAGTACGCCTTAAGATTTGACCGGTTGGCGAAGTTCGCGCCAGATTTGGTGCTGACTAATATGGCACGAAGAGACCAGTTTGCGTAGGGATTAAATGTCATGATCGCCCATGATGTATAGATAACCTTGGATCCGGGGACTACTACGTATGCTCAGGTAGTGGACAAGGCCCTTACAGCTGAGGGGGCCGAGGATCAGATATGGAGAGAGGGTGCTGCTAGGCACAATGCTCGAAGGATGGTGCTTCCTTTCACGAGATCTAGTTGTGGCAGTGACCCCAATGAGAAAAATAGAAAGGCCTCAGACTCTCTCATTCCCCCTAACCCGGATAGGAGGGCACGGGGTGCTTTCAGTGGCCATCAGGGCGGGGGAGAGAACTAGAGAAGTTTTCCAGTGTGTCCTTGATGTAGACGATGACATCAGGGAGAGTGCAGGATTAGGGCTTGCTTTACTTGTGGGAGTATCAACCATTTGAAGAAGGACTACCCATAAGCCAGGAAATAGGAGCCGAAGCAGAGCGACAGTCTCACTCCTACTAGAGTATTCACCTTGACCCAGACTGAGGCTGAGGCTAGCCCCTCGGTTGTGACAGGTCAGATTTCTAGTGCTGGCTCTTCTTTTACTGCATTGATTGATTCAGGGGCTACTCATTCATATGGGTCTGCTAGAGTGATAGATCAGTTGTGTAGACCTAGTGATTTGTATGCTAGGAGATTTCAAACTTTGTTGGTGACTGGGGAACTGGTAGTCTCTTGGAGATGGGTTAGAACATTGCTAGTAAAGATAGATACTAGAGAGTTTTCTGTTGATCTGATTGAGTTAGTGATGGATGACTTCGATATGATTTTAGGGAATGATTGGTTATCGAAGTACGGAGTGACGATTGACTGCATGCGCAGGATGGTGACTTTTGAACCCGAAGGGGAGGTACCCTTTGTATTTTTGGGGACAGTGAGTGGACCACGAGTACCTATGATTTCTTCACTTAAGGCTAGAGACCTGATGTAGGAAGGTTGCATAGGATTCTTTGCGAACATTGTAGATACATCTAGAGATGTGGCAGTTGGGCCAAGTGAGACCAGACTGGTGTGTGAGTTTCCATATTTGTTTTCCGCAGAGTTGCAAGGCTGCTACCACAGCGGGAAATCGAGTTTGTTATAGAGTTGGCGCCAGGGGCGGAGCCAGTAACTAGGACACCTTATAGAATGGCTCCGGCAGAGTTGAAGGAATTAAAGATTCAGTTGTAGGAGTTACTGAATTTGGGGTTCATCAAACTTTGTTTCTCGCCATGGGATGCTCCAATGTTGTTCATCAAGAAGAAGGATGGATCCTTAAGAATGTGTATTGACTACAGGGAGCTGAACAAGTTGACTATTAAGAACAAGTACCCACTACCTAGGATCGATGACTTGTTTGACTAGTTATAGGGGAAGACATTGTTCTCTAAGATTGACCTTCGGTCAGGTTACCACCAGTTAAGGACTAAAGAGGAGGACATACCAAAGACCGCTTTCTGCATGAGATGTGGACACTATGAATTCCTAGTTATGTCCTTTGGATTAACCAACGCCCCAGCAACTTTCATTGATTTAATGAATAGGGTCTTCAAGGACTACTTGGATAAGTTTGTAATTATGTTCATTGATGACATACTGGCGTACTCCCAGTTAGAGAAGGAGCACGAGCAGCATTTACGATTGGTATTACAGCGGTTGAAGGAGCATTGGTTGTATGCTAAGTTCAGCAAGTGTGAGTTTTGGCTACCGCAGGTAACATTTCTAGGCCATATTGTCAGTAAGGAGGGGATTCTGGTTGACCCAAGTAAGATTGAGGCAGTGAGAGATTGGCCTAGGCCAAGCAGTGTACCAGAAGTTAGGAGCTTCTTGGGATTGGCAGGGTATTATCAGCAGTTCATCGAGGGTTTTTCTAGGATAGCCACACCATTGACCGAATTGACCCAAAAGAAGACTAAGTATGTGTGGACAGAGAGGTGTGAGAACAGTTTCAAGGAATTGAAGCAGTGACTAATCACCGCTCCAATATTAAGTCTGCCATCATACAATGAGAAGTTTGTGGTTTATTGAAATGCTTCTAGACAGGGTTTAGGATGTGTACTAATGTAAGTCGGAAAGGTGATAGCCTATGCATCGAGACAGCTAAAGGAGTATGAGCAGAGATATCCCATGCATGATCTAGAATTGGCGGTGGTGGTATTTGCACTTAAGGTTTGGAGACATTATTTATATGGTGAGAAGTGCAAAATATACACCGACCATAAGAGTTTGAAGTACTTCTTTACTGAGAATGATCTGAATATGCGCCAGAGACGTTGGCTTGAATTGGTAAAGGATTACGATTGTGATATTCTATACCATCCTGGGAAGGCCAATGTAGTGGCCGATGCACTGAGTCGGAAGGGCCCAGGATAGTTGTTCAGTTTGAGGTAGATATCCTATACGTTAGTTGAGGAGATGACTAGAGCAGGTATAGAGTTGGTGGTTGGTCGATTAGCCAGCATCACTCTTCAGTCTACACTCCTTGAGAGGATCAAGGAGGCGCAGGGGGAGGATCCCCAGTTGAGAGGGCACAAGGACAGCATCTTAGCCAGACTGGCTAGAGACTTCGCTATTTCAGAGATGGGACTACTAAAGTACACGGGTCAGATTTGCATTCCGATGGGTTCTAATATCCGGCGAGAGATCTTGGATGAATTTCATACCACTCCCTATTCCTTACATCTAGGTACGATGAAGATGTACCAAGATTTGAGAACTCTATATTGGTGATTGGGAATGAAGAAGGATGTGGTGGATTATGTAGCCAAGTGTTTAACTTGTCAACAGTTAAAGGCTGAAAATAAGAGGTCGACAGGATTATTGCAGCCTCTAGGGATTCCAAAGTTGAAGTGGGAAGATATCACCATGGACTTTGTGCTTGGATTGTCGTAGACCATGGGACAACATGATTCAATGTGGGTGATTGTCGATAGGTATACCAAATCCGCCAACTTTTTGCCCGTGAGGACAACTTATACTGTGGAGCGGTTTACTGAGTTGTATGTGAAGGAAATTGTTCGACTTAATGGGGCTCCAAGGTCGATAGCATCTGACAAGGACCACACCTTCACCTCCAACTTTTGGGAGAGCCTGTAGAAGGCTATGGGCACGCAGTTGCGGCTTAGTACCGCTTATCATCCTCAGACGGATGGATAGTCTGAGAGGACGATTCAGATACTGGAGGATATGTTACGAGCCTGTGTACTGGATTTTGGGGGATCTTGGAGTAAGTATCTCCCTTTGATTGAGTTTTCGTACAATAACAGTTATCAAGCGACAATCAGAGTGGCTCCGTATGAAATGTTATATGGGAGGAAATGTAGATGACCTATTCATTGGGATGAGACTGGTGAGAGAAGATACTTGGGTCCTGAAGTTGTTCAGAGGAATGATGAAGCAATTGAATAGATTAGAGCTTGAATGCTCACCTCCCAAAGTCGTCAGAAGAGTTACTCAGACTTGAGGCACAGGAGTGTAGAGTTTCAAGTCGATGACCATATGTTTCTCAAAGTTTCTCCCTTGAGAGGAGTGAAACAGTTTGGTGTTCGGGGCAAGTTGAGCCGTAGGTTTGTTGGTCCCTTTGAAATTCTGGAACGGGTTGGAGAGGTAGCATATATATTGGAAATTCCTCCAACTCTATCAGGGGTTCACAATGTATTTCATGTATCCATGCTCTGAAAGTACGTATCAGATTCTACGCATGTACTGAGTTATGAGAACTTGGAGCTCGACTAGGACTTATCATATGAGGAGAAGCCGGTTCAGATTCTCGACCGGAAGGATAAAGTCTTGCGGAGCAAGACCATCGCCTTGGTGAAAGTGCTATGGAGAAACAACATGGTAGAAGAGGCGACGTGGTAACTTGAGTCAAATATGCGGGATCGGTATCCCAAGTTATTCAGGTAATTTCGAGGACGAAATTTCTGTAAGGAGGGGATAGTTGTAGCGTCCCAAATTTGCTAATAAGGCTTAGGGCCATGATTAGCATGCCTGAAGGGCAATAATTGATTTATTATGTTAATATGTGAATTTGATGAGTATGTGACTAGAAATGCATGTTTAGGTTGATTAAATATGCATGTGGGCCCCATTTGGCTATAAGGGTGTTTGTAATTTCAGCTCGTTGAGGGCATAAATGCTATATTTATAAATATTGTGATTGATACCACGAGTGAGTGGTGATATATTTGTGATGCACGATTTGAGACAGTCTTAGGGAGCAGATTGGCTAGAAAGTCAAAATGGGGTCAAATACACGACTTGGGAGGAGCCTAGGGGTATTTTGGGTATATAATATGTGTTTGGAATTTATCGAGTAACGGGTAGTGGTTTGGAAATCATTTGGACATGTTGGGATTAAATGGGGATTTATAGGAATACTCGGGGACTTAAAGGGATTTGGTAAATGACTAAATTTCCCTTGGGTTACTTAAGGATTGAGGATAAGCTTAAGGGGTAGTTTGGTCATTTGGTAGGGGTATTACTTAGCTCGGAGAAGTCTTGGGAAGCCACTGGAACAAAATAGAAGACTGTCTCTCTCTATCTCTCGGTTTCTTTCTCTCTCTTTGCAAGCTTGAAGGCTAGGGGAATTCTAAAGGATTTAAGCTCGGAATTCAAAATTTTAAGGCATGGAACTTGGGAAGAATAAGCTTGGGGTGTTGAAGAACTACTCTAAACTCGGAATCATCCTTGAGGTAAGGAACCTAACACTGAATTATTTGAGTTTCTACTAAGATTTAGTTAGACTTATAGGTTTACATGTGAATTGGATTCTTAAGTTTAATTTGGTTATTGGCTGAGTTTATGTGATAATTTATGGACTTGATATGGAGCCTAGATTGTGTGGAAGGGAAGTCCAGGCTTAATTCTGGGTTTAGTTATTGAGTTGGGTTGATTTTAGAAGAATTAGCTCGAAGAAAATGCAGGAAAAATGGAGGCTTTTTGGGTTTGGAGGCTCAAACGGCGACCCTGTTCTTCAGGCATCACGGCCCGTGTGTGTTGAAGAGGTTGGAGGCCTTTGCCTGCTAGGCGCGCCATGACCCAAGGAAGGGTATGCCGTGGCCTGTGTCGCCCAGCAGGGAGGCATTTTTCCTCTGTCTTGGGGTGCGTCGTGGCCCTTAAGGGGCTAGGCCGCAACCCTAATTCAATGATTTGGCTGTTTGAAGGTTTTTGGCTCGGGAACCCAAAATTTTAGGCTCGGGAAGGATTTTACCACCAGGATTGGTAGAATCTAAGGTTCCAAAGACTATAATTATATCCCAAAGTTATTTAATGGATTAGATCTTGATGGATGGCTATTGTTGATGTGTTGTGACTAGGTTTTCTGTGAGCCTCGGGTTAGAGGACTGTGCTCAGGAAGCTTGGGACACAGCTAAGAAAACTGTTGTACCCGTAGCGCAGGGCATGGCCTTATTGGTTGTATTGCAGGGCATGGCCCTATGTGATTAAATTTCAGGGCGTAGCCCTATTGTTTATGTTTAGTACATGTTTAAATGTTTGGTTATATTATGCTATGTATTCCATATTTGTGAATGAACGGCAAAAGCCAGGAACGGCGAAGGCCGGGAACGGCGAAGGCCAAGAACGACAGGAAGCCAAGTACAGCAAGGGGCCAGAAACGATGTCAAGCATGTGGAGTGAAAAGCCAAAAACGGCGATGACTTAGAATGGCAGGAAACCGAGCACGGCAAGGGGCCGGGATGGCGATGAGCACGCGGAGTGCAAGCCGTTAGGGCGAGACCCTCTTAAAATGCTGGAGTCATCCTCACAGTGAAAACCGCAAACCCAGGGCCTGGTAAAGCGCCTAGGATGGCATGGCCGCTATATGTTTAGCCTGTTGGTTGTTTTGTTATATGCTGATTAATAGATGTTCATATGTTAATTGTTTAGTGTTGAGTTTTCTTGATGGGCTTCGGCTCACGGGTGCTCTATGGTGTAGGTATGGGCAATGGAAAGGTCGACCAACTATGAGTACCGAGAACGTGAAGCGACGTGTACATGTTCGGCCTACCTGGCTACCACAGCCAGGGGTATTTTTGGGAAATGTGATGTATTAACCTAAATTTTGTCGCCTAGTCGACCCTAAATGTATTTTGAGTTATAAATATTCTCTAAACAGTATTTTGGGATCCCAAATATTTAACTTTTAGTGTTTTCAATTAATGACTACATTTTTATATTTAATGCCTTGGAACGATCTTCAATACAGTTTAGCTACACTTTTAACCTAAAAACCTCGATTAGCGAGTGATTAGCACATTTTAAACTCACTTGGTAACAACTCTAAGGAAGTAGGGTGTTGCACAACTCTTTAAGCCTTTGGCTTCTCTAAGACAATAAAGGTTGCTCATCAACCTTTGAATCTTTCTCCTCATGAGATTCTCAAACACTTGTGGGTTCTTGATGACTGCTTTCATGATATAACATGTTCTCAAAGAACTTCACTTCTCTTAATTCAATTAACACATTAGGCTCCAAATTCCAATAGCCTATAGGCCTTGCTATTTGAGGCATAGCCTATAAATGCACACTTAACGACCCTTGACCCAACTTAGTCCTTTTAGGCTCTGTGCTCTTGCAATAAGCAAGGCACTCCCACACTTTAAGATAGCCTAAGGTAGGTTTCTTTCCTCTCCATAACTCATCTAAAGACATGTTACTCTTTTTCAAAGGAATTTGATGTAATATATGACAAGCAACAAGCAAAGTGTCACCTCGCAAATTATCACACAATTTAGCATGTAAAAGCATAGAGTTAATCATCTAAAGATATGTCTTATTCTTTCTTTCAACTATTCCATTTTTTTGTGGTGTGTATGGTGCAGTGCATTCATGTATAATATCATGTGTTCAGAAAACACATTAAAATCATTTGAGAAGTATTCACCACCTCTATCACTTTTAAGAGTCTTAATTTTCCTTTCCAATTGATTTTCTACTTCTCAAATGATTTTCCAATAGATTTTAAATGCATTAAATGTCTCATCCTCACTCTTAAGCAAATACAATAAAGTATCCCTAAAGCAATCATCTATAAATGTTATGAAGTATCTATTTCCTTCTCTAGTCAACTTGCAATTCAATTCGCATAAATCTTTACGTATTAAATCTAGCAAGTTTGAACATCTATCAACACTTGGAAAAGGTTTCTTAACCATTTTAGAGTTAACACACAATTCACACTTTCATGCTCATTTACATTACAAGTAATTAATCCACATTTAACAACTCTTTTAATTGTGCTATAATCTATACGAGAAACTCTATTATGCCACAAAATAATAGAATCAAAGTTAATCACATTGCAAGAACTAGATGTCATATTATCATTGTCATTTTCAAGAGTGCAAAGTTTTATCATCCCATAATATGAATAATCATTCCCTACAAAAGTGTAAAATTTAGTCACAAAAAAAATTACCAGATTCAAACTCCATTTTGATACCAGATTTACTCAATAGACTTACACTTATAATGTTTCTATTCATATCAAGAACATAGAAAATATTAGTTAGGGTCACTTTCTTTCCATTAGTGAAGAACACATCAATACAGCCTCTTCTAAGTACCATAGATCTCTTTTCATTTCCCAGTTGGAATTCAAGTCCCTCCTTTGCACTTTCAAAGGTTTTGAAAAGAGTTTATCATAGGTTGCATGAATGGTGGCACAGGTATCATACCACCATCCTTGCACCTTTCCTTGGATTGCATTACCTTCACTCAAGGTTGCAATGATCTCATCATCAATTGCATTGACATGTTTACCTTCTCTTAAGGTTGCATTGTCTAATTACTACATGCATACAAATTTCCTTTAGAGTATGCATGTAAATGGGGCGGTTCTGCCGCGCCCTGCTTCCGCCCCGCCCCGCCCCGATTAGTTTCTTGGAGCAGGTCGGTTTTGCCCCGTCCCATTTAAATTTTTTTTAGAAACATGAAATTATAATTTTATAATTTTCCCTAAGCCTAAATATTATTTTTTATTGAAATCTTTATATTTTACACTTCGTATCAACTACACCATCAAATATTATATTTTGTTTTTTTTATTTTAAAATTTACAAAATAAATACAAGAATAAGGATGAATTATATAAAACATATTTTTCAATATTTATAATCCTTTCTAGTCTATATAGAATTAAAGGTATTTTAAACCACATATAAAATGTCAATTTTACGTACTATGTATATAAGTAGCATGGGAGAATTGGGTTAGAGTATAGAAAAAAAAAATTGAGGCGGGGCGACCCCGCCCCGCTTGAATTCATAGCAGGACGAGGCCCCACCCTAAATCCTGCCCTGTTTTTACCGAGGAAAATATGTCCCATCGGGTCGAGGGCCCGCCCCACCTGCCTCACCACCCTATTTTTCCATGCCTACTTTAGAGTTATCATACATTCCTCATTAAATGCATTATTCACAATTAGGGTTATAATGCATTCCTCATTGAATGCATTAAAATTAATTAAGGTCACAAAGATCTCATCATCAATTAATGTAACCCAATTAAATTCATTTATACGTGCGATGATCTCAACATAAATTTCCTTAACCCAAATCCTATTATGGTTAATTTTACAATTACCATATCTCACATGATGATAAATAATTTTATAAACGAAACAAGTATAACAATAACCCTTGAATTGTTCATTAACATTCACCATTGTACTCTAAAAATAAACAATAAACTCGAACTCACAAAAATATGGCTGCAAACACATTTCATTCAAATTCTTGAAATCTACACAATTTGAAATAAGGAATTTGATGGTACCAATTGCCTTACGTTTACAATCCAATAGAGTAGTCTCATTCTTTGTTGATGAAGACATTGAATCCATATTCACATTCATGTAGCGCATATCCAAATGGAATATTTTTTTTATCACTCATGGTTATGTGTTGGGAATTTATGGCTTTACGCTTTCTAAATCAACAATGAATAATAGGAATAAATTTAATAATACAAACCCTGGAGACTAATCAAGAATCATATGCATAGTATGAAGGAAACTCTTGAAAATTCAAAGACTAAAGAAAATCTAGAAATTGATGTAAAATGGAGACTAAATTAGACCTCCTAGATAAATGGAACCTCACATGAAATATTATAGAACTATCAAATGTTTGAACACAATGGGAAACCCTAAAACGAAATCAAAATAGTATATCTCCCATAGTTAGAGTTTAGAGATATAAAACCTTTGGTTTGAACAATTGAATCTTCAAACTTTCATAATAACTAAAGGCTTATACACGAGGAGTATCGCTGTCCAAAATCTCTATTTCAAGCCTTCCCATTATTTCCTAAAGCTTCACCAAGATAGAATGAGATTTAGGATTGAACAAGCCATTGAAATTAACTAGGTCAAGCAATTTTTGATGAGTTTCTTAGGGAAAACTTTTGTTCTTTGAGAGCTAGAGAAAGGGAGTTGTAAAGTGTGATCAAGACTTTGCAACTCTAATAACCCATATTTATAGTGTAGGCACCATCAGTAAGTCTAACCAATAGGATTGGAGCATTTGAACACATCATTTTGGAGCTAAAAGACATATTCGTACGCACATGTCAGGCGGTGCATCGCCTGTCTATAGGTGACGCATCGCCTGCTAGGCGATGCGTCCTCTGCTGGGTTTCTAAAAGTTTTAAGGCTTTAGGCGGTGCATCGCCTCCTAGGAGGCATTATAATGCCACCCATACTAGTCCGACCTCTCAAAAAGTGACCTTAAATCCCTCCAAATGCTCCCAAAATTTTTGGGCATGCTTAGATACCTCATTTAATCACTTTGGACCCATAAAAGTCAATTATAGATGCCTACTACAAAATCTCATATTTTCACTTCAACTTAAGTAAAAACCATTAAGTGTTTTGCACCACATTTTTCGAACAACTTAACTATTATATTCAACCAATCTCAACATAATGAACAAAATAACAATCCATATCAGGTAGTTACAACAAATAATTAAAATGTATATTTCTTAGATGGTCCTCGTGCTCTTCCTCTCACCTGCTTAATTTCATTTTTATTCTCTTTTGAGAATCTGGCAATGGCGACTGCTATAGAGCTTCAATCTCCCTTAGAACTAGTCCTCCTTATTTAAACCAAAACTTGGGAACATCCAATATTTATGGCTAAAGGTTTGTTTCTGTTACTTCTTCTGCATGAAGTTCCCTCTCATTAAGATCAACATTAAAATCAGTTTGCTCGTCCCTCCCTTGAACCCCCAAGCTCTAGACCCATTCCTCTCCTCCAGATTCGACCACCTGCAACAAAGAAGAAGAAGAAGAACTGAAGGAGGAGGATATTTGTGTCTCGTGTCCTTGCACTTTTCCCATCCCCCAGGCTCCAAAACCATGCCTCTCCTTTGTGAAATGAAGTTAACACGTGCACGCACAAGTTTGGCCATCTTTTATAAGGAAGAAGAAGATGAGGAGGAGGATGAAGATAGACTTAGGGTATTAAGGTTTTTTTTTCCAGAATAGACAGTATCACTATTCAAGATTGAAAAACATGAGAGATTGGAGGGGAAACTCTTCCAACCAAGATAACTCATTGTCTAGAAAAAGGGCATGCTTAGCCAATCTATGGGACGCATTATTAAAGTTGCGACCAACATGAGAAAGAGATGTCCCTGAAGGATTAGACAATAGAGCTTTAATGTTAGTAAAAATTATATCCAATTCATTCTGATAAACATTGTTGATGCTCAGGGACAAAATCAAAGATAAAGAATCTAAAGATACTTCATGAACTGAGACTCCTGAGGTTGAGCCCAATCCAGCACCACTAGAAGAGCAAGAGCTTCAGCTTGAAAAGTCAATAAGTTACCTGGACCACAAAGTAAGACAGATAACTATCAATATTCTAAAATCTCAACAAGAGGAAGAACAGACAGACAAAATCTAACCAACCTTTGGTTAGACATTTAATCTTGTAGTTAACCCTTAAAGAAGAAATCTGGAATACCTAGTGCTTACTTATTGACATTACAATGCTAGAATTGTAAAACAAAAGAATTTATAGGTATTACAAAAGTACAAAAGAGGATTTTAAATATGCCCAGAAAGTTTAGCCAAAATTTAATTCAAGACTACCTGTCTCATCACAATAACGAAAAACCATACATTTTAGAGCTTTTTCCAGTGCTACCATCACATTTTGATTTGAAGAAAAGATGATTACTCCAATTCCCACTACACTAGTAATGGTAGAAATTGTAGCATCTACAAACAAAGTGAGATTATGATTTTCATTTTCTGTCCCATGATCAAAGGTTCTGGTACGATGGAGTGGTTGTTCTGATGACCTTTATGAATGTTGTGTAGCATCACAATAATGATCTATCCAATTAATCACCTGATGCGGTTTTCTAGACAATTGTCCATGGGTTTTTTTATTCCTTTCAAACGATACAGTCCAAGAAACAATCAACATTTTCTGAAAAAATTTCTCTTTCAAGCATTTCAGATGCATAAAGTATCACTTCCTATGAGATATCTCCTTTTTTATTTGAAAAGAAAGGGTAGTTCACTTGATTCCATATCTTTTGGGGAATAGTGCACCAAAAAATAGCATGTGCATTAGAGTCATCTTCAAAGCCACACAATGGACAAGAGCAATGTGACGAAATATTGTGACGATGTAAGCCTCTAAGTGTAGAAAGAATGTCATGGAAAGCTCTCCAAATAAAGTGCAATATTTTGCGTGGAATTTTTATTCCCTGAAAGGATCTCCACCATAATGAGAGCATTTCACTGGATGATAAAGGCAATAAGGTATCTATGGTTATGGCTAGATTGTATCCACTTTTTACAGTATAGCTTCCATGATTTGAAAAGTGTCATAACAAAGAATCAACATGTGGAAAAGGACTTAATGGTATCGATAAAATATGTTGGGCATCTGGCATGTTAAATAACTTTTGGATTAAAAACATGTTCCATCACCTAGGTGAATGAATGAGTTCAGATACTTTTCTAGTATCTGATGGAATGCGTGAACTTGGAAGAAAAGATGGAGGTCTCGGTATCTAGGGGATGGTTGAACACGTTTGTGTCAACTCCATTACCTATACGCTTCTGTAAGCCCTTTCTTAAAAGATCATCTACCCCACAAGATACTATGCCAAGTAAGTGATGGGTAATGACCTTCTATAGCATCTAAAATACTTGAATTTTGAAAGTACTTAGCCTTTAGCATTTGAGTTATAAGAGAAGATGGATTCATCAATATGCACCAAGCTTGTTTAGCTAATGGTGCTTGATAGTATTGGATAAAACTTCTAAACCCCAACCCTCCCTCACACTTGGGTCTACAAATCTTATGTCAGGCCCTCCAATGAATCTTCCTAGTTGAATTAATAAATCCCCACCAATACCTTTATGGAATTAATTAATACGTTAGTGAATTAATGTAAACTTGAACGCTTCTTAGAAGTAAACGGTCACCAAGACTTCCCATGAAGCCCCTATAAATAAAGGGGGAATGGACAGAAAAAGGGACCGAAATATGTATGAAAAAATTGTCTTAAACAATTTTTCTAGAAAGCCTAAAGATAATAACAGTGACTCATGGACTAGGTGAATTCAATCACTGAACCACGTAAAAATCCTTGTGTGCTATCTATCTACGCTTTACCTAAAAAACCTAATTCTCTATCTCAGATTTCTTAATCTATTGTTGGCAAAAAAACTGCGCCAACAGGTTTGAAACCTTTGTGATTAATAAAAGTGGAAGTGGACATACTGTTGGTCTAAAAGTGTTAAAATATCCAAAAGAAAAAACTCCAATCCCTAAATAAACATGCATATCGTCATAATTGGATTATAATTAATATTTTTCAAATAAAACTTTGTTAACCAACCATCACTTGATGATTCAGGATTGAGTGGTGGATATCCTAGTCAAACTACTAAGATGATTTAGTGTCATAATCAACCTTAATAATAAGATGCCCAATTACATCGTAATGAACACTTTCTAGTTATTAAATTGATCTAATTGTATTTTTTACACTATTAGCTCAACTTTTTAATGTTAAATTGATCTACATTTGGTATTTCGACTACTTTTCTGAATATTTCGACTACCTGTCTATATATTTCAACAACATGTCTGAAATTTTGACAACCTTTCTAAAAACGTGAAAATGTCTAAAAAAAAACCTCAAATAATGCTATATATAGGTGTATATCGTCATTATTGTATCTTAATTAACATTTTTGAAATAAATTTATCAACAAACAATGTGTATATATTGACACCATATATGAGAATTCGAGCACTTGTCTCAAAAGTTAGGTTGGTTTGTGCAAAACTTGATCTTGATCGTGAGCCATTTGAAATCCATTTCCATGAGTCTTCATTCTTTTTCCATAACTTGTTACATAATATTACAATATTTTTTAATGACATCTAAAAAAATAATAATACAACAAACAAATATAAATTATTGGTATTTGTTAGATTAAAAAGTCATATAAAAATATGAAAATCAAGTTGAAAATCTGGAAGTTCGACAACCTGTCAAAAAATTAGACAACCTTTCAAATAATTCGACATCCAATTTGAAAATTCAACAAGTGATTGAAAATATACAACAACTTGTCTAAATATTAGACTACTTGTCTAAATTCGACATGTGGTCTAAAATTTAGACAAGTAGTCGAAAATATGTGACTGCTGGTCTGAAATTTAGACATCTGATCTAAAATATCAGACTCCTCTCGAAAAATTAGACAAGCAGTCAAAAAATTATGGGCTTCTCTATCTCGAAAATGGTCGAAACTACCATTAATTTTTTTCAAATTTTTAAGCTATAACCTCTATCAAACTCCATAAATAAACCTGATTCCTTACTTATACTTTCAATATAATAAAACAATCATTTTGTATTTTTAAACTACAAAAATAATATCAAATCTCATTTTTGATAAAATAAACTCTATAAACTAAGAATTTAAATGGGTGGTGGCCAGATTTGTGGAGAGATGGTGGCGGCCAATGATGGGCAGTGGTCGGCGACGGTGGTGGCTGGTAATGGGCAGTGGTCGCCTGTAACACCCTGGATAACCAAGACTGTTACACTGTGTGTTTTAAATAGTGATAGACTCTCTAAAGAAGTCTCTTGGCCATAAACTTGTAACTAAACGTGATTAACGGTTTAGGGTTAAAAATTTTGGTCAAAAAGAATAACTATTTCATTAAAATGTTTACGTTCGTACATGGTATCCCAAAATAATGTTTGAAAGGCTAATTACAATTCAAAAGGTACAACCAGCCGATCTAAGCGGCAAATTAGGTTTTGACCCTAGTTCTTCTGAGAAACCCCAGCCGTGGTGGTAGAGTAGCTGCATATGTACATGTCGCCACCGAAGCTCTCCAACTCGTGGCTGGTTTTGCTTCCCTTTCCCCTTTCCTACACCACATAGCACCCATGAGCCAAGGCTCAGTAAGAAAACTTAAAAATGCTCATAAGCATTTTAAAACACATCACAAAATCGTAATAAGCATGCCTAGCAATAATAACCTTACTCATGCATGCATTCTATTCAAATAAGTGACTACAATGTCACATTGGGGCCCGTCGCCCTAGATACATGACCATAGAGTCACCTCGGGCCCACTATCCTAAATAAATGACTAATAAGTCATAGCGGGGCATGTTTCCCTAGGATATGGGACTATAGTGTCACCCTGGGGCCCACCGCCCTATCCTCTGTATAACCAGCCTTAGAGCTGGCCCAGCGTCCCTAGAGTGTTAGTTTTTCCAATGACCATACGTTCGGTCAAGCGTATAATGCGCTCCTAATTAGGCCTAACCATATCGACCATCACTCAGCATTCTATTGCTGCCCTTGACTTATCAGTCAATGCTTTCGAATAGCGCTTAGGGCGCTATTGCCGTCCTTGACTTATAAGTCATGTCTTTTCAGTCAGATAATGCAAACAAGCATACACCATTTAACAATTTACAGATACAGAGAGTTCAAGCATGCTTAATCAAGCAATCACAGGCACAATTATAATCATGCTCATTCACAAGGTCCCGAGCCCTAATCAAATCTATATTTAACAACCGAGCCAAGCTCTAATCACATACATTACGTATTGGGTGCAGTTTCCTTGCCTCTGGTCCATGCACAAGTTAATTAACCATGACCCTAGAGCACGATCCTGTTCTGAGCCCTAGTGGTGCCCTAGTCACAACCATAATAAATGATATCCATCAATATCAAATAAATAAAGACTTCTGGAATAGTCTCCGGGATCTCGAATTCTACTAAACCGGGTTGTAGAATCCTTCCTGAGCCCTTACGTTTGAGTTCCCGCCACCCAAAACCTAACTTGGCCAAAATTCCCAATTTGATTTGCGGCGCCCCTTACAGGTGTCGTGACTCTCCTCAAGTCAGAGAGCCCAACCTCTCTTTTCTCTGGACATGGGCCGTAGCGCGGCCCAACAGGCACCACGGAACGATGGCAGTTCAAGGAACCGCCCAGGCTTTTGGGTTCATGATGGTCGCAACGCCCTAAGAATGGGTCGCGATGTGACCTCGTGAACCCAGTTTTTCAAACATTTCTCCGAGCTAATTCCCTTAAAATTTACCCTAAAAATAGTACCAAACCCCCAACCAAGTTCCAGAACATCATGAGTGTGCACAAGCAGCAAAACCTAACTCACAAACGGATCAAAAACTCACAAAAACCATAAAGTTCAATCAAGCTTAAGAAACTTAAGGAAAAAAAACTCAGAAAGTTAAAAGCACAAATTACCTCTGATACAGTCTTTTTCCAACTAAATCCCTAGGTTATCAAGTTTTTAATCTTCCCTAGAATCGTTATGACTCTAACCTTGCTTAAATCAAGGCTCTAGAACTCGAGCCTCCTTCGAAAATGCTAACGAGCATGAATAGTGGACGAGAGAGAGAGAAAAAGAGTGAGACTTATATTTTCTGAGTTAATAAACTCTGCCAAACCCTTATATTCAAACGATCACAAATTACCAAAATGCCCCTACTCAACCTGCTTCTCTCTCAACACCCCATAAGGGTAAAAATATCATTTTCACTCTCTAGTCCCGTTCTATAACCAAAATTTCCCCAAATAGTTACGCTAAACCCAGAATATTGCTATTTCTCCAAAAATATGACTCATGCTACAATGAGTCCCTGTGACTCTCTAGATCACCCAAAATACCCCTTGGCTTGCCCCGAGCAGGGTATTTTTCCCCGTTGTGACTAAACCACTACTTGCTCCCTAGGATCGTATGGTGACGAATAACCCAAACATATCGACATAAAAATGTGGTCTCAATCAATTTGCACACATATATATACACATATTCCCTCAACGAGCCAAATTACGAAAATGCCCTTCCAATAAGAAACAAGCCCACATGCATGCTTAATACACCTAAACATGCCAATATAGTCATATTATAATATAACTCACATAATTCATATAATCAGGCATATCATCACATAATAATGCAATTAAATTAATTATTGCCCTCCTTGCCCCCTAATCAAGGCACTAAACCTTATTAGGGAAATTGGGACATTACAACTATTCCTTCCTTGTAGGAATTTCGTACTCGAAATTTTACCTGAAAAGCTCGGGATACTGCTCCCACATGTTTGACTCTAATTCCCAGGTCTCCTCCTCGACCTTGTTGTTCCTCCATAAGACCTTAGCCAAAGGTATGGTTTTGTTCCTTAGGACCTTGTCCTTCCTGTCTAGCATCTGGACTAGTTGTTCTTCATAAGAAAGATCTGCCTGCAACTCCAAATCTTCGTAACTCAATACATGAGTCACATCTGACACATACTTCTGGAGTGTCGAAATATGAAACACATTGTGTACAGCCGACAATGCTGGAGGTGAGGCTAATCTATAGGCTACCCGACTGATCATCTCTAGAATCTTAAACGGTCCTACAATTCTAGGGCTCAACTTGCCCTTCTTCCCAAATCTCTTCACCCCTTCTATGGTGAAACTCTAAGGAAGACATAGTCTCCCACTTGGAACTCCACGTTCCTGCGCTTCGGGTCAGCATAACTTTTCTGTCTACTCTGAGAAGCGAGCATCCGAGCTATGATCTTCTCAATAGCCTTATTGGTCCTTAGAACTGCCTCAGGACCCAATTATTTCCTTTCTCATGTGTCACCCTAATGAATGGGTTATATATATTTCCTACCATACATCATCTCATAAGGAGCCACCCTAATGGTCGACTGATAGCTGTTGTTGTAGGAAAACTCTATCAAAGGTAAATACTTACTCCAAGAACCTTCAAAGTCCAGCACACATGCTCGCAGCATGTCCTCTAATATATGTATCATCCTCTCAGATTGTCCATCTGTCTGAGGATGATAAGCGATACTAAACTTCAGCTGTGTACCCATAGCCTTCTACAAACTTCCCCAGAACTTGGAAGTAAATATGGGGTCTCAATCTGACATGATCGACCTCTGAGCCCCATGAAGGCACACCATCTCTCTCACATAGAGATCTGCATACTGATCAACTGTATAAGTCATCCTCACTAGTAAGAAGTGAGCTGATTTGGTGTACTAATCCATGATAACCCACACCGAATCATGTTGACCCACAATCCTGGGTAACCCAACCCCAAAATCCATTGTGATATCCTCCCATTTCCACTCTGGGATATCCATAGGTGGTAATAGCCCTGCTGACATGTCAAGCACTTAGCAACATATTCAGTCACATCCCTCTTCATCCCAGGCCACCAATATAGCGACCTCAAATCTGGATACATCTTCATGGTGCCTAGATGTAAAGAGTAAGGGGTGGTATGAGATTCATCTAGAATCTCCCGTTTGATAACAGTATCCATCGGAACACAGATCCGACCCTCGTATCTCACAAAGCCCACATCTGACACTGTATAGTCCCTAGCCACTCAAGCTATGACCTCCCCTCTGATGCTCATCATCAGTGGATCACTCAACTTCCTTTATCCTCTCCAAAAGAGTAGACTTTAGTGTGATGTTGGCTAACTGGCCCACCACTAACTCTAATTCAGCTCCAGTCATATCCTCTGCCAACTCCTTGGATATTTATCTCACACTATATAATTTTCCAGGATCTTTCTGGCTTAAGGCATCTGCCATTACGTTGGCCTTTCCTCAGTGATACAAGATTTCACTGTCATAATCCTTTACCAACTCCAACCAACACCCCTTTCTCATGTTCAGGTCTTTCTGTGTGAAGAAATACTTCAGACTCTTGTGGTCAGTGTATAACTCACACTTATCCCCATAAAGGTAATGCCTTCATAACTTTAATGCAAAGACCACTGCTGCTAACTCCAGATCATGAGTAAGGTTCCTCTGCTCATATTCCTTTAACTGGTGTGATGCATAGGCAATCACCTTCCCTGTCTGCATAAAAACACAACCCAAACCCTGTCTCAGGGCATCATAGTACACTAAAAACTTATATTGATCTATTGGAAGGAGTTGTAATCAAGCACCCCTTTTACTCCTAGAAGTTATTCTCACACCTATCTGACCACGCGAACTTTTGATTCTTGTGAGTCAATTCCGTCAGTTTGGTGGCAATCCTTGAGAACCCTTCCACAAAATACCTGTAATAACCTTCCAATCCAAGGAAACTCCTGATCTTAGAGGCATTCCTTTGCCTTGTCCAATCTATTACTACCTCCACCTTAGGTGGGTCCACCTTGATCCTATCTCTACTGACAATGTGACCAAGAAAAGTTACCTGAGGTGACCAGAACTCACATTTCTCGAACTTCGCATATAGTATGTATTCCCTCAGCCTCTGTAGAACCAACCAGATATGTTACTCATGTTCTGCCTTTGACTGAGAATAAACTAGAATATCATCGAAGAAGATGATCATAAACCGATCCAAATAATCTTTGAACACCCAGTTCATCAGATCCATAAAAGCAGCTGGGGCATTACTAAAGCCAAATGACATAACTAAGATTTCATAATTCTCGTATCTGGTACAAAAAGCAGTCTTTGATATGTCTCCCTCCCTGTCCTTAGCTGGTGATAACCAGATCAAAGATCTATCTTTAAGAATATCGTTTTACTCTGCAACTGATCAAACGGGTCATCTATCTTTGATAGAGGATACTTATTCTTGATGGTTAATTTGTTCAGTTCTCTGTAATCAATGCACATCCTCAGAGAACCATCCTTCTTCTTTACATATAAGACTTGTGCAGCCCATGGAGAGAAACTAGGTTTAATAAAACCCAAGTCTAACAACTTTTGTAACTGTAGCTTAGGTTCTTTCAACTCTATTGTGGCCACTCTATACAGTGCCCTGGACACTGGCTTTGTCCCTGGTGCCAATTCAATGACAAAATCTATCTCTCTATGTGGCGACAACCCTAGTAAGTCCTCTAGAAACACATCTAGAAACTCACAGACTAATCTAGTCTCTTTTGGTCCCACTGGCACGACCTAAGTGATATCTACCACATTGGCTAGGAATCCTATGCAACCACCTTGCAGTACGTCTCTAGCCCTCAATACTGATATGATAGGTACACGGGTCCATGCATAGTGCCAACAAATACAAAGGCATCCTCACCCTCAGGCTCAAAGGTTACCATCTTCTTCTTCCAGTCTATGGTTGCCCCATACTTCACTAACCAGTCCATACCCAGAATAATGTCAAAGTCGATCATAACAAACTCTATCAAGTCAACTCACAACTCTCTGCCATCCATTGTCACTGGCAGTGATCTGGCCCATGTCCTTGAAACTACTAACTCCCTAGTGGGAAGTAAGGTTTCAAACCGCACAACATAATAATCACATGACCTACACAGTCTATCAATAATCCTACTAGAAACAAAAGAGTGTGTAGCACCAAAATCAATAAATACAGTATAAGAGGTTCCAGCACTAGAAAGCTGACCTGTGAGTACTGAGGGACTAGCCTCAGCCTCGGCCTACGTCAATGCGAACACTAAAGCTAAAGTCGAGTTGTTCGCCTTCCTTGGTTCTTCTTTCTTTACACTCAGGCAATCTTTATTTATGTGTCTCATTATTCCTCACAAAAAGCAGGCCTTTAGCCGACACTCTCCCACATGGCACCTCCTACACCTGGTGCACTCTAGGTAAGTCCCCCAGCCCTCACTGCTTCCCTAGTGGCCTATATGTATACCACGTGGTCTCCTGTCGAGGCCTGGAGCTAAAAAGGCATTTGGAGCCTTCCTTTTCTGATCACTAGGGCCTTGACCCCTACCTGAACCCATAAATGGAGGTCCCATCTTCCTAGTGTCTCTCCTAGTCACATTCTCACACCAACTTTTGTTCTCTTCGCCCTATGTAGTAAGTGCTTTCTCCACCACCTATGTATAAGTCGTCACCCTAGGCACGGTGGTAATGCAAACATCCCAGGCTATCATACGTTGTAGCCCTTGAAGGAATCTCTCTTACCTTGTCCCATCAGTGGGAACCAAGTCTGTAGACAACTTGGCTAATCTGTCGAATCTTAGTGCATACTCTATCACTAACATGTCTCCCTAAAGCAGCTTACTGAATTCCTTTGCAATTGTAGCCCTAACTGCATCATTATAGTACTTTTCATTGAACACCATTCTGAACTCCTCCCAATCCATGGTATTCACATTCGTAGTTTGGGATATCACTTCCCACCAGATTCATCCATCCTCCCAAACATATAGGTGGCACAGGCCACCCTCTCATGACCAATTACCCTCATAAAATCCAGGATAGCGGTAACCATGCTCATCCACTGCTCGGCCTTAGCCAGATCTGCAATGCCCTCAAACACTGAAGGGTCTTCCTGAACCTTTCATAGAGAGGTTCTCTGTTGGGGTTTTATGACCTAATTAAAACTCAACTTCTTTGTAATCTCATTTTATTATCAATAAGAGAATAGACATCATTTTTTGCTTGTTCAATCACTTTGCTTATACATTTTATTTTCATGATTATTTGTTTAATATAAACTTCCATTAAATCCTGATATAGCTAATCATATGTATAGTGACATAATCACAGTGGAATATAAATATGATTATATGTTCAAACATAAGTTATTCTTAAGATTAGTCAGTGCACAAGATTTACACTGACTTGCCAATCTACGATATGATCTACTTACACATTGTAGTGTTATGTTCTTTCCAGAACATTAATAAAGTAGATAAGATCGGATGTATTTGTTACATCGGACTGGACCGATATTGACTAAAGATAAGATAAGTAAACATACCATTATTATCTATTCTATTCATATCATATAGTTGATCATAGGTCAAGTCAATCTCAATTCTGAGTAGTTAGTATTCTAACTGATTGTATTATTTGAGTTCTTTGACTTGTTCATTACCAGCTTACCTTATGGACTAGCCCATACCTACATCTTGGGAACTCAATAGTATAATTGAGTGGGAGTGTTAATCATAGATATGAACATCTATAGCTTCTAATGAAGAAGTAAAACGATGGTTTTCTTTTAGTTTGGTTCGATGTGCTAAATGATAGAGATCTCATTTCAATAATTAATATTATTTTACTGAAATATCATTTACAAGGAACTAAGTGTTTTAAGGATAAAATACGATAATGGGTAAAACGGTAGTTTAGTCTCATCTCATTGTAGACCGTCTATAGAGGATTGAGTGATAATTATGGTTGTAACAATGAATAACTAATAACGTATCTATATTGCTTATAGAGCGTTCTATGAATTCAATAGTTCAATTCTGAGTCATTAGTGGAGTCACGAGGAATTAATAAGTTAGTAAATTTATTTGTTAAATTTATGATAACTTATTAGAGCTTGATTTCATAGGCCCATGGTCCCCACAGTACCTTGGATAAAATTATCTAGATAGTCTCAATTAATTGATTTAATTATCAATTAGAATTATCAAAGTTGACCAGGTCAATTTTGGATAGTTCATAGAGTTATGCAATTTAGAGAAGAAAAGAGATCTTAGGGCATATTTATTAATTAAGACAAATTTGTGTCTAAATTAATACATAAGTTTAAATCAAGGTTAAAATTATAAATAATTAATTTGATAAAGGATTTAATTAATTAATCAATAGAAAATAATATGGGCTTTGATTTTAAGTCCAACAGGCTTATAATTAAATGGGAAATTTCATGGGCCTAAGGCCCATGGTAATTTCGACCGAATGGCTGATATTATCTATTATTTTATTAATTTTTTAATTAAATAAGTGACCTAATTGAGCCTTTAAAAGGAATGCTAAGTGAGAGTTGGAAACAAATGAACTGATAAAAAGTTTATCAGAAGATCTAGTTTTGATGCTTTTGGGTTTTAGACTCTATCTACAACAAAAGTCCTTTTCTAAGCCTCAAAATTATTTTCTCTTCTTCTCTTTGTATCTATCTCATGTGTTGAGAATTGTCCACTCTAGTCTAGGTTATTCTAAGGATACTTTAGAAGACTGTGAAGAAATTTGAAGATCGTTTCAGTTTCTTTGTGATACTTAGCAACAAAAAGGATACAAAGGTTAGGGAAACTGAAGGAATGACTTATTCATTCCGCTGCATATAATGTAAGTGTTCTTATCATTATCTCTATTTAAATTCAATTATAGAAACATGTTGTAGGTTTTCTTATATTAATTTGTTTAATATATGATTTACATGAAAAATTACACAATTTTTTTTTTGAAATAGTATTTTGGGTTGTGGTCGCAGCCACCAAGTATCACTGGTCGCTGCCTGGGAGTCAGCGACTAGTGGCTGCGGCCACCATAAACTCCTGGTCGCGTCTAGAGCGCGTATATTTCCTAGATAAGTCAAGTGTTCATGACCACCAAGATTCACTGCTTGCGGCCTACAACAAAATTTTTCTTAAAATTTGAATTTTGAATGTATCTTTTAACGGGTTAAACCAAAAATATCATATTTATTTTATCATTTAAAAATATTTCTTTTAAAATACAATTTTTTTGTTGTTTGATATTTAAAAATTAGATATTTTCTACAAAGATTCAAATTCAAATTTAAAAATAGGTTAACTAATTAATTGTAAATCTTTTAATATATTAAAATATTAGAATTAAGTTATCGGATATTAAAGATATTTTTTTATTACTTGATATTTTTTAAATCTTTTATTTGAAAATATTAATATCTGATTATTCTATGAATTTTAATATTTAAATTATTTGAAATTTGAAAATTTGTTGACTATATATTTTTATGGATATTTGAATTTGTTTAACTATTTCAGATTTTTTTTTTTTAAAACAGCTAATGATATTTGTTTTAAAAAATTAAAACTAGTTAAATTTTTTTAAAATATCACGTTTTGCAAACTAATTAATAAAATTATATTGTTTTTTAAATAAATTTGATTTAAATTAACTTTTATTAATTGTTGATAAATCTTATTTAAATCAAATTAATATTTTTTCAAAATGACCCAAACTAAGTTGATTGTCGATAAATGAAATTTAAGTTAACTTTTGTTAATTGTTGATAAATTTAATTTAAATTGACTGGTTGATTTTTTGCAAAATTTAATTAATTTGAACTTTGGATAAATTCTAGAAAATTAAATGTGGTATTTTTGCAAATGAAATAAATTTTAGTATTTTTGCATAAATTCATAGACTTGCTCATATAGTAACATGATTAAGATCATCCAGTTATAACATGTTTGTTTGCACTATATGTGGTATTTTTGCAATTGGCCTTAGATGCATATAGTAGCCCATATGTCTGCTTAATATATGGATTTTACTAAATAAAACATTCATAAAATGATAGGTTTTTTTAGGGCCCACTAGAAAGTGTAGAGTTTAAATTCCTCTCTTGTAGGTGATTTCACTTGTGAAGGCCCAATTGCTTTACATGACTACAGTGGACCTAATCAATTAATAACAATTAATAAAATGAATGTTTAAATTCATGTTTTTTGGACCTTGTATGAAAGTTTGGGGGCCCTAGTAGTGGGAACGACATAATGGACCCATCCCTCCTCCATACAAGCCCAATTGTCAAGGCTCATTTGCCTGAGTTGGACTTAATTGTATAGGTTCATTATAATAGTTAACCTAAATATTGATTAGCAACAAACTAATTCTAATTTAATTGAATTTGTGTCACTATGACACTTTAGAATTAATAGAAAATTATAGGACTTTGGTTTTAAAATTTTAATTTTATAATTTTTTGGAGAACCATATCATTAATTTTTCAAAAATTAATAATAAAAATGAGCTTATTTTAAGAATTATATTCAATCTCCATCATTAGCTTAACAAGGTCAATAGTTTAATGGGGCCTTGAAACGCTTTGATTCGTCCCCTTATGGAAGGTATTCATTAGTTATTTTGACAATGTTAGATTTCAAAAGATAAATAATTATAGGTCAAATTCTACTAGACTCACCCCTACGGTGACTACTAGGACTAAATCTGTGATTATCGAAACCGTGAGTTTAGCTCATAAGATAAGAAATTTTGTTTTCTTATTTTGATCAAATAGTAGGTTGTTAATAATGGTTTCCATTATTAAATGAGTTTACAACTCTATTTAACTAATGTTATTTTTTGACTCTCGACAACCGGGACATGAATATCATAGATTAGTTAAAAACCTAAAGAAATAGTGATATGATTATTTTCGTATTTTTTCCATGAATATCATATTTATGGTTTATATTGTGTTATTTATTGAAATTAGAGTGAATAGAATTTTTATTGAGCAAATGTGATTGATTTCTATTTTATTGATAATACGTAGTATAATTATGGTTGTGTCTACTCTCATCCTTCTTCTATGGAGAAATTCACTGGAGAAAACTTCCTTAAGTGGAAGTAGAACATCAACATAGTGTTGATTGGTGACAACTCCAAGTTCGTCATGACTGATGAATCCCTAGAAGTTCAAGATGAGGAGACTCAAGTCGGCTTATTCCTCAATAGTCTATCTCCAACTTTCCTGACGTTCACCACCAACTGTGTGATGAATAAATTCAACTATGGTCTGACACAACTCATGAACGAGCTTCAGACTTTCGAGTCAATCATGGGTGGACCAAGTAAGGGAGGAGAAAAGAAGATTGCTGCTACTATTGATCCAGCTAAAGCTGAAGCTAACCTAGCTTCATCTTCGAAAGCTAAAAACAAGAGGAAAGATGGAAAAAAACACCAACCCCATGCCTACAAAGGATGCAAAGATGAGTGCACAACCAAGTGGACAGACGCCTAAATGGGAGGAAAAGAAAAACAAGAAAGGTAAAGGTAAGTACTTTCACTGCAATGAGAAGGGGCATTGGAAACAGGATTGCCCCAAGTTTATAGCAGAGAAAAACAAAGGTAATGATTATAGTTCATTTATCTTAGAAACATGTGTTTTAGAGAATGATAAATTCATTTGGATTATTGATTCTGGATCTACTAACCATGTTTTTAACTCTTTACTGTTGGAAATAGACCCCTTAAAGCAATTGTAGTTGACAAATATTTTAAATGAAATAAATAATTGAACTGAATTATTATATATATAGATTATGCCCGATATTATGTTCATAATATTAAGTGAATATCAGAAAATTCCAAAGTTAATCTATGTGGTCTTAATCTCATATTGGTATGAGAGGATCGAGATTAAGATAATAAACTGATAATCAATTCACAGTAAAATAAAGTTATGGAATCTTTAGAATAATTAATTCTAGTACGGTTCGCTAGTATTATGAATACAAGTGACCTAGATCCAGGTTACTAGTCTAGAAGGACACTTTAGTGAAGGTACTTTACATATAGTTGTATATAGAACTAAACTGGATGTGATTTGTTAATACTTGTTTAAACACCGTTTCATAGTATTAATCAAACACATCAAACGATGATCATATACACGATGATCTTAATCCTAAGGTTTCTATGAACTCATGTATATGTTAATACTTGTTAAGGTTTGTCAGAATGATCAGGCTAAGAACAATTATTTTGGGGACTCAATGATATAAATGGCTGGGGACATAGTTTGACAGATATGGAATCTATACCTTCTTATAGATTGAATAATGGTTCTCTATTGGGTTGACTTTTGGAACTGAAAAGGTAATGAACGCTCACATCGCAAACTTGTTGTGACACAACCTTCACTAGTAAAGTCAATGGTACTCTAGGAACAAGATATAACTAAAAGGGTAAAACTATAATTTTATTCCAATATAATTATGAACCATTAATAGAGGATTAATGTTGTATGTAATGACTATATCAATGGACATTTTATTCTTTAATAAAGTACTCTGTAAATATATGTCTATAATTATCAAGAGTTCAATCTCATATTTATAGTGGAGTAATTATGAGATTAATAAATATGATTATTTAATCAAAGAGCTTTAATTAATAATATAATATTTATTGGAGCTTGATATTATAGGTCCATAGGTCCCCAGGGTATCTCTATCAAACACCATATCAAGGTAAGAGTAGATACAAGGGTAAAACTGTAATTTGGAAATTTGTGAAGAATTTTACTCTTCGGGTTAAGTATACAATTACATGATAATTGAGATTAAATAATTAATTCTGAATTAATTACTAAATGTTCAAAAATATGTTTATTCATTTAAATATATAATTTCGAAATTCATATAAATAAATAAATTTTTGAAATTAATTATTTTATTTGAGTAGGAGAAAATAAAATTGGTAAGTCAAAAATAGTTTTGATTTATTGAATTTTAAAAGATGATGATAATGGTGGTCATCAATGTGAATTTTGAATTTTGAAATATGGTTGTCATCTTTTCCTTAAAATGATAAATACCTTATTTTGTGGAAGATTGATTTTAGTTGAATAAATAAATAAAAGAAAAATGCAATATCCCTGAAAAGAGAATATCACAGTTCACGCATGACACAGTCCAAGGACTTTGCCATGCGTGTACCACTACACTGATATTGTATCAGTGTTGTTTTTATTTATCTATTTAATTAATTAATAATTTCAAAATAGATATTTTCAAGTTTGGTATGTTAGATATTTACCTAAATCAATTCCTATCATCATTATGATATTATTATATTACTATTATTATTATTATTAGGAATAATAAGGTAATACAATAATCTCTATATATATGATATAGAATAATAAGAAGAGAAGAGAGACAATACAAGAAAGAATTCAGAATAGTTTCAAAAAATTTGTCAGACAAAAGATTATCTTCTTCTTCTTTATTTTAACCTTTCTCAGACCATAATCCAAGTTCTCATGTGTTGAGAAATACTTGTGATTCCTAAATTATAAACCCATGTTCTCTATGTGTCCACACACATCTTGAGGTGTAGAGAACACTCTGGAAGATCATGGTTTGAGTACTCAAAGCGTTTTATAGGAAGATCGATATATATATATATATATACGAAAAGACTCAAGGACACTTGTTAGGTTTCAAGAGGTAAATTCTCATGTTCTTTAATGAGAATTTACCTCTTGAAGCCTATTAAGTGTATATTGTATATTTATATATATGTTGCATGATTAATAATATTGTATGTTAATGTTTCTATCTAGATGTTTTCTTGATCATATAAATTGTTTATATGAGAGATGAAAAATTTTGTTTTTGTACGCAATGGGCCCACCACGCCTATTCCCATGTGTACTCTGATTGTATTTCCAACAATTGGTACCAAAGCATGTCATTGATCTATGCATGTTATTAATTATTGTGTTGGATTATGTGCATTTGTTTGAATGGATGGATGTTTATTGTCATGATGATAGATTCTTAAGGGTTGTTTATCATGGTGCTTTTGAGTTCAGGAATTGTTCTTCAAATTTTTAGATGAAATATGTAAGCCAAGTTTTGGGGCATAGGAATTTTGTAATTTTTTCTTTTAAAAATTCTGGGTAAAATTCAAGAGATGGCTAAAGTCGCGAGCCATGCCCCTGCGCCAGCTCGTGCCCCTACACAACCCCATGCGCTCCTATATATGCCAGCCTCGCACGCCCCTGCCTACGCTCACCCGTGCACCCTGCGCGCCCCAGCCCCTCCTCCAAACCGTGCACCCACACCGGACCTCCTTGCTGCCCACCGTACCTCTTGGTACACACCTAGGGTTTGTATCTTACAAACCCTAATGTGTAAATACCATAATTGTTTTAATTATTGATTTAATTAAAAGTCAGAAATTGAATTAAAATAGTTTAAATTTGCAAATTTCTTTAATTGAAATAATATTAATTATTTTCCTTAATTACAAATATTTTAATTGTTATCTTCCATAATTAAAAATGTTTTAATTAAAATATCCAAAATTAAAACTATCTTGAATTTTAATTTATTAAAATTAAATTGTTTAATTTTATTTTTGAATTAAATTACTCAAATTCAAATTGGGCCTTAGAAACTTTTTGGGTGTTAATACCCAAAGTTTAATTATTTTAAAAGTTTGTTTAAAATAATTAAAAAGTTGGACAATTCAAAATGGATATGGAAAAGGGTGGCATTGGCTCAACAAGACTGCATCTTAAGGTTCAAGATCAAGGTGCTCTTCATCAGGCCTTAAATAGTCTAGGTTACATTTTCATGTATTTTTTGCAAGTGTTGTAATTTTTTCTAGAAATACCCAAAAGTTACCATACCCGCTTTTATTTACTTATTATAAATGTTTAAATGTGATTAAAGTTTTTAATATTTTTTCATGCATTATAACATGTCATTCATATTACCACACAATATGTAATTAGCATGCATTACATCCGTGTAGAAACATGCTATTAGGAAAGTCCTATATTTTGTTATATGTTTATATATGATAAATCACATACTAATAAATTTAGTCTTAATTAGTTAAGATGACAAGTCAAAATTAAAGTTGTTTAATTTGTTGTTTTCATGAAAAATGTTTTATTAAAATAAAAAATTATATTATCTTAATTAAAGCAAAATTAGAATTAGAATTAAGGGCACAATTTTGTTTTGTTTTGCTTAATTGGATTAGTAATTATTAGAATATCATTTGGTAAAAATAATTAACTTGATTTTTACAACTAAATTGAAAAATATTGATTTTGTGAAAAACACAATTTCCCAAAATAGTGAGTGGGAGAGGGAGTTATGGCAATAAGTCTCATGGTCTCTATTATTGGTCGAACACTGAGAGGCATAGGAAGGGTCTCGTATCGCCTCCATTTGCGACTCCCTAAGGAAAGGCTTCTGAATATGTTATTTTATCTCAAGTTTGACTTCTCTTGTGAGAATATAATTAGTGATGTATTTCAAGTTTGACTGACCCTAAGACACACTCTTAAGTTAAGTCATTCATTGAAAATAATGGGTTAGACTCCAAAGTTGTATCTAGGCTTTCAAGCACGACTGGTGTATCTTGACCAAACTAGCAGTATTTCATAATTCAAAAGAGAAAAATACGTTTTTAAATTTTCACTTATGAAATTGAGATTTGTCTCAAAATTAATTTTGAGTTAGTCTGACCTACCCCAAGGCAGTCCATTAATTTTCAAATTAATTTATCGTGGATTAGTATATATTTCATGTGTTTTTTATATGTTGCATTCATGCATCATGTTTACTTTTCCAAATAAAATATGGTATTTATTATATGTTTTAATTCATTATATTTTATTTATTTATTTCCAGCAACAATGGTTAATTCTCTTAATCATGATAAAGAACCTCAAAATGTGAAAGAACCAGTGAATCCTCGTGATGACTACCTAAATACTTTTCATTTAGACTTCAACAGTCTTGATGTTTTGTATAGAATCATACACATAGTTCTGAGTGAACTAAAAGTGTATGATGCAATCATTGATGTTCCTCCAGATGAGCCATCAACTTTATCTGATTATGATAGTCATAAAAAAATATGCAGATTGGATGAGATCTGATTATTTGGCTCCTCATTGCATACTAAAGACTATGCCTGACGATATTAAATCAAGATATGTGAACCTTAGATCTACTTACGAGATATGGGAAAGGATCAAAAGAGATTCTTTTGATCACTTGAGAAGTTTGCAAGAAGAAAGGGTAAATATGATTTGTTCATCTCCTTATAATATATTTGAATAGTTTATTCAAATTTTTATGCCACAAACCATATTTTGTCTTGTTTTCAGCAAAGCATTATTCAAGAAAAGAAAAGAATGCGAAAGAGAAACAAGAAAATGATTGCAGATTGGTAGCCAACAGATAACTGACATGGATATTAGTTTTTCATTTCAACTTTGTATTAAGTCTTTTTTTCATTAAATTAGTTCTAGAAACTATGTTTTTATATTCCTTTATTTGATGAACGAACAAGTTTAGTATTTCTTTTGAATAATAAATTCAGTTGTTATTTTTGAAATATATTTGTTTCACCTATTTCATCAAAGAGTATAAATGATAATTATGAATTATTCATTATTGTTCAAATCAATATTTAATAAATAAGAAATCTTATTCCAACCACAATGAAGTGAAACATATATGTGAATTATTTTTTAGATTGGCTAGTAATTAATTAGACACATAAAACAATTAAAAGACAGTCTTTTATTGGAACCATTCATTGATTCTCTCCTTGTTTATATAGTCTATTAATTAAAGTTAACCAAAAGACTTTTATCTTATAAAGGCTCAACAATCACATAATCATTTAGTTAATACATGGAGATGTATGTTGACCCTTTTAATATTCAAAGCTAAAAGAAATTATAAATAAGTCAATATTGATTGACATTTATTTAAGATATGTTTAACTTTGATTGAATGCAAAGTATAGTCACTTAGAGATTTGTTTTATCTGATCAAAAGGAAGTCTAAACTCGAATTTGGAATTCAAGTAATTTGCATGTGAACTTGGAATTAAAACCCAACTCGCATACAACTAGAATGCTAAGAAAAATTAGTATTTTGGAAATAGAATATTATCATATTAGATAAGATTAAATAGATAATGAGTGATTATTATCGTCTTTATTATTTCTATAATCTTAACACTTGTTATACTCTGTACATGTTTGATTGTACAACATCAAAGACTTAAGTTGGGATTCACAAGTGGTGATGTGAATAAATTGAAAATTTTCCATGAAGTCATTTACTGAAATAATTTAATAATCATAAAAGATTACAAAAGAGTTTGTATCTTTTCAATGCTACTTTAATGAAGCATGATTATTATAACCACTATATTTTCTAGTTAAGTTGTACTAGAAATAATGACAACAAGTCAAGTGAACAAGTTAATGATAATTAGCAATGATAAAACAAAAGAATATCACAAATTTTTTAAAGCATTGTTGTAGTGGGAGCATTAGTTAGTAACTATTCCATTGCAAATGTAAAGATAGTTAAATTATGTGTAACACAATCTAACTATACTTCATTCACATAATAATATGAAATGAAAAAGTTTTTACAGAAAACAATAGTTGAAACACCATGAATCTAGAAATAGAATTTGGAATTCTATGATATCTGGATTCTTGAACATCAAACTAAAGTTCATTAAACTTCAGTTTGAAACAAGATATTCAAGATGAAGAGGAGAACAGAGGACAGTACAGACTTTTCAAAGTTAGGTTAATAGCCCAAGGCTATGAATAGAAAGAAGAACTTATTACTTGAATAAATATCTTCTACTGTAACCAAACTTAAATTTATTTACATACTCTTACCCACTGGTTTATGCATAGATTATGAGATTAACTTAAATGAATGTCTAAGTTGTCTTTACTGAATGGCTGACATGACGAAATCATTTGAAGAACTTGACCAAAAAGATTTTGTTGTGATTCTTATTCTTAATATTGACAACATTCTAATCATTGGGAATGATATAGAGAAATCATCAATAAAAAAGAAATGGTTAGCTGAAAATTTCTAAATATTAGATTTAGAAAAGCCAAGAATGCTCTATACATTCAACTCAATAGAGATTGAAAGAACAATCCTTTGGCACTCTCTCAAGCAACTTATATAGATAAGAAGCTTAGACGCTTTAGTTTACAGAAATCCAAGAAAGGCTTTTTGCCTTCCTGGTCATGAGGATGTATTATCTAAATAATAATGCCCATATATTCTTATACTAGAAAAGAAGAACATGAGACAATATCTTACAACTTAGTGATAGACTGTTTAATGTATAAAATGTTATATTTTCGAATTGACATTTGTTAAACGATGGGAATAGTCAGCAGTTGTCAATCCAATGATGGATTGAGTCATTGAATAATTATAATGACTTAATTTTGAGTATCTTGGATATAATAGAGATTATATGTATGTGCATTTAGGCAGTGACCTAAAATCCCAAAGGATGAACTGATTTTAAATCTTCAAAGATTGATATCAGAATCAGTTTCCATAACTATTGATGAGAAGCATTAATCTGGAAATGTATTAGACATTTTAGATTTGTATGTTTCACTACAAAAGCCAAAATATAACGGCTACAAGCAGCTAAATAGGCTAATTGATTTAGTTGAGTTCTTTTTCATTTTGAAAAGGTTTTTAGACTAGAATAAACAACTATTATCTCATTACAAAATCAGTGGAGATACAACTATTCTAGAAGAACTAGAAATCATGAGAGGGTAAAGCACATGAAATGAAGTATCTTTCAATTCTAGATAATTTTACATAATTGATGTTATGATCTTGAAAGATAACTTCAAAACAGTTTCTTACAAAACTGTTACAATGACTTTGTTAGACAAATTCGGTCAGGAGAATGTGATGGACATATTTAACGAGATGCCTCAATTTCCTTCAGGGCAAGTGGGAGATTATTGGGAATAGTGCCCTTAAAGCAATTGTAGTTGGAAAATGCTTTAAATGAAATAAATAAATGAATTCAATTAATATATATATATAAACTATGTCCGATATTATGTTGATAATATTAAGAGAATATCAGAAAATTCCAAAGTTTATCTATGTGGTCTTAATCTCATATTGGTATGAGAGGATCGAGATTAAGATAATAAACTTAAATCAGTTCGTAGTAAAATAAAGTTATGGAATCTTTAGATTAATTACTGCTAGTACGGTTCGCTAGTATTATGAATACAAGTGACCTAGATCCGGGTCACTAGTGTAGTAGGAAACTTTAGTGAAGGTACTTTATATATAGTGATATGTAGAACTGGACCAGATATGATTTGTTAATACTTGTTTAAACATCGTTTCATAGTATTAATCAAACACATCAAATAATGATCATATACACGATTATCTTAATCCTGAGGTTGCTATGAACTCTTATATATGTCATCCGATCCTTTGATTCATGCATTAAGGTTTGTCAGAATGATCAGGCTAAGAACAATTATTTTTGGGACTCAATGATATATATGGTTGGGGACATAGTTTAACAGATATGGAATCTATACCTTCTTATAGATTGAATAATGGTTCCCTATTGAGTTGACTTTTGGAACTGAAAAGGTTATAAGCGCTCACGTCGCAAATTTGTGGTGACACAACCTTCACTAGTAAAGTCAATGGTACTCTAGGAACAAGACATAGCTAAAAGGGTAAAACTGTAATTTTATTCCCTTATAATTATGAACCATTAATATAGGATTAACCTTGTATGTAATGATTATATCAATGGATAATTTTTTCTTTAATAAAGTACTCTGTAAATATATGTCTATAATTATCAAGAGTTCAATCTCATATTTATAGTTGAGTAATCAAAAGATTACTAAATATGATTATTTAATCAAAGAGTTTTGATTAATAATCTAATATTTATTGGAACTTGATATTATAGGTGTAACGCCCTGGATAGTCAAGACTATTACACTGTGTGTTTATAAAGGTGCAAGACTTGCTAATCAAGTCATTTAGTTAAAAACATGTTACTGAAACTATAATTGAACTATGGTTAAGAGATTTCGATCACAAAAGTTTCATTTCATATAATCAAACATTTTGTACATGGGATCCCAAAAGTAATAATGTTTAAAAGACAGTTCACAAAATTTTAGGATAAAAGTACAGCTACTAGCCACTCTAAGGGCAAAACAGACATTTAGGCTTCATCCGTCCTGTACAACTCCTCGGTCGTGGCAGCCGATCAGCTGCTATGTACATTCAGCTCCAAAGCTCTCCAACTCAGGATTGGTCCACTTTGCCCATGCCTTTACCTGCACCACGTAGCACCCATGAGCCAAGGCCCAGCAAGAAACCAGATAATAGAGCATAATCATTAAGCAATCAATTTACAAATCAACAATCACGCAGCTCATAAAGCATAACCACATGCTCAAGAATCCATAATAGTTGGATAATCAGGCATTCAGCATACCAAGTTTGTCAATTATCATTAATAACTAATTCATATATTAACCAGGGTCGACGCCCTTAGGTCGCACCCCCTATTTATGCCACTGACGCTGGCCCGCTTAAACCGAGCTCAGTGAATATTAAGTTGTCCTTAGCTACCAGTAGTCGAGCAAAGCCCTATGCGCAAATACTGATTCTGGCACTCTTAAGCCACTTATCAGATGTCCCATGGCATAATACCATCTATGACATCATACATATATAGGGAGCTCTAAGTCCCATCATTAACACATAACCGGGTGCAGTTTCTTACCTTTAGATTCTAATAGCTTGATTAATGAAACTGACCCTCAAGCACGATCACGTCCGAGCCCTAGCGTACACCTAGTCATAACCATAAATTAGTATCATCACCAAGCTTCAATTCCAAAACCTAGCCTCGGGACTAATCTCGAGCCCTTGGGAAGCTCCAATTCCACCAAACAGGGTAGTGGAATCAAACCCCGAGCCCCCGGGCCAAAAACCCAAAGAAATAACCCAAAAACACTCTTCTAGAAACAGGGTACCGCTACAGCACCACAAAGAGGGCACTATAGCGCTACAAACAGAGCCAAAACGTCAAACAGCCTAGGCCTAGCGTTGTAGCGCCCAAAGGCTAGCGCTACAGCGCTAGTTACAACACTCAACTTCTCAGATTTGTCTTCTTCGAATTTCCTCGAACTAAACTTCTCCAAAAATCCTCCAAACCTTAACCATACCCCAAAACAAGTCTAACAACATCTATATCTCACCCCACACAAAAAAAACAACACAAAACAAAGCCACATGCACCAACAAACAAGGAAAAAGCCATGCTTGAGCTTGAAGCTCAAAAACTCAGTAGAAAACCATAACAATCCAGAATTCAAATGACCAAATCCAGAGTTTCTTACCTTTAATGGGGAAATTCGACCTTAGGCTATCCTCTGCACCTTCTCAGCTTTCAACTCTCAAATCCTCATGCTTAATTCCCTAGAATTCCCATCCAAAACTCAGTTCAAAAATCTATATCAACACAAAACCAGAAACTCAAGAACAACCATGAAACTTACCTTAATTGGGTGAGTAACTTCTGTTAATCCTTAAGCTTTATCAAGAGCCCTAGACCCAAGCTCCAGCCCAAATTTTCCCTGAGTTACAGCTCCAAAATTCCTCAAGAAATGAAGAAGAAATCCTAAACCGAGAGAGAGAAAGGAGACTTTTGTTTTTCCTTCTTTCCTTTTCCTTTCAGTTTCCTTTAGTTTCTAAACATTCCACTAAGTCATAAAGCAGATTGGTACTTATCTCTGTTTTAAACCAAATGACCAATTTACCCTCCCATTTAAATCCTAAGCCTTTAACCCTTTAAAGGGCATTTTGGTCATTTGTTCTCAATTCCCGCTAATTCCTCGAGTGTCTCTAATAATTACCGCTTACATCCCGACACCTAACTAATCACCAATTATATTCCTCAATATCAAACAGCCTCGAATATATATCCTAAACTCCCAGAAATACCCCCAGACTCATCCTGAGCCGGGTATAAATTCTTGCCGTGATTTTTTCGCTAAACCGCTCACTAGGATCGCCTTGAGTGACAAGCTGAAAATATATATCCACATAATAATGTGGTCTCAAAAATTTATTACAAATTTTTACATTTATGCCCTCAACTGGCCAAAATTAGAAATATGCCCTTATAACCTAATCAGGGCCTACATGCATACTAGTACACATAGTCATGCATCACATATATCCAAATAATCGTATAAGCATGATTATCACATAATCATGCATTTAATCATTTAAATCACACATAATCCAGTTACGCTCTCTTGGTACAGTAATCAAGGCCCTTAAGCCTCATTAGTAATTTTGGGTCGTTACAACTGTTAGGAACGAGTTTCCTAATACGCAGCGGAATGGTGGTGTGGTTGGCCCAGTGTACAACAAAAATTTTGTAACATATTTAAACTACCTTTAAATATGCGGATCCATTAATATACATACATTAATCATAAGCAAGATAGTGATAGAAATCATACCTCTTGAAGCCTATCAAGTGTCCTTGCTATCTTCTCGTATTTAGAATGATCTTCCTATCCAAGCCGCTCCCACGTACTCACACCAAGATCTTCCAAAGCGTTCTCTACACCTCAAGAAATGTGTGGGCACTTAGAGAATGAAGGATAGTTTATTTGTGATTCTTCTTGATGTACTCAACTCATGAGAACAAGAGAATAGGCCTGAGAATTGGTTCTTTATTTTCAGGGAGAGAGAAAACTATCGTTCTATTTTCACAGAGCGAATGTTCAGAGTAGTCTCACTCTTTTTTTTTTTCTTCTTCTTAATAATTTTCTGATCAGTCATACTTAACAAAAAAATTTCAAAATTTAAAAATTAAATCTGTAACCATTGTACAATTTAATTTTTAATTAATTAATTATTCCATTAATGAAAAAATCCAAAAACCAATTTTCGAATTATCCATTAATTAATTAATTAAATAAATAAAATTGAAAATCCCATCCCTGAAAAACACTGGTGCTACACGCCACACACAGTTCTGGACTTTGTGTGAACGTGTAGCTTCCTAATTTCTAGGGATATTTGTTTTTCAAATTTTATTTAATTATTTATTCAAATTTCTTTGTCAGATAAGATCTAACAACCTGATAACTAATTCAAATTTGAATTCAAATTAATTATCTTTTTAATTAATTATCAAATATAATTACTTATTTGAATAAATATTAATCTTTTAAATTCAAATCCAATTTGAACTTATCAGATTATTTTCTCCCACTCAAATAAAGATATTTAATTAATTCTACTAATTAATTAAACCCAAATTTTCGAAAATAAATATTTAATTAATCATAATTTTGAAAATTACAATTAATTAATTATTTAATTAAATTTCGAAATTTATTTAATTATTTAATATAATTTCAAAAATTATACAATAATTAAATATTAATTAATTTTGTTAACTACAACTAATTTGTAATTAATTAATTAATCACTATTATCATATAATTGCATATTTGGCCTGAAGAACAAATTTCTTTTTAAATATGTCTTTAAACTATTTTCCCTTCATATCAACTCTTACTTTGAACAGTGTTGATAAAGCCGCTATGGGGACCTATGGACCTATAATTCCAAGCTCCAATAAATTTGAGATTATTAATTAAACTCTTTAATTAAATAATCTTAATTTATTAATCTCATGATTATTCCACTATAAATATGAGACTGCACTCTTGTAATTATAGACATTTCATTTACTGAGTACTTTATAATCATAAAGGGTCCATTGATATAATCATTGCATACAACTTGACCCTCTAATAATGGTTCATAATTCATCAGGAATAAAATTACTGTTTTACCCTTTTAATTATCTCTTGTTTCCTTAAGTACCATTGACTCTACTAGTGAAGGTTAATTCATAACTAAATTATGAATTTGAGCTCAATAACCTTTCAATCCCAAAAGTCAACCCTTAAGAGAACCATCATTCAATCTCTTGCGAGAAGGTATAGATTCCATATCTGTATACTATGTCCCCAGCCATCTATATTAATGAGTTCCCAAAACAAAAGTTTCTAGCTTGATCATTCCGACAGACCCTAACAAGTGAATCAAAGAACTCATATAACATAAACAGGAGTTCATAGTAACTTCAGGATTAAGATCAATTTGTATATGATCATCAGTTGATATATTTAATTAATATTTCAAAACGGTATTTAACTAAGTATTAATAAACATATCTGGTCCAGTTCTATATATTCTCTAATATATAAAGCACCTCCACTAAAGTGTCTTACCACACTAGTGATCCGGATCTAGATCACATGTATTCATAATACTAGTGGACCGTACTGGCAGTAATTAATCTAAAGATTCCATAACTTTATTTTACTGCGAACTATTCAAGTTCATTTATCTCAAACACAATCCTCTCGTACTAATACGTGTTTGAGATTACATTCATGAACTTAGGAATTTTCCTGATATTTACATAATATTATCATAGAATAATATAGTCCATAAAATATATGCATAACAAATTCAATTTATTTATTTATTTCATAAAAACAATGTCTACTACATATGCTTTCAGGGCACATCTCCAACAACAACTACCCCCTCCTAATGAGAATTTTGTCCTCGAAATTTACCTAAATAACTCAGGATACTGATCCTGCATCGCTGACTCAAGCTCACAGGTCGCCTCCTCGACCCTACTATTCCTCCATAACACTTTAATCAGAGGAATCATCTTATGTCGTAGTACTTTATTCTTCTGATCCAAAATCTGAACCGGTCGCTCCTCATAGGATAAATCTGTCTGTAATTCCAGGTCTTCATGTTTTAGCACATGTGTCGTATTTGAGACGTACTTCCGAAGCATAGAAACATGGAATACGTCATGAACTTCTGACAATGATGGTGGAAAAGCTAACCTATAAGCCACCTGACCGTTCCTTTCTAGGATCTCAAAGTGTCTGATGAACCTAGGGCTTAGCTTGCCATTCTTCCCAAATCTCCTCACCCCTCGCAGTGGTGAAACTCGAAAAAACACATTGTCCCCAACCTGGAACTCCACGTCCCTACGCTTGGGGTCAGCGTAGCTTTTCTGTCTACTCTGTGAGGTGAGCATCCTAGCTTGGATCTTCTCAATAGCTTCATTTGTCTTCTAAACCATATCCAGCCCCAAATACTTCCTCTCGCCCATCTCATCCCAATGAATGGGTGATCTACATCTCCTCCCATATAAAATCTCATAGGAAGCCACTCCAATCGTTGATTGATAACTGTTGTTTTATGAAAACTCAATCAACAGAAGATACTTACTCCAAGATTCCTTAAAGTCGATCACACACGCCCTGAGCATATCCTCCAATACCTGAATCATCCTCTCAAACTGTCCATTAGTCTAAGGATGAAAGCCTGTGTTGAACTTCAGCTGAGTTCCCATAGCCTTCCGTAAACTACCCCAAAACTTGGATGTAAAGATAGGATCTCGGTCTGACACAATAGACTTAGGAACCCCATGGAGACATACGATCTCCCACACATATAACTCTGCGTACTGATCCACTATATACATCGACCTCACTGGAAGAAAATGAGTTGACTTGGTGTATTTGTCCACTATCACCCACACCGAGTTATGAAGCTCTACTGCCCTAGGTAAACCTCCCCCAAAAAATCCATCGTAATATCTTCCCATTTCCACTTGGGAATACCCAAAGGCTGAAGCAACCCTGCTGGTCGTTGATGCTTAGCCTTCACCTGCTGACATGTTAAACATTTAGCCATGTACTCCACTACATCCTTCTTCATCCTGGGCCACCAATATAACGTCCGTAGATCCTGATACATCTTCATGGTACCCGGATGCAGTGAGTATGGCATAGTATGCGACTCATCCAATATATCTCGTCTGATCCCCACATCAGCTGGAACACAAATCTGCCCTTGATATCGTAACAAACCAACCTCAGAAATAGAATAGTTCTTAGCTACTCCTGCCAAGACATTCTCTCTAACCTCATGTAACTGATCATCTACCAACTGTCCTTCCTTAATCCGCTCTAGCAGGGTCAACTGTAGAGTAATGTTGGCCAACTGGCCCACCATCAATTCTATCCCTGCTCTGGTCATCTCATTAGCTAACTCTCTTGAAATCTGGGTAGAACTATATAACTGACCTGGGCCCCTCCGGCTCAACGCATCTACCACTACGTTGGCTTTCCCCGGATGGTAAAGAATATCATAGTCATAGTCTTTTACCAACTCTAGCCAACGTCTCTGCCTCATGTTCAGGTCCTTCTGTGTGAAAAAGTATTTCAAACTCTTGTGATCAGTGTATATCTCGCACTTCTCCCCATACAGATAATGCCACCAAACCTTCAGTGCGAATACCACAACTGTAGCATGGGATCCCAAAAATATTAAGTTCAAAGACTGTTTACAAAAGTCTCAAGGTTTATATACAACAACCGGCCATGCTAAGGCAAAACTAGTAGTTAGGTGATCCCTGTCCTGGTCCACTCCTCGACCGTGGCGGCCGAACTGCTGGCTATGTACATTCCACCTCGGAGCTCTCCACCTCAGGCTTGGTCCAGCTTGCCCTTGCCTTTACCTGCACCACGTAGCACCCGTGAGCCAAGGCCCAGCAAGAAAACTCAACAGCAACAAAGCATAGGCAATTAGTAAACAAGTCAAAATCCCACAATTGCATTACATAATCTCAACCACATTATCAATCAATATAATCAAGTATTCCACATACTAGGCATGTCAATTCATATCATTTACAGTTCACAAATGATAACTAGGGCTAGCGCCCTCAGGCTGCTCCCTCCGTTATCCTATTGTCCTTGGCTACCAGTGGCCAATCCGCGCCCTATGCGCTAATATCATGTACGGTACTCTTAGACCGCTTTTACATGTCCCATGGCGTAATACCAACATTGACATGATACAATTCCTGGGAGCACTTAGTCCCATCTCAATTATACAACCGGGTGCAGTTTTCTTACCTTCCAATTTACTAGCTTCCGATGCCATGAAGCCGCGAGCACAGTCCTTTACCCCGAGCCTCTCCAAAGACCTAGTCACAACACAAATGAAACATCCTTGTCATTAATCAATCCAAAACTACTTCCCGGAACTAATCCCACACTCTCGGGACCCCCAAATCCCTAAAACAATGCACCGAAGATATCCCCCGAACCCCTGGAGCAAAGGCTCAAAATTGCAAAATCCTATGCTCTGAAATTGGCCTAGCGCCGCGGCGCCCAACAAGTCAGAGAACTTGCTCTACTAAGAATCAGCCTTGCGCCGCAGTGCGCAAGAACAGCGCCGCGGCGCTCCTTCGCGAGCCCAGAAATCTGGGTTTTTCCCTGCGTTTTTCTCAAACCCAAATCACTCCAAATCACCCCAAACTTATACCTAAGCCCTGAAACCAACTCAAAACCCCAAATAGACCATACCACAACCCATAAACATCATAATCTAACTCAATTACACAACTATTCTCAGAATTCACACTTAAATTTCAGACTCAAACACTTAAACCAAAACTTGAGAAAAGTCTCAACCAGACCTCTAGATTCTTAAATTATAACAGCTACGAGATTGCAAACATGTTTAATACCCTTACCTCAATCAGAAATTCAACTTGAGCTTCCTCCAATCCAAGCTTTGAACTGAATTTCTCCTTGACAAACCAGCTGAATTTTCATGCAAAACAAGCCACTAATTTGCTTCAATTCATGCTTATCCTCCAAAAACTAGACTTGAAACTTAAACAAATCATAGATAGACCCTTACCTCTGAGAAATCTTGGCCTAGGCTTAGCTTAATTGCCTTGAATCATCAAAATTCTCTTCTTAGGTCTCCCAACTTCAGCTTCCCTCTTCTTCTCCTTTCTTCTAGATTTTCCTCCCAATTTCAGCATAAATCAACTTCCTAAATGTTATACGTGACTAACCTTTCCTCTCAGCTGAAGCTCATCCATTCACTGCCAAAAGACCACTTTATCCCTCCACTAATATCCCTTCCTAACTAAACCTCAAGGGCACACCTGTCTTTTTACTAACATTACAATTCTACCACTTTTCCAACGAAACCTGTTACTCGCTATGGTTACGGACAGTTACGTAGGTTACCAAATCACCAGTTACCATTATCTAACTTTCTAGGATTGTCTCGGCACGTGCATCACATTGATACCACCATACCCACGCGGTACAAATCACATAGCATAATTATCACATAACATAATACACATAGTCATATAACATACTTTAAATCATAGTCATGCATCTTAATCATTAAAATCACGCATAATTCCCATTATGCCCTCCAAGCACACTAATCAAGGCCCTTAAGCCTAATTAGTGAATTTGAGTCGTTACAACAACTGCTAACTCCAAATCATGTATAGGACACTACAACAAACTAGGACTACTACAACATTAAATTATAACAGTAATGAAAAAGTATTATGCTACATGTGTTAAAATTATAAGGCGGGCTGACTAAAATTTTAGGCACCATATATGTTTACTTTTTCATTTATTTTTCCGCCAAGTATATTAAATATTTATTTATCATTTTATTTCATTTTCTCTACATACTTCATTTTTCTCTGAGACCTATCTCTCTCGGTCTCTCACTCCCCTTCACGAAAGACAAATCCCATTTCATTCAAAGAAAAATGAGAAGGGCTACACCACATTCGAGGGAGATATAGGAGTTCTGGTTCATCGGCAGTGGCAGAGAGGCGACTTCTCTTCGGCTCAATCTCTGCGGCTTCGCCTCATCGGCTTCTTTGACTCTCCCATTTCCTAGCCCGCCTATAACTCCCCCATTTTCTTCTTCGAACCCATCTGTGCCTCTCCCTGCATCGAATCTTCCATTTACGCAATACCCACCATTAGAATCGACCAGTCCCTTCTGAGGCTAGGAGGCACGATCTTCCCTGGAGGCTTTGGTTTGAAATCAGGTAATGTTCTCCTCACCATCACCAAATGCTTTCCCTTGCTCTCTCTCTAGCTCCTTTTCTTCTCTCTCTTCTTCTTTCTTGTTTCTCCATTTATTCAGAGGCTTGAAAGAACCCAAAGAGTAATTGATTTTGAGAGGGTTTTTCTCTTTCATGATTGAGCTACTATTATTGGTATGTAGTTTTGTTTTCTTTTTTGATTTCTGAAAGCCCCAAAATTGACACTCGAATTGGTTTGTGTTTCCCCTAGATATTAAAAATCTCTTGCACTTTATTTTTTAGATTTCTTTTTGCAGTTTGGGTAATGCATTACTCTGTTTCTCATTTTTGTGAAATGAGATTGACTGATTCAGGCATTCGCATGGAGTCGAAAGTTGCCGGGTTGGAGATAGATTACTTGGATAAACTTTCTGCCTAGTGATACACTGTTTGGTTTTACTGGAATTGGAGAGGGTATTTTGCTCAACAATCTTAGGCTTTGTGGTGAATTAGAGGATGTGTTAAATTTATTTTGAATAAGATTAGTTATGTCATAGTTCTATGTGTGAAATAGAATGAATGATGTAATGTAGTGATAAAGTCAACATCCAGATGAAACTCAGTCTTGTGTATTTGGTTTTTTAGTTTTGATCAATAAAGAAAAAAAATGTTACTTCATAATAACATAAAGATTATTAATTGACATATCAAAAAACTATCCAAACTTATGATTTGTTGTTCGATGGGAATGATATTTCTTAGAAGTAATATTACAAAAAATGAAAATGCAGTACCCTAAGGTTTCATGAGAAATAGTTCTGCATGCTGGACTTTTCCCACACAATCTTTGGCCTTGGATTTCTAGCAAGGTGATGTCCCTGTGGTTTGAACTCGCCTCCTTTTACTTAAGAGGATTTTGTTTCTGTCATTGGTTTGCTTTCATAATTACAATTTTTGTGTTTGACCTGTGTTACTACTGAAATTAAAGGGTTGCAATTATTGTTGAGCAAAGCTTTTTGGAAAAGCATCTGTTATTCATTTCAGCTGCTTTATAAATAATTATTCTCATCATTTTTGTTCAACAATTGTCATAATTTTTTGCTTATGTATAATTCTATATCAAGGTGTTCTTAGGCACAGCATTCTGTTTGCACTGATGACCTTTTGTTTATATGTCTCGCAGGCCATCCCTGGGTTCAAGTTGGTGGTGTGGCTCCTGACAAGCCTCTCGATTCTACAATATTAAGTCGATTGAAGCAATTCTCTGCAATGAACAAGCTCAAGAAAATGGCTATTAGAGTAAGTCACTTTATGTATTAAATAAGTGAATGGTTTGAAGCCAAATAATTGATAGTCATATACCTAAATTAAATTAATAGATGACTTGTAATTATTCAACTCATTTCTTTCCCCTTTTTTTGGCAGGTAATTGCAGAGAGCTTATCTGAAGAAGAAATTGCTGGCCTAAAAGAAATGTTCAAAATGATAGACACTGACAGTAGTGGTCAAATCACTTTTGAAGAACTTAAGGCTGGTTTGAAAAGATTTGGAGCTAATCTTAAGGAATCTGAAATTTATGATTTAATGCAAACAGTAAGTTCATATATGTTTAAAGATGATTTTGTGCACCTAAACTATTATAAATGGGATATCCTTGTTCTTTTTATTAAAAATTCCAAATGAAGAGGCTGAAAAAACTGTGTTTCTCCCAGAGCTAAGTATATATTAAAAGATGATTCTAAACACCTAAACTATTGAGAAGCTCTCCTTTTGGTACCCTAAACGTCAGAATATATTGTTTTTATCTTTAAAACTTTTCCACTTTAGCCCCTGAACACACATGTTGTTAGTTTTAATTTAAGGGCACAGCTGTAATTTCATACAGAACTTAATATTTAGTATTGATCTCTAAACCTTTTAAAAGCGTCATTTTATATTTTACAATTAATGTTAATAAGGACTATTGGGAACACTTTTAAAAATTTTAGGATCAAAATGAAAAGATTTAAATCTAGGACTAAAAAAGATTTTCCCTGTAGTTTGGATCGATATGCTAGTATATCATGGCATAGATTTTTAAGATTAGATATACACTAGTATTGACTATGGGTTGCCTTTTTAATTCCTTTGGTGTATGCATAATATGAAAAGCCTTTGGTGTAGAGTTGTATGGTACGTTCATATGCAAGACCTGATTCTGTTTTGGAAAGCCTTTCATTTTATTTTACTTTTCCATAAAACTTGTGGAAAGATTTTAAAGCAAGACCTGATTCTATTTTTGGATTGAGTCTTTTAAATTTTATGGCGCATGATTGAATTGTGAAAAATGCTAAGAGACTACATGTGCTGGGCACTTTCTCTTCTATTGAAATTTTCTAGCTCCTTTGTTTTTAAAGAGAATGTTCTTTCATTCTTAAAGAGTTTTGGGTGAGCAAATTATCTGCATTTAAATTGTTGTTCTGATTTTTCTATTGAATGAACTTTCTAAATGTGATTTTTCTGAATGAAGTTTCTGATTTTGCATATCCGAGTGAGTTTTCTATGCTCTAATGTGTTACTCAGCTTTGAGAAATGTGGTTTGTAGTTGTCGAAAATTATGTGGTTAGTGTGAAATTGGATTGAGTTGGATAACAACTGATTGTGTTTAATGTTTATTGTGAGATATATATATATGTACTAGCTCAACTTTTGCAGTTCTTTGAGATTCATTCTTTGAATTGTGTTCAGATAGGAACTGTATAGATAAGCTCTTCTCTCAAATAGAAACTTCACCGCATGTGTAATATTGATTCATTTTTATCGTGATTTAAATACATTTAATAATAAATTTTAATTTCGTATGAGAAAAGGAAAATAATCAATGCTTTATTTCTCCCTTCATCTTTGCTTCAGCTAGTATCTAGAATTTCCCTTTCTTCTCTTTAGTTTTTCTATTTTTGGGTTGTGTTTTGAGTTTGGTGGAGGAGTTCTCATGTAGGGATGTAATGGGGTTAGCATAGAGGTATGCATCTAATCTGTTTACTGTTTAGTGTCTTAATAATAAGCCTAATAATAATTTAATATGCATCTGATCTGTGCTATTCAGGTGAGCCATATTGATAAGGGCATAAATCCACCCTCAGCTAATGAACTATTCCTCTAACAGTAAGTAAATGCTAGATATTAGGATAGGTGTTGTGGCTAGTATTGTAGTGCTAACAGTAAGTATATATATGATGAATATTAATTATTTGTGCCATATGCGCATATATGATGAATATTAATTATTTGTGTGCCTTGAGTGTGTAATCTCATGTTTGATAGTGAATTTGACTAAGGACCTCTGTTGCCTTAGCTGTAGGACTAACCTGATTTGGTTAAGTCCGAACAAAGAAAACTTGGGTGTTTCTGGTGTGTTTGATTAAATTTCTGTCAGCTGACTTTGTCTTCGATATTGTTAGCCATTTTTCTGTGTGTTTGTAATCTGTTTTTGCAAGGGTTTATAATACAACAACTAGAATATGAGATTATTTGTTGGCGTGTTTTCAATTGACAAGTGGTTAATATTGTTGATAAAGAATATGTGTGGTTGTACATTTGTCACTTGTAATTAAGAACTTTTGAGTGATAATATTTGTTTTATGGATATTTGTTCAAGATCAAGTTTTTTGATAGACTATTCTTCTAATTGTGTTAATAGTAAATTACATTGATAGTTTTTTTTTCAGAGGATGAAAAGTTCTCTAAAAATCTTAACAAAGGAAAACCAAAGAGAATGGCATATACCTCATTCTATAATACAATATTTTTTAGAGATTAGACTTTAAGAAAGAGAGAACTAGCTTTGTGAGAGAGTTTCTTCAGGACTTCTATTATGTGTGAATTGTTATAATTTGAGTGTGTTAGTTCTTCTCAACTATGTATAGGTCAATATTTTAAAGACTGGTTGTTCTTGTTTTTTTTCTTGTTTTGGTATCGTTATCACTGTTTTGGTATGCATTTTCTTGTTTTTTTCTTCATTATTTTGTATTTTTGGTAACTGTAAGGGTTTTTTCTTTATTACATTTTCCCTATATCAACATTTTAGGAAAAGAAAATCTCTATTTCACCATTGAAGATCTGCCCCTACTTGCTTCTCTTCTGGTCATCTTGAGTGTCTCTAGTCATCTCTAAAGTCTTTGGTCAACTATGTCTCATAGTCTACTCTATTGGAAGGGTAAGTTCTCCATTCTTTTTGTCCTCTGCTATACTTTAATGCCCTGAATGTTGATATTTTTGTATTGTGTAAATGAGGTTCACCATTATTTTCAGTTTACTTTTGGTAACAGTGCTAGCTAAATTATTTTTATTTTTCTTCTGAAATGATTTTTTGAGATAGTGTTTCACAGTACAGATTGAAGATAAAAACTAAAAGCTTTTGTGATAGTTTACCATATACAGATTGATGATCTATTAGTTTAAGTTTTCGAGTCTTTGTCTCTTGTGAGCTGTGTTTTGCTACTAATTGCTTGCTTTATCTCTGTTGGGTGTCATATAGCTAGTTGTATATCTCTTCATTCATTGCACAAAAGCTCCTCTTATTTAGCTTATGATAAAACTCTATATGCAGGTTCTTAAAAGCTTGAGAAATTGGTCTACCTGTGTATGTATTCTTAATAACATAGGATAGTGTTTTGAAACTTCCTTTTTTTCAAGGTTATTCGAAAAGTGTGTTGATTTGTTTTATTATGATGGCATTAATTATTATAGGGTCTTATGCTTGCCTATATGTTTCTCTTGTCTTTTGCAAAGCAGTGTATAAATGTTATTTTTTTTATCTAGCCTTATTTCGTGTTCGCTTTGTGATGCTTTTATTATTGGTAGGTGTTATCTTTCTTTTTATTAATAAATTCTTTGTTCTTTCTCTTTCTATCTTTCTCTTTTTGTGTTTCTCCAGATTTTTTGTAAGTGGAGTAAGCTATAATGACTACTGTAATGCATGTTGGTGAATTGGATTGCTTACTTATTTATAGTAGTGTTTGAAACTAATTTGTTTGATGTGATCTGAACTAGTAACTGAAGTTGTTTCATGAGTTTCAAAAGCTTGATTCATGAATTGGATTGCTTACTTCTTGATGCAGAAAATGGGATCAATGGCAGATGAATTGGATCCATGTTGAACAATCAGTAAGTTGCTTAAAATTTCTGCTGAGTTTTTTATGTCAAGCATAAGTAGAGAAGCGAGTATCAGGTTACTACTTGGGTATAGTGTTAAAGAGTCCTTTGATTATTTTACCCTTCCTAAGACTATTTCATGGTTTGGAAAACTATCTATGGCTCTGAGGTTTTTTTTCTAAAAAAAAATTAGATGTTAAAGGAGATAGCTTCTGACTAGACAATCTCTAGAAAAAGGTTGAGATATGACTTTACTTGGCCATTCAGGCCATTTTTGCCAAGTACTTCTGATTTTTGTTTTCCATGGTTGGACTATGTGCTCTTTCTTCTGCATTGCTCATATTTTGATGCTTCTCTGAATTCAGATTGTATTTTACTGTTCAGAACATATATATTTCACATGGAAAAAGTAAACTATTTCTTACTTTTGAACTTGGGAGTGGTACAAAAATACACACATATGTTTAGACTGAGATGTCTGGGTATCAATGAGAGCATTTTCTTTTTTTTCAAATGTCAAAATTCCTTTATACCTTACTGGTAGAGAAGTTGTTCTTGGTCATTGAAATTTACAAAACATTCTATATATATTTTCCTATTCACTCAAGGATGAAACTTTTGTATTCAGATATTTTCCTATTTCGATATTATCTTGCAGATTCTTATCATGTTAGCATTCAGATATTGTGTTCTCCTCCTATCTGCATTTATGTAACTGAAGAATTTTATATGGTTATGCCTAAAACTATCCTTCTAGTTTGCTTACGCAACATTCTGGGGACAACCTAAAATTTTGTTTCTGATTCATACCTTTTTTCCTTTTTCATGAGAAAATATCTCTTATTCACACTGACCATTGTCTGCTGTAACTCTATATTTGGCTGTAAACTTTATCATCTATAATGGATTTGCTCGAGCTGATGAACTAGACGTAGAGTGACACATTGTGGTTTGAACCAATATAATTCCAAGTGTGACTTTCTTATTTTTCTGCTGGTTTTTACCTGGTGTTTGCTAGCTTATTCATCTGTTGCTCGCTGGTATGTTTGCCAAGTGTTTGTGTATTGGTTCTTGTTCAGTTTTCTCACCACAATCACTTGAGTAGACAATGAGGGACTGCTTTTGAGACACCATAATCATAAAATCTTGGAACTCTGCTTTTTCATTCATTTACACTTGTCCATATGGTAACATGTAAACTACCCTTTTTTTCCAAATTTTCTATGGAACTCTGACTAGAATGTACCATGGCAGGTTAATATAAGAAGTGCTGATGAGGTTATTGTGATTGGTGCTGGTCTTTCTCTGTCTTCATCAGCTTTTGTTCTGTAGGTAATTTAATTTTAGAAGTGTAGAAAATGTATTTTGATAAAATAACAGGTTTCTTTTCTTTTCAAGTATTGACTTTCATCAGCCCTTGTCAAGGTATAAAGAAGAAAGTCTTCTGTTGTGCTTTAGAATTATGATGCTGAATGTTTCTTTCATTTTCATTAAGTTTTAGGTATTGATAGAGTACTCTGTTTGGAAGTGGAATTTTCTCTTCGTTCATCTCTTAGCTTCTTGTTTTGAGTTGCATGTTTTGTTGCTTCAGTTGTTGCTTTGCATGGTAGTAAATCTTGCTATACCCTGCTGTTTCGTCAAGTTTTGGAGTTATTACAAATTTAATTTAAACTTTATATGCTTACATGTGGAAACTAGCTTAAGTCTTATGTTCTTAATAATAAAAGGACTTTTTTTTTTACAATGTGCAGGTATATTGAGATGATTTCTTTGGGGCAATTCTTGACAACATTTGTAGTTGAGGCCTTTAGAATGGAAGAATGTATTTCACTAATTTTTGTATACATTTCTTGTTTTGTATTTAGTGATAAAGGAATCTGAATTGGGCATAAATTATGTTGTAATATGATTTCTTAAGCCTAGACTAGTAGACTAAATATTGTAATTACATTTGAGTAATTAATAAAAATCTATTTATGTTACCTTATTTGGCTTCAACTTTCATATTTGTTTTCCTAGTTTTGTGTAAGTAAAAAAAGATTATGTTTCTCTAAGCTAATATAACACATGTGTTATACTAAAGTGTAGTATAACACAAATAATGTGTTATACTAAAGTGTAGTATAACACAAAAAAAGTGTTATACTAAAGTGTAGTATAACACAAATTTATAAGTATTGAAATGTGTTATATAATCGACTATAAATAACATAATTAAACACTTATCTATTTATTAAAATAACACAGAAATTGTGTTATCGTTGACAGTATAATAACACATCTGTATAACAATGATAAAGTGTTATGTAAAGTACCATGACCTACGATAACATAGTCGGTCTTAACACATCAAAAAGTGTTATGGTATGTTTTGATAACACATTTTCGGTGTTATTAAAAGCATTTTTTCTTGTAGTGGGATATCGCTGCTCATACTCCTTCAGCTATCGTGATGCATAAGCTATAACCTTCTCGTTCTGCATCAACGAACAGCCCAAACCCAGCCTTGACGCATCGCAATAAACAACAAATTTTCCTTCCTCCGAAAGAAGACTCAACACAGGTGCAGTAATAAGTCGCCGCTTCAACTCTTGAAAGTTGTTCTCACACTTGTCTGACCAGACGAACTTCAAATTCTTCCGTGTCAATTCTGTCATCGATGCCGCTATCTTCGAGAAGCCTTCCACAAACTGCCTGTAGTAACTTGCCAAATCGAGAAAACTCAAACCTCCGAGGCGTTCTTTGGTCTCGGCCAATCCCTAATCGCCTCCACCTTAGATGGATCCACCTTAATCCCATCTGCATCAACAATATGTCCAAGAAATGTCACCTCTGGTAGCCAACACTCACACTTCTTAAACTTGGCGTACAACTGTTACTCTCTCAATCTCTATAGAACCTGTCAGAGATGAAACTCGTGCTATGCCTCTGAATTGGAGTACACTAAGATGTCGTCGATGAAAACAATAATGAACTGATCCAGAAAGTCCTTGAACACCTTGTTCATTAGGTCCATGAAGGCTACTGGGGCATTGGTCAAACCAAACGACATGACCAGAAACTCATAATGCCCATACCTCGTTCGAAAGGCCATCTTCGGTATGTCCTCATCCTTGATCCTCAACTGTTGATAACCAGATCGAAGATCAATCTTTGGGAATACTGTCTCACCTTACATCTGATCGAACAAGTCGTCAATCCTTGGTAGAAGATACTTATTCTTGATAGTTAACTTGTTCAATTTCCTGTAGTCTATACACATTCTCAGAGTCCCATCCTTCTTCTTCACAAACAAAACTGGGGCACCCCATGGCGAGAAGCTTGGCCTGATGAACCCCAAATCCAGAAGCTCTTGTAATTGTATCTTTAACTCCTTCAATTATTCCAGTGCCATTCTATATGGTGCCCTCGACACTAGTTCTGTCCCCGGCACCAACTCAATGATGAACTGAATCTCTCTGTGCGGTGGCAACCTTGGTAAGTCCTCAGGGAATACATCTAAGAATTCACAAATCAATCTGGTCTCTCCCGGCCCTGCTGGTAGTACTCTGGTGGTATCTACCACACTGGCTAGGAAACCTATACATCCTCCCTGTAATAGGTCCCTAGCTCTCAACGCTGAAATCATAGGTATGCGGGGTCCACACACCGCTCCCACGAAGACAAAGGATCATCTCCCTCTGGCTAAAACTTCACCATCTTCTTCCTACGGTCAATAGTAGCCCCATATCTGACCAACCAATCCATTCCTAGAATCATGTCAAAGTCCTCCATATCTAGCTCAATCAAATCTACAGAAAGTTCTCTACCATCAACTATCACTGCCAGTGCTCTAATCCATCTCCTAGAACCTACCAGTTCCCCTGTAGGCAGTATAGTCCCAAACCCCGCAGTACGGTACTCACTAGGCCTACACAATATATCAATCACCTTACTAGAAACAAAAGAATGTGTAGCACCAGAGTCAATCAATACAGTAAAAGGAGAGCCAGCGCTAGAAAGCTGACCTGTCACTACTGAGGGACAAGCCTCGACCTCTGCCTGCGTCAGAGTGAACACTCGAGCTGGAGTCAAGTTGTCCACCTTCCCTACTTCCCCTTTCTTACCACCCCGCACACATAACAGGCCTTAGCCTGACATTTGCCTGGATGACGTCTTCTGCACCTCCTGCACTTAGGATAGCTTCTCCATGAATCACCACCTCCATGACGGCCACCCTGGGTACCCCGACCTCTCCTATCAGGACCAGGAGCAGTCGAAGTATCAGGGGTCTTCCTCTTCAGATCATTGGGGCCTCTGCCCCTACCAGACCTAGAGAATAGAGGCACCGCCCTGCGGCCCTCCCGCCTTACCGCACTCTCCCTCCAGATCTTATTCTCCGCTTCCTCAGCGGTAAGAGCCTTCTCAACAGCCTGGGCATAAGTTGTTCCCCCAGGAAATGTTGTAATCCTTACATCTCGGGCTATCATAGCATTAAGCCCTCTGATGAATCTATACTGTCTCGCTACATCGGTAGGCACAAGATCTGGTGCGAACTTCGCAAGTCTGTCAAATTTTAGGGCATATTCTGTAACTATCATATTGCCCTGAACCAATCCCACAAATTCATTCACCTTCGCTGCCCTAATGGCAACATTGTAATACTTCTGGCTGAATAAATCCTTCCCAACTCAGAGTGGTAACATCCCTAGTCTATGATGCCACTTCCCATCAGATGCGGGCATCCTCTCTCAGCATATAGGTGGCACAGGCCACCCTGTCATGACCCCATATCCTCATAAAATCCAGAATAGTGGTGACCATACTCATCCACTATTCAGCCTTTAGTGGATCTGAACCTCCCTCAAAAGTTGGAGGATGCTGCTTCCTGAACCGCTCATACAACGTCTCCCATCTGTTCCCAACCTTTGCTGGCTGTACAACTGGTACCACTACAGGTGGCACAATAGGGGCAGTACTCCCTGATGGAGCCTGCTGTTGCAGAATTCGAATATACTCAACCTGGCTCTGATACAAAGTTGTAACGCCCTAGATAGCCAAGACCATTACACTGTGTGTTTATAAAGGTGCAAGACTTGCTAATCAAGTCATTTAGTTAAAACATATTACTAAAAATATAATTGAACTAGGGTTAAAAGATTTCGGTCATAAAAGTTACATTTCATATAATCAAACATTTTGTGCATGGGATCCCAAAAGTAATAACATTTAAAAGATGATTCACAAAATTTCAGGATAAAAGTACAGCTACTATCCACTTTAAGGGCAAAACAGACATTTAGGCTTTTCCCATCCTGTACCACTCCTCGGTCGTGGCAGCCGATCAGCTGACTATGTACATTCAGCCCCAAAGCTCTCCAACTCAGGATTGGTCCACTTTTTCCTTGCCTTTACCTGCACCACGTAGCACCCGTGAGCCAAGGCCCAGCAAGAAACCAGATAACAGAGCATAATCATTAAGCAATCAATTTACAAATCAACAATCAGACAACTCATTAAGCATAACCACATGCTCAACCATCCATAATAGTTACATAATCAGGCATTCAACATACCAACTTCATCAATTATCATTAATAACCAATTCATATATTAACCAGGGTAGACGCCCTTAGGTCGCACCCCCTATTTATCCCACTGACTTCGGCCAGCTTAAACTGAGCTTAGTGAATATTAAGCTATCCTCAGCTACCAGTGGCCGAGCCGCGCCCTATGCGCAAATACTGATTCCAGCACTCTTAGGCCGCTTATCATATGTCCCATGGCATAATACGATCTATGACATCAGACATATATAAGGAGCTCTTAGTCCCATCATTAACACATAACCGGGTGCAGTTTCTTACCTTTAGATTCCGATAGCTTGATTAATGAAACCGACCCTCAAGCACGATCTCGTCCAAGCCCTAACGTACACCTAGTCACAGCCATAAATTAGTATCATCACCAAACTTCAATTCCAAAACCTAGCCTCGAGACTAACCCCAAGCCCTCAGGAAGCCCCAATTCCACCAAACGGGGTGGTGGAATCAAACACCGAGCCCCTGGGCCAAAAACCCTAAGAAATAATCCAAAAACCCTTTTTTGGAAACAGGGTAGCGCTATAGCGCCACGAAGAGGGCGCTATAGCACTACAAACAGAGCCAAAATTCCCAAATAGCCCAGGCCTAACTTTGTAGCGCCCAAAGGCTAGCGCTACAACGCTAGTTACAGCACTCAACTTCTCAGATTTGTCTTCTTCAAATTTCCTCGAACTAAACTTCTCCAATACTCCTCCAAACCTTAACCATACCCCAAAACAAGCCTACCAGCATCTATATCTCACCTCACACAACCCAACAACACAAAACCTAGCCACATGCACCAACAACACAAGGAAAAAGCCATGCTTGAGCTTGAAGCTCAAAAACTCAACAGAAAACCATAACAGTCCAGAATTCGAATGACCAAATACAGAGTTTCTTACCTTTAATGGGGAAATTCGACCTTAGGCTATCCTCCACACCTTCTCAGCTTTCAACTCTCAAACCCTCAGGCTTAATTCCCTAGAATTCCCATCCAAAACTCAGTTAAAAAATCTATTTCAACACAAAACTAGAAACTCAAGAACAACCATGAAACTTACCTTAATTGGGTGAGTAACTTCTATTAATCCTCAAGATTTTTCAAGAGCCCTAGCCCCAAGCTCCAGCCCAAATTTTCCCTGAGTTACAGCTCCAAAAATCCTCAAGAAATGAAGAAATCCTAAACCGAGAGAGAGAAAAGAGACTTTTGTTTTTCCTTCTTTCTTCCCTTCTTTCCTTTTCCTTTTAGTTTCCTTTAGTTTCTAAACATTCCACTAAGTCATAAAGCAGATTGGTACTTATCTCTGTTTTAAACCAAATGAACAATTTGATCTCTCATTTAAATCCTAATCCTTTAATCCCTTAAAGGGAATTTTGGTCATTTGTTCTCGAATATATATCCTAAACTCCCAGAAATACCCCCAGACTCATCCTAAGCCGGGTATAAATTCTAACTGTGAATTTTTCGCTAAACCGCTCACTAGGATCGCCTCGAGTCATAAGCTACAAATATATATCCACATAATAATGTGGTCTCAACAATTTATTACAAAATTTTACCTTTATGCCCTTAACGGGACAAAATTACAAATATGCCCTTATAACCTAATCAAGGCCTACATGCATACTATTACACATAGTCATGCATCACATATATCCAAATAATCATATAAGCATGCTTATCACATAATCATGCATTTAATCATTTAAATCACACATAATCCAGTTATGCCCTCCCGGCACACAAATCAAGGCCCTTAAGCCTTATTAGTAATTTTGGGTCGTTACAATAGCTCCATAAATCCCCAGGGTGGCTCTATCAACATCATATCAAGGTAAGAGTTGATAGAAGGGTAAAACTATAATTTGGAAATTTGAGAAGAATTTTATTCTTTAGGTCAAGTATACAATTATATGATAATTGAGATTATATAATTAATTTGGAATTGATTATTAAATTTTCGAAAATATGTTTATTAATTTAAATATATAATTTCAAAATTCATATGTATAATTAAATAAATTAATTATTTTATTTGAGTGGGAGAAAATAAAATTGGTAAGTCAAAAACAGTTTTAATTTATTGAATGTTAAAAGATGATGATAATGATGATCATTAATTTGAATTTTGAATTTAAAATTTAAATTTTGAAATATGGTTGTCATATTTTCCTTAAAAAGATAAATACCTTATTTTGTGGAAGATTGATTTGTTGGATTAGCTTATACAGGATCTTTATTTATTTTCATGTATATCTAATATTAAACAAATTAATACGAGATAGCCTAAAACATGTTTCTAAAATTGAATTCAAGAGAAACAAAGAATAGAATACTTACAGTATACGCAGCGGAATTAAAGAGTCCTTCCTTCAGTTTCTCTAACTCTTGTATCCTTTCTGTCGCAGAGTATTATCAAGAAACTGAACTGATCTTCTATTTTCTTCACAATCTTCCAATGTATCCTTAGAACCACCTAGACTAGTGTGGGCAATTCTCAACACATGAGATAGATATAAAGAGAAGAAGAGAAAATAACAAAGTGGCTTAGAAAAGGACTTGTGTTTAGAGAGAATCTAAAACTATCAGAAAATCTGACTTGTGACTTATCAAACTTCTGTTTTGACTTCTCTCTAAGCACTCCTTTTATAGACTCAATTATGCCATTTAATTTAATTAAAAAATCAATAAAATAATAGTCATTTTGAAGCCCTAGGTCGAAATTTTCATGGGCTATAGGCCCGTGAAATTTCTCATTTGATTATAAGCCCATTGGACTTAAAATCAAGGCCTGTATTATTTTCTATTGATTTAATTAATTAAATAATTATTTAAATCCTTTATCAAATTAATTATTTATAATTTGAACCTTGATTTAAACTTATTTATTAATTTAGATACCAATTTATCTTAATTAATAAATCTGCCATAATTTCTCTTTTCTTCTCAAAATTACACAACTCTGTGAAACTATCCAAAATTGACCTGGTCAACTTTGATAATTCTAATTGATGATTAAATTAATTAATTGAGACTATCTAGATGATTTTATCCAAGGTACAATGGGGACCATGGGCCTATGAAATCAAGCTCCAATAAGTTATCATAAATCTAACAAATAAATTTACTAACTTATTAATTCCCCGTGACTCCACTATAGACTTGGAATTGCACTCTTGAATTCATAGAACGCTCTATAACAAATATAGATACGCTATTAATTACCATTGTTACAACCATAATTGTCACTCAATCCTCTATAGACGGTCTACAATGAGATAGGACTAAAATATCGTTTTACCCCTCATTGTATTTTATCCTTAAAACACTTAGTTCCTTGTAAATGATATTTCAGTAAACTAATTTAATTACTGAAATGAGATCTCTATCATTTAACACCTTGAACCAAACTAAAAGAAAACCATCGTTTCACTTCTTCATCAGAAGCTATAGATGTTCATATCTATGATTAACACTCTCACTCAATTATACTATCGAGTTCCCAAGATGTAAGTATGGGCTAGTCCGTAGGGTAAGCTGGTAACGAACAAGTCAAAGAACTCAAATAATACAATCAGTTAGAATACTAACCACTCAGAATTGAGATTGAATTGACCTATGGTCAACTATATGATATGACTAGAATAGATAATAACGGTATGTTTACTTATCTTATCAACTATCAATATCGGTCCAGTCCGATGTAACAAATACATCCGATCTTATCTACTTTGCTAATATTCTGGAAAGAACATAACACTATAATGTGTAAGTAGATCATATCGTAGATTGGCAAGTCAGTGTAAATCCAGTGCACTGACTAATCTTAGGACTAACTTATTTTGAACATATAATCATATTTATATTCCACTGTGATTACGTCACTATAAATAAGATTAGTTATATGCTCGGGATTTAATAGAAGTTTATATTAAACAAATAATCATGAAAATAGAACATGTGAGCAAAGTGATTGACCAAGTCAAAAAATGATTTCTATTCTTTTATTGATAATAAAATGAGATTACAAAGAATTTGAGTTTTAATTAGGGCATAAAACCCCAACATGATTTTAGTTGAATAAATAAATAAAAGAAAAATGCAATATCCCTGAAAAGAGAATATAGAAGTTCACACATGACATAGTCCAAGGACTATACCATGCATGTACCACTACAATGATATTGTATCAGTGTTGTTTTTATTTATCTATTTAATTAATTTATAATTTGAAAATAGGTATTTTCAAATTTGGTTAGTTAGATATTTACCTAAATAAATTCCTATCATCATTATGATATTATTATTATATTACTATTATTATTAAGAATAATAAGGTAATACAATAATCTCTATATGTATGATATAGAATAATAAGAAGAGAAGAGAGACAACACAAGAAATAATTCAGAATAGTTTCAGAATTTTTGTCAGACAAAATATTATCTTCTTCTTCTTTATTCTAACCTTTCTCAGACCATAATCCAAGTTCTCATGTGTTGAGAAATACTTGTTATTCCTAAATTACAAACTCATGTTCTCTATGTGTCCACACACATCTTGAGGTGTAGAGAATACTCTGGAGGATCGTGGTTTGAGTACTCAATGCGTTGGATAGAAAGATCAATATATATATGAAAAGACTCAAGGACACTTGATAGGCTTCAAAAGGTAAATTCTCATATTCTTGAATATTTATTTATATGTTTATATGAAATATATAAATATATTGTATATTTATGTATATGTTGCATGATTAATAATATTGTATGTTAATGTTTTTGTCTAGATATTTTCTTGATCATATAAACTGTATATATGAGAGATGGAAAATTTTGTTGTTGTATACAATGGGCCCACCACACATATTCCCCTACGTACTCTGATTGTTTTTTCAACATTTACTGCTTCTTAAATCATTGGAGGAAGTGGAAGAAGGCAGCTTAAAGCTTAGAGTTGGGAACGGAGTGTTCGTTGCGGTCCAAGCTAGAGGAAGAGCTCGCCTGAAGTTCGAAAATAATATTTAATTTTGAAAGATGTATATTTTATCCTGGATTTTAGTAGAAATTTCATTTCAGTTTCTGTAACGCCCTACTTCCTTAGATTCGTTACTAAGTAAGTTAAAATCGTGTCATTAGCTTGCAAATCAAGGTTTTAGGTTGAAAGTGTAGCTAAATTGTAATAAAAGTATTTTAAAGGCATTTAATATAAAAATGCGGTCATTCATTGAAAACGTAAAGAGTTATACAATGGGATCCCAAAATGTTGTTAGAAAATACTTTACATCTCAAAACACATTTAAGGTCGACTTAGGCGACAAATCTACCAATACATTACATCTTCCCAAAATAACCCTGGTCGTGGCAGCCAGGTAGGCCGAACTTATACCCGTCACTCCACGCTCTCCGTACTCATGGTTGTTTGACCTTTCCTTTGCCCTTACCTGCACCATAGAGCACCCGTGAACCGAAGCCCGACAAGAAAACTCAACACAAAACATATATCATATGCATATCAATCCACATTATATAACAAAACAGCCAACATGCTAAACATATAGTGACCAACGTTCTCGGTCGCGTGCTCAAAAAAACATCCTATGCGCCTTACCGGGCCCTGGGTTCGCAGTCTTCGTCGAGAGGATGACTCAAGCATCCTAGGAGGGTCTCTCCCTAATGACCTGCACTTCGCATGCTCAATGTCGATCCCAGCCCCTTGCCATACTCGGCTTCCTACCGTTCTCGGTCTTCGCCCTTCCTGGCCTTTGCTATTTCCGGCCTTCGCCATTCACTCATAAATATGCATCACATAACATAATATCAACATATATTTAAACATATACTAAACATAAACAACAGGGTTACGACCTGCAATTCAATCAATAGGGCCACGCCCTGTTCTACGGGTACAATAGTTTTCTTACCTGTGTCTCGTGTTATCTGAGCACCGCAATCCCGAGCACAGTCTTCTAATTTGAGCCTTGTTGAACACCTAGTCACAACACATTGATAATAATCAACCATCAAGTTCTATACCAATAAATCACTTCGAGCTATAATTCTAGCGACCGAGACCTTGGATTCTACCAAACCGGGTAGTAAAATCCTTCCTGAGCCTTAACATTTGAGTTCCCGAGCTAAAAACATTCAAACAGCCAACATTTCACATGTGAGCGGTGGCCCAGCCCCTTAAGGGCTGTGGCACGCTCAAGTCAGAGGAGAAAATTCCTCTCTACTGAGGGACATGAGTCGCGACGCTCCAAACCATGAGCCGCGGTGCGCCTAGCAAATCAGAGGCCTTCTAGCCTCTTCCAGCACACGGGTCGCGGCGCCTGAAGAACAAGGTCGCAACTCGAGCCTCCAAACCCAAAAAATCACCATTTATTCAGCATATTTCTCTTAACCTAACCCATGAATTCTCACCTCAAATACCAGCTAAACCCAAAACTAAGCCTAGATTTCCCTTCAACACAACCTAGGCTCCATAACAAATCCATAGACAATCCCATAAACTCAGCCAACACCTATAATTAAATTTAAAATCCATTTCACATGCAAACTTATAACTCTTAACAAGATTCAGTAGAAACTTAAACAATTCAGTGCTAGATTTCTTACCTCTGGAATGAGTTCAATCCTTGAGCTACTCCCCAAGCACTACAAGTCCATTTCTTCAACTTTCCTTAGTTTAAAGTCCCCAAAATTCATCAGCCACCAAGCATAGTGAGGGGGAGAGAAAGAACAGTGAAAAATAGAGAGAGAAGCAGAGAGAGACTTATGTTTTTCCCAAATCCTTCTAAAGTCTCAGCTTCCTAAACCATATATGTCCATTTACCAAAATTATAAGATGCCCTTAAGCTAATCTTAACCCTCAAGTGCCACCAAGGGAAATTTCGTCATTTTCCACGTCCCGCTAATTCCTCAAGTGTTCCTATAAATCCTCGTTTAATCCAGACATGTCCAAATAATTAATAAATTATGACCCATTACTCGATAAATCCTGAACACACATTACGTTCCCAAAATACCCCTAGGCTCCTCCAGAGCCGGGTATTCGACCCTGTTGTGACTTTCTAGCTAAACTGCTCCCTAGGATCATCTCAGTTCGTGCATCGCAAATATATCACCACTCACTCGTGGTATCAATCACAATATACACAAATATTACATGTATGCCCTTAATGGGCTAAAATTACAAATATGCCTCTAATAGTCAAATGGAGCCCACATGCATATTTAATTCACCTAAACATGCATTTCTAATCACATAATCATCAAATTCATGTATTAACATAATTAAATCAACTATTTTCCTCTCGGCATGCTAGTCAAGGCCCTAAGCCTTATTAGCAAATTTTGGATGCTATAGTTTCCATGTTGCAAGTAGAACGATTTGTTATGACTATTACAAGTTCTAATATATCTATTTCTTTAAATGGATCATAAGTCTATATTTCATGCTTGGAAAAAGGGCTTTATATTATGCGACCTAACGAACCCATCGCGCTTTATAATAATTTATTCAAAGTAGCTAAACCTAGGACCAATAAATGTCAAAAGACCGATAACGATAACATGACGTATTTATGTTACTTGAGATTGGGTAACATTGGCTATGATAGAATTCAAAGACCTACAAAGGATGGGCCTTTGAGGGAACTCACCTTAGGTAAATTACATGTCTGTGAATCTTGTCTAGAAGTAAAACTGACCAAGCGTCTATTCTCTGCAAAGGGTGATAGGGCCAAAGAACCACTTGGACTTTTTCATTTAGATATTTGTTGATCTTTGAATGTAGAAGCCAGGGTGGTTTTGAGTATTTCGTCACTTTCATTGATGATTACTCTAGATACTCATGTCTTTACCTGATGCATAGGAAATCATAAACATCTTCAATGTTTCAGGAATTCCTAGCTATGGCTCAGAACCAATTAGGTAAAACGTTAAAGATCTTGCGATCTGATAGGGGTGGAGAATATTTTGATATGCAATTCCAAGATCATTTAACTGGACTTAGGATTTTATCACAACTTACTGCCCCGGGTACTCTGGAACAAAATGGTGTAGCAAAATGCCGGAACAGAACTTTATTGGATATGGTTAAATGCATGCTTAGTTACTCAACTCTAACAACTTCTTTCTAGGGACATGCAATTGAAACTACGAACGACATTCTAAATGTCGTATCATCCAAATCAATCCCCAAAACCCATTAGAACACTGGAATGGTCGTGAACCTAGTTTACATCATTATAGAATCTAGACCCACTCACGTCCTAAGGAAAAAGGAAGGAAAGCTAGAACCGCGAACTGAATTTTGCATGTTTGTTGGCTACCCTAAAGACACTCGGGGTGGAATTTTCTACAATCATTCAGAAAAGAAAGCGTTTACTTCTACGAATGCTACTTTTATGGAAAATGACTATGTCCAAAACTTCAAACCGTGCTGCAAAGTAGTTTTAGAGAAGATGGTTGAAGAATTGACTCCAACCAATGTTCCATTGTCATTAATGCAAGTTGATGATGAAATTCCAACTCTTCATGTCCAACCGACGCAAGTTGATTTAAATGAAGAAAGCACCATTGTTCCTGAGCAAACAGTCACAGAGCCTCATCGTAGTGGGAGGGTTTCTAGGAACCCAATTCGCTATGGTTCGGATGGTGAAACCAATATGATTGTTAGTAACAGTAGTGACGATGATCCATTGTCTTTCAAATAGGCAATGGCTAGCCCTAAAAAGGAACTATGGCTCGAAGCCATGAAACATGTAATGGAGTCCATGTGCTAAAATTACGTATGGGATCTTGTGGAAGCACCTAGGGACTTTAGGGCCATTGGGTGCAAGTGGATCTACAAGAAGAAACGAGGTGTTGATGGAAAGATCGAAACTTATAAATCCCGATTATTGGCAAAGGGTTATACCCAAAGAGAATGTGTGGACTATGAGGAAAATTTTAGTCTGATAGCCATGCTCAAGTCCATTCGCGTGCTCCTATCCATAGCAGTCGCTCTTGACTATGAGATCTGGCAAATGGACATCAAGACAAATTTTCTTAATGGGAAGCTTGACGAAGTCATTTATATGGATCAGCCAGGAGGATTTAAAGTAGCTAGACAAGAAGGAAAAGTTTACAAGTTGAATAGGTCCATTTATGGATGTAAGCAAGCTTCTCATTCCTGGAACCTTAGGTTTGATGAAATAATCAAAACCTATGGCTTTGAACAAAATATTGATGAGCCTTGTGTTTACCAACTGAAGGCAAATCAGATAGTGGTATTCTTGGTTCTTTATGTAGAAGATATCTTACTCATTGGAAACAATGTTAAGGAATTGTCAAATGTGAAAAATTGGCTGAGAACTCAATTCTAGATGAAGGATTTGGGTGAAGCGAGTTATGTTCTAGGTATCCAGATCATTAGGGATAGAAAGAACAAACTCTTAGCTCTATCTCAAGCAGCTTACATTGATAAAGTGCTTGAACATTTTTCAATGACAAATTTCAAGAAAGGACGTTGTGACAGTCATAATCCTGTGATCCATAGGGGAAAGACCGGGTAAAAAGCTGTGCAATCCCACACCGCCTAGGGAAGGTCAAGTGTGATGATTCTAAGACTATTAAGGTATGGGACTACACAGGTGAGTTGAAGAGGGCTTAAATGGATTGATGGGCACTACCTATGCCAATAGGATTCATCTTCTTTTCGGTAGCCCATCACTTGAGAACTCCAAAGTTAAGCGTGCTTGACCTGGAGTAGTCTCATGATGGATGACCTCCTGGGAAGTTTTCTCAGGAAGTGTGCTAGTGAGGACAAAGCACGCTAGAAAGACTCGTGTTGGTTTATAGGGCCAGTCGTCATTCCAGGAAGCAACCATAGTGACGTGGGGCGTTACAAACGTCTACCATCTTGCCATGGAATTCATCTTTTAAAGAAGCAGTCTCCCCAGACTCCTGAAGAGGAAGATGCAATGAGAAAAGTTCCTTACGCATCGGCAGTTGGAAGTCTGATGTATGCTATGTTGTGTACTAAACCAGATATGTACAATGCAGTGGAAGTAGTGAGCAGGTATTAGTCAAACCCAGGACCAGAACATTGGATAGTTGTAGCGTCCCAAAAATTAAGATAGAGAATTTTAGCTTTGGTTAGTGTGCCAGGAGGGCAAGATTTAAATAATGGTGTATTATATGACTAATTATGAATATAAATGCAATTATGTGAATTGAATTGTGTTATATGTGAATTTAATTATGTATAAAGCCCCATGCTTGGTAACCATGGACATTTTTGTAAATTGGACCCATTGAGGGTATGTTTTTTTGAGCTATGTATTAGTGGAGAGTCACAAATATGGTATTTGGTATCTATTAATATTGGTAACTATGAGTAACTTAAGGTTAGTGTTGTTACTGAAATAAGAGTAAAAAGGTGGCATTTTTTATTAAAGGGTGAAAGGACCTAGATACCCTAAAGGGTTAGCCTAGAACTAAGTTAGAGGGAGGGGTAGAATAGTCTTTCGACATTAATTAGACAACCTTTGGCTGAAGGAAATCCATACACGTATAAACACTCTCCCATTCACACTCACTTAGTTCTTCAGAGCTCTAGAAGGAAAAAGGCCAAAAACAAGCTTGAAGATTCTAGTTGTTGAAGAATTTGTCAGTGAATTCAAGTTGTGGAAAGGGATTTACAACCATCTACACCTAGGAATTTCGTATTTGGAGAAAGAGGTAAAGTTTCATTTTTGTGGTTTTAGGTCTTTTTACTTGTTCTTGAGAGTTGAGTTTGTTTGTTTGTTGAAAATTGGATTTTTGGGTTGATGTTTATGATGTTAAACTTGGGAATTTGAGGATTTGAAGCTTGGGAATGGAATTGGAGGCAGCCTAGGGTCGAATATCTCTTTAAGGTAAGGATTTCTTTGAGTTTTTAAGAAAATTTGTGGTTTGGTTTAAGTTTTGTGAAATTTTAAACCATTGATTTGATTAGAGTTTAGATGTGATTTTGGGTTGGTTTTTGGTGCATATGTATTATTTATGTTGTTTATTTAGAGTTTTGGGTCAAATTGGAACTTGCATGCACCTGGGGAATGGTTTGGGCAAGCTTAGGTTCGAAGAAATGGTGGAAAAACCACTGTTCTTTTATGGGTTCTTGAAGGAGCGCTACAGTGCTACTCCTTGGGCGTTACAGCGCAAGGTGTTCTTCTGGGTTCCGAAAGTAGCGATACAACGCTACTTCTTGGGTGCTACAGCGCTAGGCAAAATTCAGGAAGGCAAATTTTTAGTTTTTGAGAATTTGGTCCAGGGGCTTGGGGGTCGATTCCACCACCCCGTATTCTGGATTTGGAGGTCCTGAGAGCATGGGATTGGTTTATGTAATCGAATTGTAATGAGGATGTTATTTATGGTTTGTGACTAGGTGACCGCTTGGGCTTTGGGGACAGTCATGCTCAAGGGCCATCTCTTGTAATCTAGTGCTTGAATAAAAGGTAAGAAAACTATGTATGTGCATAGAGCATGGCTTGGCTCCAATACTTGTGATTTATTTATGCTAAGTTGATATACTATGCATGCTAATTGTGATGATTATGCCTGAATTGTCTGTGATTGATCGGCATGAGCCGGAATCGACAATATGCATTATGAATGAGGTCGTAATGGCAGGGCCACCTAGGGTTACTGTTTACCCTTGATCAACTAAGGTCGGGATCTTGGTGCCTGGTAATGCACCTCTCGGCATAGGCTGCTCGTTTGATTTAGTAACGACTGTGATAATTATTTAATTGCTTTGGGTATTAAACTGAGTTATTATCATATGCTATGCTTGTACGGTTTTCTTGTTGAGTCTTGGCTCACAGGTGCTCTATGGTGTAGGTAAGGGCAAAGAAAAGTTCTACCAGCCATGAGTTCGAGGGCTTAGGAGCAGCGTGTACATGTCTGGTGTACCTGGCCGCCACGGCCGAGGCATTTTGAGGGACTTTGTCAGATGTCCAGTTTTGTTGCTTAGGTTGACTGTATTACGAACTCTTTATTTTGTAAATATGTTCTAAAAATTGTTTTGGGATCCCAATGAAACTGTTAGTAATTTGTTGAAAGTTTAATTCTTTTCAGCGATTTTTTTATCAAGTGTGTTTTAAGTTAAATTAATTACACTTTTGAGTTTAACACCTCAATTAGCAAGTCGAGCACATTTCAAAATCACATAATAATGGCTCTAGGGTAGTAGGGCGTTACAATAACAGTTAAGCATATTCTAAAGTATTTAAGGTGGACTAGGGATTATATGTTAGACTACAATGATGATGTTATGAACCCTGCAGGCTACACCGATTCAGATTTTCAAACTGATGTCGATGATAGGAAGTCTACTTCTGGAATGGTGTTTACTCTTGGGGGTGGAGCTGTGATGTGGAGAAGCGTAAAGCAGTCTACAATCTTAGATTCCACCATGGAGGCTGAGTACATAGTTGCGTCTGAAGCAGCTAAGGAAATAGTGTGGCTAAATAAGTTTTATTCAGATCTTGGTGTTATTCCAGATATGGATAAACCGCTTTTGTTGTTTTGTGACAACATAGGAGCGATAGACAACTTGAAAGAACCTCGAAGTCACAAGAGGAGTAAGCATATAGAAATGAAGTATCACATAATTTGAGAAATGTGAAGGTTATGAAGATGGCATCTGAAGACAATCTTGCAGATCCATTTACAAAGACACTACCATAAGCTACATTTGATAAGCATATCAAGGAAATGGGATTAGTTTCAATTAGTGCAAGTGGGAGTTTGTTGGGGTTTTATGCCCCAATGAAAACTCAATTACTTTATAATCTCAATTTATTATCAATAAAAGAATAGAAATCATTTTAGGCTTGGTCAATCACTTTGCTCACATTGTTTATTTGCATGATTATTTGTATAATATAAACTTCTATTAAATCCTAAGCATGTAGCTAATCATATTTATAGTGACGTAATCACAGTGGAATAGAATTATGATTATATGTTCAAACATAAGTTAGTCCTAAGATTAGTCACTACACAGGATTTACACTGACTTACCAATCTACAATATGATCTACTTACACATTGTAATGTTATGTTCTTTCCAAAAAATTAGTATAGTAGATAAGATCGGATGTATTTGTCACATAGAACTGGACCGATATTGACTAAAGATAAGATAAGTAAACATACCGTTATTATCTATTCTAATCATATCATATAGTTGATCATAGGTCAATTCAATCTCAATTCTGAGTGGTTAGTATTCTAATTGATTGTATTAGTTGAGTTCTTTGACTTGTTCGTTACTAGCTTACCCTAAGGACTAGCTCAAACTTACATCTTGGGAACTCGGTAATATAATTGAGTGGGAGTGTTAATCATAGATATGAACATCTATAGCTTCTAATGAAGAAGTAAAACAATGGTTTTCTTTTAGTTTGGTTTGAGGTGCTAAATGATAGAGATCTCATTTCAGTAATTAATATTAGTTTACTAAAATATCATTTACATGGAACTAAGTGTTTTAAGGATAAAATATGATGAGGGGTAAAACGACATTTTAGTCTCATCTCATTGTAGACCGTCTATAGAAGATTGAGTGATAATTATGGTTATAACAATAGATAACTAATAATGTATCTATATTGCTTATAGAGTGTTCTATGAATTCAAGAGTGCAATTCTGAGTCTTTAGTGGAGTCACGAGGAATTAATAAGTTAGTAAATTTATTTGTTAAATTTATGATAACTTATTGGAGCTTGATTTCATAGGATAATTCCCCACAGTACCTTGGATAAAATCTTTTAGGTAGTCTCAATTAATTGATTTAATTATCAAAGTTGACCAGGTCAATTTTGGATAGTTTCACAGAGTTGTGCAATTTATATAAGAAAAGTGATTTTAGAGCTAATTTATTAATTAAGACAAATTGGTGTCTAAATTAATAAATAAGTTTAAATCAAGGTTCAAATTATAAATAATTAATTTGATAAAGGATTTAATTAATTAATTAATTAGTTAATCAATAGAAAATAATACGGTCCTTGATTTTATGTCCAACGGGCTTATAATTAAATGGGAAATTTCACGGGCATAAAGTCTATGATAATTTCGACTTAATGGCTTATATTATATATTATTTTATTGATTTTTTAATTAAATAAGTAAACTAATTGAGCCTATGAAAGGAATACTAAGTGAGAATTGAAAACAGATGAATAGATGATCAGAAGATCTAGTTTTGATGCTTTTGGGTTTTAGACACTCTCTACAACAAAATTCATTTTCTAAGACTCAATATTCTCTTCTCGTCTTCTCTTTGTGTCTATCTCATGTGTTCAGAATTGCCCACTCTAGTCTAGGTGATTCTAAGGATACTTTGGAAGATTGTGAAGAAATTTGAAAATCAGTTCAGTTTCTTGGTGATAATCAGCGACAGAAATGATACAAATGTTAGAGAAACTGAAGGAATGACTTATTCATTCCGCTGCATATAATGTAAGCGTTCTTATCATTATCTTTGTATAAATTAAATTATAGTTGTTGGTATTAAATGATCAAATCAAATGTAGGCAACGAAATATATGAACCCATTTTAATATATATTAATACCAGCCAGGATCATACACATATATAAATATTAAATCAAATACAAATTGATCAAGGATTACCTCTTGTAGCCTATCAAGTGTCCTTAAGTCTTTTTGTATAAATCAATGATCTTCCTATCTAGTGTTTTGAGATCTCACATCCTGATCTTCCAAACCAATCTTCAAACACACATGGACGTATGTAGGCACGTAGGATTCAAAAAGTTTATTTATGTGACTCTTTAGATGTACTTAACACGTGAGATTTAGAGAGTTTTGACAGAGAGAATGTTTAGAATAGTTTTCAGGTTTAGAGAAAAATGTCACTTTAGAGAGTGTAACGACCCAAATTTGCTAATAAGGCTTAGGGCCTTGATTAGCGTGCCTGGAGGGCAATAGGTGAATTATGGATATAATATGTGAATTTATGTGAATATGTGATAGAGATGCATGTTTAGTTGAATTAAATATACATGTGGGCCCCATTTGGATATTAGGGGTATGTTTGTGATTTTAGCCCGTTGAGGGCATAAATGTGATAAATATGATATGTATGTGATTTATCTGTGTAGCACGATCCGAGACAATCCTGGGGAGCAGTTAGCGAGAAAGTCACAACGGGGTTGAGAATTCGACTCAGGGCGAGTCGAGGGGCGTTATGGGTATTAGGTGTTTTATGGGGTTATCGGGTTATGAAAATAAATATTTGGAGATATATTTGAGGTTAGAATGTCTAGAAAGGAATATTGGGGAAATTTACCATTTTTCCCTCGGGGACATTTCCGGTACCCTGAGCCTTGAGATAACAGTTACAGGGGCTCGAGCCCTAATCAAATCTATATTTAACAACTGAGCCAAGCCCTAATCACATGCATCATGTACTGGGTGTAGTTTCCTTACCTCTAGTCCAAGCTGAAGTTAGTTAACCACGAACTCCGAGCACGAACCTATTCCAAGCCCTAGCGGTACCCTAGTCATAACCATAATAAATGATATCCATCAATATCGTTTAAATAAAGACTTCTGGACCAAGTCCTAGCCTTCGAAACCTCGAATTCTACTAAACTGGATGGTAGATTCCTTCTTGAGCCCTTATGTTTGATTTCTTGCCACCAAAAACCTAACTTGGCCAAAATTTCCCATTTTGAGAGGCATTGCGCCTCTCCTCAAGTCAAAGAGCCCAACCTCTGTTTTATCTGGACAAGGGTCGCGGCACCCTAGGAACAGGGTCGTGGCGCAACCCTGCGAAACCAGTTTTTCAAACATTTCTCTGAGCTAATTCCCTTTAAATTTACCCTAAAAACAGTACCAAACCCCCAATTGAGTTCCAGAACATCATCAGTACGTCACAGGCAGCAAAGGAATAAAAAACTCACCAAAACCATAAAATTCAATCAAGCTTAAGAAACTTAAGGAAAACAAAACTCAGAAACTTAAAAGCTCAAATTACCTCTAGTGCAGTAGATTTTCTGCTGAATCCCCAAGTTATCAAGATTCTAATATTCCCTAGAATCATTATGACTCTAACCTTGCTTGAATTCTAGCTCTAAAACTCGAGTTTCCTTCGAAAACGCTAACGAGCGTGAAGAGTGGACGGGAGAGAGAGAATGAGAGTGAGACTTAAGTTTCTCTGAGTTAATGAACTCTGCCGAATCCTTATATTCGAGCGGTCCCAAATGACCAAAATGCCCCCACTCATCCGCTTCTCTCTCAACACCCTATAAGGGTAAAAATGTCATTTTCACTCTTTAATCCCACTCTATACCAAATTTTCCCCAAAATAATTCTGCTAAACCCAGAATATTGCTATTTCTCCCAAATATAACTCACTACAATGAGTCCCGGTGACTCTCCAGATCACCCAAAATACCACTTGGCTCACCCCGAGCTGGGTATTTTTCCTCATTGTGACTAAACCACTACTTGCTCCCTACGACTGTCTCGTGTCGAATAACTTAAACATATCTACATAATAATATGGTCTCAATCAATATGCACACACATATATACACATATGTCATCAACGGGTCAAATTACGAAAATACCCTTCTAATAAGAAACGAACCCACATGCATGCTTAATACACCTAAACATGACAATATAGTCATATTATAATATAACTCACATAATTCATATAATAATGCATATCATCACATAATAATGCAATTAAATCAATTATTGTCCTCCTGACCCCTAATCAAGGCACTAAGTCTTATTAGAGAAATTTGGACGTTACATCACTGGTGGTGCCGGTGGCGGCGGTACGAGGGTGAGTGGTTGTGGATGGGTGAGAGGAGATAGGAAGAAGATGATACTTTTATGGTTTTTTTTAATTTATTATTATTAGCAAAATGGTTGAATGTAGGCTATAGTGCAAATAAACTATAATTGAGGTCTATTCCAAACATTACTCATTTAAAATTTGCAAATAATCTCAAAAACATACCGGGACTCTTTCGAAACATGACACGAGTAGTAGAGCAGAGGTATCTCAAATATTAATTAAAATATGTATTTTAAAAAAAAAAAGCTTATGTAGTACTAGTGTTCATTTACATGGTATGAGAGGTTTCCCACATAAGCCTTTGTTACCAGAGTAGGTACTCGCCGGAAAGTTACTCAGTGGTTTACCATCAGGAATTTCCCCGACCAGAAGATTATTTGACAAATCTAACTCTTTCAACTCTCTCAACTTTAAATACTCATCAGGAATTTCGCCAGTGAACTTGTTCTTCTGAAGCTTTAATGTCTGCAATGAGCTCAGATTTGACAAAGCTTCTGGCAACTCTGAACTCAACTCGTTTGAGCTCAAATCCAAACTCTTCAACGACTTGAATCTCCCAATGGTTGATGGCAATTTTCCTTTCAAAAGGTTATGTGACAAGTTTAGCGACTGAATCATAGGCTCCCTTCCCTCTCCTCCACTATGTTCAATTTCCTCTATTCCATTTGTGAAACTGTTATCAGAAAGGTCTACGAATGTTAAAAAATCCATGTCAGAAATTTGACTGATTGATCCACTGAGATTGTTTGAATGAAGGTCAAGAACACCTAGTCTGTGCAAATTCGATATCGAATCTGGGATTTTTGATTCGAGTGAGTTTCTGGAGAGGTTCAGTAGGTAGAGGCTAGACAGTTTGTCAAGCCAGGTTGGTATTGAGCCAGTGATGCTGTTACCAGATAAGTCCAGTTCCTGAATTTGGTTTGGAATTGTCTTCAACAACTCTGGTAGTTTTCCTTCAATTCTAGACCCCGCCAAGTAAATCCGAGAGACTGAAGAAAGCTGAGTAAGCCATTTCGGGATAGAGGAGAGGTTTAGAGAATTGAATGACAAATCAAGAGTTTCAACATTTTGGAGGGAAGACATTTGAAGAGGTAATGGCCCTTCAATCAAATTATGAGAAACATCCAATAGTGAGAGTTGAGAAAGCTGACCGAATGATTCTGGAATTCGACCCGTGAATCGATTTCCACTCAGATAAAGCTCTGATAAAGACGACAAATTACCCAAACTAGAAGGAATCTCTCCTTCAAGTTTATTATAACTTAAAGAGACTCTCTGCAGAGAAACCAGATTTCCAAACATTGCTGGGATTTTCCCACTGAGACCATTTAGTTGAAGTCTCAGAAAGCCTAGTGATTGCATTTGGTTTGAGCTCAATGGAAAAGGAATCGAACCCTCGAGAGAGTTGTTGTTTAAGTACATAACCGAAATGGAGCTCAAATCAGCTACAGATAATGGGATTTTCCCAGACAAGAGATTGGAGGATAAATCAAGCTCTTTCAGAGCCTGCAAATTTCCAATTCTCTCTGGAATATTACCAGTTAGAGAATTCTCTTCAAGATCTAAATATTCCAAACGTGTCAAATTCGAAATATCTTCTGGAATCACTCCCGAAAATTTGTTTGAATTGACATATAAACTCCTGAGATTTTTAAGGCTTCCCAGGCTAGAAGGGAGTGACCCGGAAAGCCCATTCTCGTGGAGAGCGAGTTGCTCAAGTTTAGATAACATACCAATGCTTTCTGGAACTTGACCAGTGAGGATGTTCCCGTGAAGGTCGAGCTCTGTGAGATTCGGAAGATGAAGGCCAATGGAAGTTGGGATTGACCCAGAAAGCCCAAGGAGGCCACTGAGATCAAGAACTTGAAGAGAAGACAAAAGCGTTATCGAAGGAGATAAGTTACCATTCATCTGGGACTGGAAAACAGTCTCCTCGGTTGAGATGAAGCCTGGGAGACGAAGCTCTGTGACTCTTCCAGTGGCATTATCACATACTACTCCTTCCCATTTGCAACAACTGAGACCATCGACCCACTTCGACAATCGATCAGAAGAATCATATGAAATCCCAGATTTGAAACTGGTTAAAGCTTCAAGGTCATCTGGGTTGCATGAAACGTTAACGCTACTCTGTCCTTTGCCGAGAGTGAAGACATTAATGAGAACTGCTAAAACCCAGAAGCAGTGAATACCCATTTTAGATTTTCAGCACTATCTATCTGTTTCTGGGATTTTAACTGGAACAATTAGTCTTTGAGTTTAAGGCTTAAGTTGGCTTTGTGCTGTATCAGTTTTCAGAATCCGGAGAAGAGAAACAGAACACCGGATAGGTCAAAATGTAATGTTTGTTTTCTCACGTTTTTGTCGTCTTTACAGATTGTAGTTGATGAAAAGCATATTTATGTTAAATCACAGAGGGCCCTCACCCCTTTAGCAACGGATTTATAAAGAATATTGTCATTAAAAAATGTCGAAATACTGCCCTAAATGATTATAAAGTTGCGTTTTGGTAAGAAAAATCCAAACTGGATACTGTTACTCTTTTTTTTTTTTGAAACAGTAAATGGTTAATGACTGGTCCCAGTAAGTAATAAGATTCTCCTCCACCAAGCAATTTGACTAAAAAGCATTTACTCGTTTGTTATACTCGGTTTTGAATAAGCATTTAAATTTATACATAGTACTATAAATTTAGATTCAAATAAAATTTTATCTATATATCCAAACGGTAATCATTTATATTTAATTAAATTTAAATTTATAATTCATATAACTAACATCAGTTTGATAAAATTGATAAATTTTTGTCAATTAAATTTGAATTTAGAATTCCAAATATAAACAATTGTACAATAAAAGTTACTTAATATGTATAATTTTAAAATATAAAGTATCAAATGAACATTACTGTAAACACAAATTATTAAAATAATATTTTATAAAAATATAAAATATCAAATAGTTACTTAACCGCCTTAACTACTTATACCTTATGTTCTAGGATTTTTTTTAAAATGGCAAAATCTTTTTGTATATACTTGATTTTTTAATGGATACTCCAAATAAAATTAAAAAAAAAACATCTCCTTTTATTAATTTACTTTCCAAAGTCATAACAAATTTTCATTTTGAATATTACAGCAATGAAGTTTATTAGTATACCATTTTTGGCTGTTCAAAGTCAACAACATTAGAGGTGGAATGTATTTAAAATTAAAAAAAAAACCATATATTCATAAGTTATATATTACAGATATGAATTTTATTAGTAAATGATTGTTGAATATTGCTATTTGGTACTAATATGTTCAACACCGGGATGTTGTGATTGGTGTAATTTTTGTTTAAAGGGAATTTTTTTAAAATATAGTTTTTTAGCTATCAATGTGCAAAAATATGGGAGTTAAACTTTTTTTAATTTGTATGGAAAAATTTAATTAACAAAAACTTAATTTATGGAAAAACTAATCCCACATTGAAAATCAAAATTAAACAAAAAAAAAATCAGCAAAGAGGGTTACTATTGTAATGAACACCCCATATATTATAGTATATATAATTATAATATATATGTCCTCTTCTTCAAACTCCATGGGTCTGAATCTTCTCCGGCAACGGGGATGACCCATCATGCCGAGTAATATCGAGGCCCAAAGAGAGAGAGAGAGTCATTGATTCATCCATTTTTGTTTCTCTGTACAAAAAAATATACGAAAGAGAATGAATAAAAGAAACCCCAGGAGTAGGTGGTAGATCGCCATGGAAGGAAACTAGTTCAAATTTGAGGGTTTTTAGTCAAAAAGTGAGAATCTTTTGGTCAGAAAAGTTTTGAGAATGCATGAAAAAGCTACCTAAACAAGAACAAAGTCAACCTGGTTTCATCTACACACCACATATATTATAGTATATATAATTAAATATATATTTATATATATAAAATAAAAAGAAGAAGATGATGCCGATGAAGAAGATTCTTACCAAAAATGCAAAAGAGGTAGAACAATTGTAAATTTATTACAAGAAAAAAAAAGATAGGATTTTATATACGTGGTTCGTGGTCAGATCTGTTTTTTCTCTATCTTCAGTTCTGTGGTAATTGGTTACCTTCATATTCTTATGTGTGTATATTTGTGGGTTCTTTATGGTAACTGGTTACCTAGGTTACTAAATCATACTTACTCTTCTTCTTTTTTTTCCTTCAAATGTGATGTTTCTTTTCATTTCTAATATAAGTGACTTGTCACCCTTCTTATGGTAACTGGTTACATCTATTATGGCAGTAAGTTACTAATCTCACTGTAACTGGTTACCTTTCCTGATACATGTTATTTAACCTCTAAGACTATTTTTTACATAAATGTGAAAAACAAACAAGTAACTGGTTACCCTCTGGATAAATGTTATTTAAGTTAGCTGTAGGATTTTTCTTACATAACTTTGAAAAATTAATTAAGTAACTGGTTACCTTACCCAGGTTTTGAAAAAAAACGTACAACCTAAAAAAAATGAAAAAAATGTTTACAATAAATAAAAATAATAATAAACACAATTCATATTAAAAAAAAAATTGCAAAACAACTATGAAAAATTTTAATATAAAATTAATATAAAAAAATAATCAAATAAGCTAAAAAAAAATAATCAAATTACAAACATACCCTTCCAAATTCATAAAACTTGATTAAGAGTGAAAATATGACATAAACAAACTTTTATACAAAAATATGAAAACTAAACCCATAAAAGTGAAATTAAAAAAAAAAGTCATGGTTTAACTTTTTTTTGAAAAAAAGTCATATTTTTGCACAATCTATTAAAATTCTCATATAACATGTAATTTTCACTTGTTTAAAAGAGTAATTAGTGTAATTCAATATAGAATTTCACTTAATTTATTTTAACCAAAAATTATATAACTTAATTTTAAATTACAATTAATTTATTTTGTTATACTCCTCAAGTATTGTTGAAGACTAGGCCCTTAGTAATATTTTTATTGATATTTTTTTGTAGCAATATTTTTATTGATATTGATATCATTAGGTATTTATTAAAAGTATTGCAATATTGTTTGAATAATATATTTTTATATATTGCCTCCAAAACAAAAATTAGTTGAAGACGCGTTCTCTGTCAACAAACTTTATTATGGTAATTGAAAAGAAAGCTTGTAAAGCCTTTAGATAGAGAGTAAAATAATATCATAGTAAAAAAAGAAAGCTTCATAACTTACGCATTACATTTGGGAAAAATTTGATGTTATATCCATAATAACTTATTGAAAATTTTTAATATGTATCATAAGTTATTATCTTAAATATATGATAATTTTAATTTTTAGACAAAAATACTCCTAACATTTAAATACTCATTTTCTCTCTCTAACATTCTAATCTTGTAGATCTCGAAAAAAATACCAAAATTAAAAAAAAAAATTATCTGAAACTGACATTTGAGTGAAAAAATATGAATCTCCAAAGTTTTCGTTAAATTTCAGTGCAGAGCATCAAAATTGCATCGAAAAAGCATCATTTTGGATAAAAAAATCAAGTTTTCATGATTGCATCGAAACATCATCGATGTACCATCGATTTTGCATCGAAATACCATCGATTTGACATCGAAACACCATCAATTTTGCATCGAAAAGTCATCGTTTTGGCCAAAAAAACAAGTTTTTATGATTGCATCACAAGAGCATCGAAACGCCATCAATGCACCATCTATTTTGCATCGAAATACCATCGATTTTGTATCGAAATTGCCTCAAAACACCATCAAAATCGATGGTGCATCGATGTTGTTACGATGCAATCATGAAAACTTGATTTTTGATCAAAACAGTGCTTTTTTGATGTAAAATCGGTGGTGTTTCGATGCAAAATCGATGGTGTTTCGATGCAAAATCGATGGTGTTTCAATGTTGTTGCGATGTAATCATGAAAACTTGTTTTTTTTTTTTGCCAAAACGATGACTTTTCGATGCAAAATCGATGGTGTTTCGATTCTAAATCGATAGTATTTCGATGCAAAATTGATAGTGCATCAATGATGTTTCAATGAAATCATGAAATCTTCATTTTTGTCCAAATCGATGCTTTTTCGATATAATTTCGATGTTCTGCACTGAAATTTGACGAAAACTTTGGAGGTTTATACTTTTTCACTCAAATATCGGTTTCAGATTTTTTTTTTTAATTTTTATATTTTTTCGAGATCTGCAAAATTAGAATGTTAAAGAGAGTGAGAGAATAAGAAATGTTAGAGAGAAAAAATTTGTATTAAGAGAGAAAATATGTATTTAAATGTTAAGAGTATTTTTGTCTAAAATATTAAAATTATTATATATTTAGAATAATAATTTATGCAGACATATTAAAAAATTTATCAATATAACATAAAATTTATCTTACATTTTAAATTGCAGACATTGTTACTTTTAAGAGGTTAGATTAGTAAAGTTCGAATGAGCCAAACCGTGAAGATTAAGAATCCGAAACAGCGATTTCTGTGATTGCAGAATTTAGCTTTCAATTCTTTAATACTTTATATCAGTCCTCCGACGCATGACAGTTCATGAAATTGAGTAAAACAAGTACAAAACAAGATTATCTTCATATTTTTAATATCAAAACACCAACAATCCAATGGTATAAATATAACCAGAGATTCTTCATTCATTTTCCCCTTTCGAAGCAAGTTTGTCTGCTTCCACGTTCTCAAAATCCGTATAAATGAATGAATTATATATATATATATATATATATCAGAATTATCAGAATTTTTTTATAGTGTTATCAATCTTTGATGTAGAGAAAAAATAAAGAAGCTATTGTATAGTATAATGTAAAAATTTGAGGTAAATTATAAAAAATTATGTTCTGGTGATGTATTTTGTAATACACTTTCTCTATAATATTTAGCTAAAACTCACAAAAACATCTTACATCAGCTCATTTATACATATATTTATAATAGCTATGCATAAACTCCAATTAATCTATATCTATATCTACATTTACATATCATTTATATAATATTTTAATATTATTATTTTTCTTTATAAGCTTTCTCTCTCCCATTTAGTATATATCTATTATTTCTTTTTTCTTTTCAATTATTTTATTTTACTTTAATTAATAAAATATGTTTAAAGATATAATATTTAAATGATGTAGAAAAATATATAGAGAAATTGATATCTGGTATAATATAAAACTTGAAGGTAAAGTAGAAAAATGTGTGTTTTGGGAATGTATTTTAAAGAATGGAATAGAACATCCATTGGGAGTGCTCTTATAGAATATTTTGCAAATACTTTTTGCAATTTATAGTTAATGTCTTATGCTTGTTTTTTTTTTGCAATGATAATTTCAGTTGATAATAATAAAAAAATCGAACAACCTAGAAAAACTAAGCACTCTTAAGAAAAGATGGGATGCCATCTAACCACACAAGCTATCTATTCATTTTAAGAGCATGCACAGCTAATTCATGAGCAGCCACATTGGTCGTCCGACGAATATAGATTAGAGACACTCTTGGAAATCTGGATAACAAACTTGCTATATCTTCTAACAAATACCCTAGGTCGCATTAAAAAAGTTTGCTCTCTTAGCGTAAGCAGACACTTCTGCAAGGCAATCTGTTTCAACCAAATGCACCAAAAGTCCTAATGAGAGAATCCAGTGTTAGACTTTTGTTTGGGCTTACATTATTTATTTTAATGTTTTATAAAATATGAGTTGATAAATAGTTATTTGCTGATCTAGCCAATTTAATTTTAGTGATCTCTTGTTTATGAGCTTAGTATCTATAGTAGTCTAGTTGAGGCAGAAGTGTGAGCTTTCTAGTTAACTGAATCCTTTGATGAGGAGGCTCAGTTCAACTAGGTTAATATAAGATAAGTCTCATCCCTAACTCAATATATATGAATAGTCTGATCGTTATTCTTGAGTTTGATAATCTGCTTCAGAAATAGATGTCCTAGGGAGGAAGGCTTAGTTGGTTAGTATTGCACTAACAATTCACATTTTCTCTATGGTTGAATTAGGTATGTTTACTATATTCTTTAATTTTTTATTGTGTTATAAGTTGTATGCAAAATTATTGATAAGATGTTGTATGAATATCTAACATGTGGTATCAGATTGCCAATTATATACGATTTATGACCTATAATATTTTGTTTAACCTAAATTGAGATTAATCATTGATAAACCCTAAGTAATTTTCGTTATTATTTTATGTCAAAATTTTTATAGTTAGATTCTAAAATATTAAGGCTTTTCTTTATCTCAAAATTATCTTTCTGTTCATATATTATATGATTAATTTCATTACATAATGATGAAGAATTTTGTATTTCAAATTTTATGGGTTTTTCATAAATTTCGAAATTAAAAAAATTGTTATATCTCAATTTAATGGTTATTTTTCCAAATTAAATTATTGTATGTATTCATTATTGTTTGTAGAAGATATACCATGCTTTAATTTTGTAAGATTCGACCATTTACACATTATTTTACCCAAATATTTGATACATTTTTTAACATATAATCTCTTAGATCTACACTTAATTTCTTGTTTTTGCTCGAAATAAACCCCATAAATCAATTGCTCATGATTTTCCAATGAAAACCCCTCATTAAACGCTTAAAACCACCCATTTTTCTGGCCGAAAAGTTGTTGGACCCGACCGGGTCACCATCTAGGTTGCACGACCCATTTCAGACTTGCTGGAGGTTGAAGACAAGCATTTCCGACGATGCCCACTCGCGGCAGGCAGCGCGTGGGGCGCGTGCAACGTCTCCCGACGTCATTTTTTGATGTTTCTTTTTTCCAGCATTAATAGAATTTAATTTATGAATTTTATTTAATTTTTTGAAATGTTAAAATAATTATTATGGCATTAATCTTATTTTCGCTGTCATAAAACATTAATAAATAATTTATAATGCTTTTTCAAAATTTTTGAATCACATAAAATTATTTGGGTATTTTTTCGTCCCTTTGAACATATTCACTGTAGCGTCCCACGTCACTATGGCTGCTTCCTGGAATGACAACTGGCCCTACAAACCAACACGAGTCTTTCCAGCGTGCTTTGTCCTCACTCGCACGCTCCCAGGAAGGTCACCCATCATGAGATTACTCCAGGTCAAGCACACTTAACTTTGGAGTTCTCAAGTGATGGGCTACCGAAAAGAAGATGCATCTTATTGATATAGGTAGTACCCATCAATCCATTTAAGCCATCTTCAACTGTATAGTCCCATACCTACACAGTCTTAGAATCATCACACTTGACCTTCCCCAGGTGGTGTGGGATTGCACATCTTTTACCCGGTCTTTCCCCTTACGAATCACGAGATTCTGATTGTCACAATTACCCCCCTTACGGGCCAGAAGATGCATCTTGTTGATATAGGTAGTACCCATCAATCCATTTAAGCCATCTTCAACTGTGTAGTCCCATACCTACACAGTCTTAGAATCATCACACTTGACCTTCCCCAGGCGGTGTGGGATTGCACATCTTTACCCGGTCTTACCCCTTACGAATCACGAGATTCTGATTGTCACAATCACCCCCCTTACGGGCCCAACGTCCCCGTCCGCCACACTTTCGACTGGGTCAAGGCTCTGATACAATTTGTAATGCCCCACGTCACTATGGCTACTTCCTGGAATGAAGACTGGACCTACAAACCAACACGAGTCTTTCTAGCGTGCTTTGTCCTCACTCACACGCTTCTTGGGAAAACTTCCCAGGAGGTCACCCATCTTGAGATTACTCCAGGTCAAGCAAGCTTAACTTTGGAGTTCTCAAGTGATAGGCTACCGAAAAAAAAGATGCATCTTGTTGATATAGGTAGTACCCATCAATCCATTTAAGTCATCTTCAACTGTGTAGTCCCATACCTACACAGTCTTAGATTCATCACACTTGACCTTCTCTAGGCGGCGTGGGATTGCACAGCTTTACCCGGTCTTTCCCCTTATGAATCACGGGATTCTGACTGTCACAAAAGTTGTAATGCCCTACTGCCTTAGAGCCGTTACTAAGTGAGTTTAAAATGTGGAATTGACTCGCTAATCGATGTTTTAGGAAAAAAGTGTAATTAAACCATAATCAGAGTCATAAACTTGAAAATAAACCATTCATTGAAGATTATAAAGCGTTTAACATTTGGGATCCCAAAAATATTGTTTAGAAATATTTACAATTAAAAAATATAACCAGAGTTGGCTAAACGACAAAATTTAAGTTTTGTACAATCATCTCCCAAAAGTACCCCTGGCCGTGGCAGCCAGGCAGACCAGACATGTACGCGCCGCTCATCATGCTCACCATACTCAAGGTTGGTCGACTTTCCCCTTGCCTTTACTTGCACCATAGAGCACTCGTGATTCGAAACCCAGCAAGAAAACCCTCACAAGCAGATAATATATGCATATCAAACACTTAACATATAACACAAGCCATCATCAGGCTATACACGAATGGCCATGCCATCCCAGGCGCTTTACCAGGCCCTGGGTTCACGGTCCACACCATGAGGATATCCCAGGTATCCTTTAGGGTCTTGCCCTGGAAACTTGCACTCTGCGTGATAAACTCTGCTCCCAGCCCTTTCCCGTTCTCGGTGTTCGTCGTTCTCGGCGTTCGCCGTTCCCGGTCGTCGCCATTCATCCATTTATATGTACACATAATATAACTAAACAGATACTTAAACACATATAAATTCAATCAAAGGGCTACGCCCTGCAACACAGTCATATAGGGCCGAGCCCTGCAACTCAATCATATAGGTTCGTGCCCTGCAACTCAAGCTCTATGGGAACAGTAGTTTTCTTACCTGTGTCCCAAGCTTTCCAAGCATCGATGTCCCGAGCACAGTTCCCTAGTCCGAGCCTCGCCGAAACCCTAGTCGCAATGCATTAACAATATCCACCCATCAAGTTCTAATCCATTAAATAGCATTGGATCATAATTCTAGTCTCTAGGACCTTGGATTTTATCAATCCGGGTGATAAAATCCATCCTGAGCCCTAACAATTAGGTTCCCAAGTCAAATCCCACAAGACACCCTGCATTTTGAACTAGGGTCGTGGCTTGCCTCAAAAAAAAGGCGTGGCATGCTTGGCCAAGCGTCGCGGTGTGCCCCAAGGTCAGTGGCCTCCCCAAGCCTTGCGTGCACATGGGCCGCAGCATGCCCCTCCTAGGGCCGCGACCCACACCTCCAAACCGAGAAAACCTACATTTCTCCCTGCATTTCCTTTGAGCTAATCCTTCTAAAATCACCCCAACTCAATACCTAAACCCAAAATTAAGCTTGAACCTCCCTACCACATCATCTAAGCTCCACAACAAATCCAAAACAGTCATATAAACTCAGCCCATAACCAAACTTAACTCAAGATTCTGGTTCACATGCATCTTACAGCTCTAGCTATAATTCAACTGAAACTCTAGGGATTTTAGAGTCAGGCTCCTTACCTCAGCTGATGAATTCAAACTTTCACTAGCTTCTCAACCTCCAAAGCTCACCTCTTCCAACCTCCAAGTCTTAGATTCCTGGTTAGAGTCTCTCAAAATCATGCACCCAAGAGGGAAGTGCTGAACCGACCAAGTGATGGGAAGCTAGAAGTTGTTTCCTTTACTTAGTTCCAGCTGATTCTTAAGTCATCTAAAACAAGTAATACCCCAGAAAAATGACCAAGCTGCCCTTTAAGGTTAACCTCTATCCTTAAGCAACCCAAGGATAATTTAGTCATTTACCAAATCCTATTAGGCCCTTGAGGCCAAAGTAGTAAATTTCCCCAATATTCCCTCCTAAACATCTTATCCTCGGATATATCTCAAAATATTTATTTCAATAACCCAATAACCCCATAAAAATGTCTAATCCCCAAATTACCCCTCGACTCGCCCCGAGTTGGATTTTCAATCCCGTTGTGACTTTCTAGCTAACCACTCCCTAAGACTTTCTCAGATCGTGCAACACACATATATCACAAATATATCACAATTATTCACAATTATCACATATATTGTAACGGCCCAAATTTGCTAATAAGGCTTAAGGGCCTTGATTAGCATGCCGGGAGGACATAAATGGGATTAGAGTGGATATGGTTGACTTAAATGTGTGAATATGTGATTAATGTTAATTATATGATAGTTGATGATATTATGTGATAATATGAAATAAATATGTGATATATGTGAGAACCACATTATTATGAGGACAGGTTCGCAGAGCACGACTAGAGACGATCCTAGGGTCAGATAGCGGGAAAAGTCACAACGGGACTTAAGATATGACTTTGGATAAGTCAGGGGTATTTTAGGTGTCGGGTAGTGATTTGGACTATCGGGTTACGAAAATAAATATATGGAGATATATTTGAGGTTAGGATGTCTAGGCGGGAATATTGGGGGATCTTACCGTTTTGGCCTCGGGGACGGTTCCGGCACCCCGAGCCTTGGGATTAATCTAGAAATAAGATAAACTTAAGGAAACTTTTAGAAGGAAAGGATAAACTGACCAAAACACTTTTCCTCAGCTCTCTCTCTCTCAAGGAAAACAAAGGGAAGAAGAAACACTGAAATTCTAAGTGGAAATCAGCTGAAGTTTGGTGAGATTCAAGAGTAAATCTTGAGGCTTAGCTCAGTGAATAGACCAGGACTAAATCAAGATTAAGGTAAGGGTTTAATCCATCTGTTTTTCTGAAATTCAACCTTAAGCTTCAGCTAGATTATTGAGGGTGTTGCTCAATTGATGATTAGGGTGGAATTGAGCAGGGGAAATCCTTGGAATCAGTTGAGTTGTGGCTAAGGGAGGAGTTCAATCAAGAAGGTAAGCTTTGTTTTATGAATTGATGATTTGAGTTTGAGTTTTGACTGGTTGTAACAGGGTGTTTGTGTTCATAGAGTCTCAAGGATTGGAGGTGAATCTTCTATGGTTTGTTGAGCTGAATTTCTGTTAAAATTGTGTAGCATGAGTTGGGGATGTGTTGGGTGTTGAAGTAGGAAGCTTAGGGGTGGTTTTGGTTGAGGTTTTGGGCTTTAAAATGATGGGTTTTCTGGGCACGAAAGGAAGGGTCGCGGCTCTGTTCTAGAGCGCTGCAGCCCTAGGATGAAAAAGGGCCAAGGAGGCTCGGCCATGGGAGGGCGCCGCGGCGCCAAAAGCAAGGGCCGCAGCGCGTGTTTTGTTCAGGATGGGCTTGGTTCTGTTTTGAGCCTAGGGTCGCGGCTAAGCTTCAAGGGCCGCAGCCCTTGGTTGCACACATGAGTTTTTGAGGGTTTTAGGCACGGGGAAATGGTCTAGTATGCTCGGGATTGGTTTCAGCACCGTGCTTGGTGGAATTCGGATTCCCGGGAGTTAGTTTTGTAACCGGAAACCTATATTCGAGTATTAATGGAACCCTATACTTTGGTTGTGACTAGTTGATAAAGGCTTAGGCTCGGGAACGGATTGTGCTTGAGGGGCATGGCTTGTTTCCAATAACCGTATAGACTAAAGGTAAGAAAACTACACCTAGTTGAATATATGTGACGGGACTAAGGGCTCCCTATTGTAAATGCTTGAAAAGATGGTATTATGCCATGCAAGCCATTTAGTGAACCAACGGCCTAAGGGTGCCAAGGGTTTCACTAGCGCACAGGGCGCGGCTCAGCCACTGGTAGCCGAGGACAGCTTATTATGCACTGAGCTCGGTTTAAGTGGGCCGGAGTCAGTGGGTTAAACAGAGGGTGCGGCCTAAGTCGTCGGTCCTGAATATTATGTGACATGAGTGTAATATGTGATTGATTATATCTTGAATTTGAATGTGTGTGCTGAATATCTGTTGTGAATTATCTGTCCGTTATCATTGATTGAGTTGTTTAAGATGTTTTCTTGCTGGACCTTGGCTCACGGGTGCTACGTGGTGCAGGTAAAGGTAAGGGAAAGTTAGACCAACCTTGATTGGAGAGCTCAGCGAGCTGAATGTACATAGCCAGTTGCCCGGCCGCCACGGTTGAGGTTTAGGCAGGGATGCGAGAGCTGAAGACTGTCTATTTTGCCTTAATATGGCTAGTGTTTAGTCATGTACTTTTGGGAGTTTGTAAACTTATTTTAACTCTGTTTTCTTATGGGATCCCGTGTTTATAATAGTTTAAATATATGAAATGAGTCTTTTGAGACCAAAACCTTTTTAACCTTAGCTCTTACATGTTTAGTGACACGTTTTTAAAATAATGGCTTGATTAGCAAGTCTTGCACCTTTATAAGTACACAGTGTAACGGTCTTGGCTATCCAGAGCGTTACATATATGCCCTCAACGGGCTAAATTACAATCATGCCCCTAATAACCAGACGGGGCCCACATGCATATTTAATTCACCTAAACATGCATCTCTAATCACATATTCACACAAATTCACATATTATAACAATAAATCACTTATTGCCCTCCAGGCACGCTAATCAAGGCCCTAAGCCTTATTTGCAAAATTTGGGTCATTACAACTATCCCCTCCTTACAAAAATTTCGTCCTCGAAATTACCTGAACAACTCGGGATACCGCTCCCGCATCTCAGATTCAAGTTCCCACGTCGCCTGCTAGATCTTGATGTTCCTCCACAGTACTTTCACCAAAGCGATGGTCTTGCTCCGCAAAACTTTGTCCTTCCAGTCGAGAATCTGAACTGGCTTCTCCTCCTAAGACAAATCCTGATCCAGCGCCAACTTCTCATAACTCAGAACATGCGTCGAATCAGACACATACTTCCGGAGCATGGACAAGTGAAACACATCATGAACCCCTAACAAGGTTGGAGGCATCGCCAATCTGTAAGCTACCTCTCCAACCCGTTCCAGAATCTTGAAGGGGCCCACAAATCTAGGGCTCAGCTTGCCCCGAACACCAAATCGTTTCACTCCCCTCAAAGGTGAAACCTTAAGGAACACATGGTCACCAACCTGAAATTCCATGCTCCTGCGTTTCAGGTCTAAGTAACTCTTCTGGCGACTCTGGGAGGCGAGCATTCGGGCTTTAATCTTCTCAACTGCCTCATTGGTCCTCTGAATCATTTCAGGACCTAAGTACCTCCTCTCACCTGTCTCATCCCAATGGATAGGTGATCTGCACTTCCTCCCATAAAACATCTCATACGGAGCCACTCCGATAGTCGCCTGATAACTGTTGTTGTACGAGAACTCAATCAAAGGAAGATACTTACTCCAAGATCCCCAAAAATCTAGCACACAGGCTCGTAGCATGTCTTCCAATATCTGAATTTTCCTCTTAGACTGTCCATCTGTCTGAGGAAGATAAGCGGTACTAAACCGTAACTGCGTGCCCATAGTCTTTGGTAGACTCTCCCAAAACTTGGAGGTGAAGGTGGGGTCCCTGTCGGATACTATCGACCTTGGAGCCCCATTAAGTCGAACAATTTCCTTCACATATAACTCAGCATACTGCTCCACAGTATAAGTCGTCCTAACTGGTAAAAAGTGGGTGGACTTGGTGTGCCTATCCACAATCATCCACACCAAATCATGCTGTCCCACGATCTTTAGAAAACCAACTACGAAGTCCATGGTGATATCCTCCCACTTCCACTCTGGAATCCCTAGAGGCTGCAGCAAACCTGCTGGCCTCTGATGTTCAGCCTTGTCCTGCTGACAAGTTAACCATTTGGCCACATAATCCACCACATCCCTTTTCATGCCCGACCACCAATACAAAGCTCTCAGATCCTGGTACATCTTCATCGTACCTGGATGTAAAGAATAGGGAGTGGTATGCAGTTCATCTAAGATCTCTCGTCGGATATCTGAATCCATCAGAACACAGATCCGACCCTTGTACCTCAGTAACCCCATCTCCGAGATAGAGAAGTCATTAGCCGCTCCGACTAAGACATTCTCCCTGTGACCCTTCAACTGAGAATCTTTCTCCTGCACCTCCTTGATCCTCTCAAGGAGCGAAGACTGAAGAGTGATGTTAGCTAACCAACCAACCAACCACAAACTCTATACCCACTCTAACCATCTCCTCAGCTAGCTTATCAGATATCTATCTCGAACTAAACAGCTGTCCTGGGCCTTTTCGGCTCAATGCATCAACGACTACATTAGCCTTCCCAGGATGGTATAGGATGTCACAATCGTAATCCTTAACCAACTCCAGCCACCGTCTTTGGCGCATATTCAGATCCTTCTGAGTAAAGAAGTACTTGAAACTCTTATGGTCGGTGTATATCTCGCACTTCTCACCATATAGATAATGTCTCCAAATCTTAAGTTCGAATACCACCGCTGCCAGTTCTAGATCATGTGTGGGATATCTCTATTAATACTCCTTTAAGTGTCTCAATGCGTAGGCTATCACCTTCCCAGCTTGCATCAGCACACACCCTAAACCCTGTCTGGAAGCATCACAATAAACCATGAACTTCTCATTGTCCATCGGAAAACTCAACACTAGCGCGGTGATCAGTCGTCGCTTCAACTCTTTGAAACTGTTCTTACATCTGTCTGTCCAAACATACTTTGTCTTCTTCTTTGTCAATTCTGTCAATGGTGTAGCTATCCTGGAGAACCCCTCAACAAACCGCCGATAATACCTTGCCAATCCCAGAAAACTGCTCACTTCAGGAACACTGCTCGTTCTAGGCCAGTCTCTCACTGCCTCAATCTTACTTGGGTCAACTAGAATCCCCTCCTTACTGAAAATATGGCCTAGAAATGTAACTTGCGGTAACCAGAACTCTTACTTGCTGAACTTAGCATATAACCTATGCTCCCTTAACCGCTGCAATACCAGACGTAAATGCTGCTCATGCTCTGTCTCTGACTGAGAGTACACCAGAATGTCATTGATGAACACAATCACAAACTTGTCCAAATAGTCCTTGAAAACCTTATTCATCATGTCCATAAAAGTTGTTGGGGCATTGTTTAATCCAAAGGACATAACCAGGAATTCATAGTGTCCATACCTTGTGCGGAAAAGTAGTCTTTGGTATGTCCTCCTCTTTGATCCTTAACTGATGGTAACCTGACCGAAGATCAATCTTGGAAAACACTGTTCTTCCCTATAACTGGTCGAATAAATCGTCAATCCTAGGCAATGGATACCTATTCTTAATGGTCAACTTGTTTAGCTCCCTGTAGGCAATACACATCCTAAGAGATCCATATTTCTTCTTGACAACACTGGAGCACCCCATGGCAAGAAACTCGGTCTGATGAACCCTAAATCAAGTAACTCCTGCAACTGAATCTTCAACTCCTTCAACTTTGCCGGAGCCATTCTGTAAGGTGTCCTAGATACTTGCTCCGCTCCTGGTACCAACTCTATAACAAAATCAATCTCCCGCTGCGGCAGCAGCCTTGGCAGATCTACTGGAAATAGATCTGGAAAATCGCATACCAATCTGGTCTCCCTCGATCCAACCGACATAACCTTAGAGGTATCCACAACATTCGCTAGGAATCCTATGCAACCTCCCTGCATCAGGTCTCTAGCATTCAGTGCTGAAATCATAGGTACTCGTGGTCCACTAGCTGTCCCCACAAATACAAAGGGTACCTCCCCTTCTGGTTGAAAAGTCACCATTCTGCGCTTGCAGTCAATCGTCGCTCCATACTTCGATGGCCAATCCATCCCTAGGATCATATCGAAGTCATCCATCACAAGCTCAATTAGGTCAGCAAACAAATCCCTACCATTTATCTCTACTGGTAAAGCCCTAATCCATCTCCTAGAGACTACCAGTTCCCCAGTCGGCAACAAAGTCTGGAAACCCCTAGCATACAAAACACTGGGTCTACACAGCTGATCTATCACTCTAGCAGACATAAATGAATGCGTAGCTCCTGAATCAAACAATGCAGTATAAGAAGAACCAACACTAGAAATCTGACCTGCCACAACCAAGGGGCTAGCCTCCGCCTCAGTCTAAGTCAAAGTAAACACCCTGGCAGGAGCGAGACTGTCGCCCTGCTTCGGTTCCTCCTTCCTGGCTTGTAGGCAGTCCTTCTTCAGATGATTGGCACTCCCACAGACAAAGCAGGCCCTAATCTTGCACTCACCCTGATGTCATCATCATAACCGAAGGCACACTGGAAAACTTCTCCAGTTGTCACTTCCACCCTAACAGCCACTAGAACCACCCCGTGTCCTCCTATCTGAATTGGGAGGAACAAAGGAATCTAGGGCCTTCCTTTTCTGCTCACTGGAGCCACTACCCCGACTGGATCCATTAAAAGGAGGCACTGTCCTCCTGGCATCGCGCTTGATAGGCTCTCTCTCCAATTCTGGTCCTTGGCCCCCTCAGCTGTAAGGGCCTTGTCCACAACCTGAGCATAAGTAGTAGTCTCTGGAGCCAAAGTGATCTTCACATCATGGGCGATCATAAAGTTCAATCCTCGTATAAATCTGTCTCTTCTTGCTGTATCTGTCGGCACTAAATTTAGCACAAACTTCGCCAATCGGTCAAATTTCAGAGCATACTCTGTCACGGTCAACCGGTTCTGGGTCAGGTTGATAAACTCATCAACCTTCGCAGCTTGGATTGCAACACTATAATACTTCACATTGAAAATATTCCTGAACTCTTCCCATGTCATAGCTGTCACATTTCTCCTCTAAACTACTACATCCCACCAGATGCGGGCATCCTCTCTGAACATGTAGCTTGCATAAGCTACCCTTTCGTTCCCCTCAACCCTCATAAAATTGAGAATAGAGGAAATCATATTCATCCACTACTCTGCCCGCAGTGGGTCTGGTCCACCCTCAAAGGTGGGAGGATGCTGCTTTCTGAACCTCTCATATAAAGGTTCCCACTTGTTCTCCACAACAGGTTGAACCGGCACTGGCGCCATAACCTGCTGAATTGGTAACCCAGTGACCTGTGGAGGGGCTTGTTGCCTCAACTGTCGAAGTTCTTCTTCTAGTCTTTGCAGTCTTGCTTCCATTTCGGCAAACAACTATTGCCAATTCTGTGGGGTAGGTGGAGGGTCCTGACCCTGGTTATCATCCTCGGCCTGACTGCTGTGGAGTCTAGATGATTGTCGAGGCATCCGAACAAATATGCCTGCAGTCAATGATGCCGCTCACCAGGCATGATAACAACATCCAAAACCACCTCCCAATCACATCATTCAACCACAAACAACGATCCATATAACATACAAATAGCATACAACACTCAATGGGCCATGCCCTGGCATCATGCGTATGTTAATTCATTCATCATGCTCTATATAAAATAAACAGGCAAATAGGGCATTTAAGCATATATTTCAACATATAAGTCAATTATTGCCAACCAACCCTAAGTCGAGCTTGCCACTAATAGCGAGCGTACATGTTCGGTCATTCTCTAGAAACAATAAACCTTGGCTCACTCTGATACCAAGTTTTAATGCTCTACTGCCATAGAGCCATTACTAAGTGAGTTTAAAATGTGCAATTAACTCGCTAATCGAGGTTTTAGGACAAAAGTGTAATTAAACCATAATCAGAGTCATAACCTTGAAAATAAACTATTCATTGAAGATTATAAAGCGTTTAACATTTGGGATCCCAAAAATATTGTTTAGAAATATTTATAATTAAAAAATATAACCAGAGTCGGCTAAACGACAAAATTTAAGTTTTATATAATCATCTCCCAAAAGTACCCTTGGTCGTGGCAGCCAGGCAGACCAGACATGTACGCGCTGCTCATCATGCTCACCATACTCAAGGTTGGTCGACTTTCCCCTTGCCTTTACCTGCACCATGGAGCACCCGTGAGCTGAAGCCCAGCAAGAAAACCCTCACAAGCAGATAATATATGAATATCAAACACTTAACATATAAACAAGCCATCATCAGGCTATACACGAATGACCATGTCATCCTAGGTGCTTTACCAGGCCCTGGGTTCGCGGTCCACACCGTGAGGATATCCCAGGTATCCTTTAGGGTCTCGCCCTGGCAACTTGCACTCCGCGTGCTAAACGTTGCTCCCGGCCCCTTGCCGTTCTCAGCCTTGGCCGTTCTCGACCGTCGTCGTTCATTCATTTATATGTACACATAATATAACTAAACAGATATTTAAACACATATAAATTCAATCAAAGGGCTACGCCCTGCAACACAGTCATATAGGGCCAAGCCCTACAAATCAATCATATAGGGTCGTGCCCTGCAACTCAAGCTCTATGGGAACAATAATTTTCTTACCTATGTCCCAAGCTTTCCAAGCACCGATGTCCCGAGCACATATCCTTAGTCCGAGCCTCGCCGAAACCCTAGTCAAAACGCATTAACAACATCCACCCATCAAGTTCTAATCCATTAAATAGCTTTGGGTCATAATTCTAGTCTTTAGGACCTTGGATTTTATCAATCCGGGTGATAAAATCCATTCCGAGCCATAACAATTAGGTTCCCAAGTCAAATCCCGCAAGACACCCTGCATTTTGAATTAGGGTCGCGGCCCAACTCCTTAAGGGTCGCGGCTTGCCTCAAAACAGAGGCCTAACACCTCCCTGGAAACACACACGGGCCACGGCATGCTTGGCCAAGCGTCGCGGCGCACCCTAAGGTCAGTGGCCTCCCCAGGCCTTGCGTGTACACGGGCTGCGGCATGCCCCTCCTAGGGCCGCAACCCTCTCCTCCAAACCCAGAAAACCTCCATTTCTCCCTGCATTTCCTTTGAGCCAATCCTTCTAAAATCACCCCAACTCAATACCTAAACCCAAAATTAAGCTTGAACCTCCCTATGACATCATCTAAGATCCACAAAAAATCCAAAACAGTCATATAAACTCAGTCCATAACCAAACTTAACTCAAGATTCAGGTTCACATGCATCTTACAACTCTGCTATAATTCAACTAAAACTCAAGGGATTTTAGAGTCAGGCTCCTTACCTCAGCTTATGAATTCAAGCTTTCACTAGCTTCTTAACCTCCAAAGCTCACCTCTTCCAACCTCCAAGCCTTAGATTCCTGGTTAGAGTCTCTCAAAATCATGCACCCAAGAGGGAATTGCTGAACCGACCAAGTGATGGGAAGCTAGAAGTTGTTTCCTTTACTTAGTTCCAGCAGATTCTTAAGTCATCTAAAACAAGTAATACCCTAACCAAATGACCAACCTGCCCCTTAAGCTTAACCTCTATCCTATTAGGTCCTCGAGGCCAAAATAGTAAATTTCCCCAATATTCCCTCCTAAACATCTTATCCTCAGATATATCTCCAAATATTTATTTCCATAACCCGATAACCCCATAAAAATGTCTAATCCCCAAATTACCCCTCGACTCGCCCTAAGCCTTATTAGCAAATTTGGGTCATTACATTCACTCTCTAGAACTACCCATTCGTTTGTATATACTCTCCACTCCAACAACATGAATTGATTTTTTAAAAAAAAACCTACATTCTTTGTTGTTCTAAAGTGACCAACTTGATTATTTGATGACTAAATAATGTGTTATGGTGGGACACATTGTTTTGATTATTCATTCATTTAATGAGCAATGTATTTTTTTTTTTTGGGAATTTGGTTGAAAATATTATAATTATTACCATCAAAGTGATTTAATTATATTATTTTTCAATGATTCTTTTACCGCCAAATTTCATCAGTTTATAGAAAATATTTTTCTTGGATAATTGATATGTATAATTACTTACCCAAATGAGGTAATTATATAGATTAATTAGTGTCTCATGAAGTGTGTTGATTATAATGCATGTTTAAAATTATTTGCCCAAAGGTAATAATTTTTTATTTGTATTTTGTTTGATTTGAATTAATATATATGATTTGAGAATTTATTTGCTCAAAGGTAATCAATTTTTAATTTATATATATTTTTTCTATTTAACTTCATGGAAATAGATCATATGTGTGTTATATTCTCACCCCAAAGGAGAGTTCGTGATGACCATATTGACTTTATATATATATTTTCTTGATACGCTCATAGTTTAATCAAGTTTTGTCATTTTTTCTTTTATCTTGTAGTTTTTTCTTCTGTGAACAACAACAATGCTTCAATTCAAATTCTGACTGGGTCCAACTACAAGAAGTGGTAACGAGATGTGGATTTTAGTTTGCGAATCATGGACTTGGACCTATGCATGCGTGAAGACCAACCTGCTGCTCTTACTGATGCGAGCACTACTGCCCAGAGAACTCTCCATGCACAATGGGAAAAGTCAAATCGTCTCAGTCTTATAGCTATGAAAAGATCGATTTCTGAACATCTTTTGAGTGGTCTGCCTGAGACAAATAATGCCAAAGAGTTTTTAACTAATGTGAGAAAATTGTATGACACCAGTGAGAATGCTGAAACTGGATCTCTTATGGATGAGATTCAAACCATTAAGTATGATAAAACTAAAGGAGTGAGGGACTTCATTATGAAAATTTTCAATGTTCAGTCAAAGCTAAAAGATCGTAAGATTCCTCTACCTGATTCCTATATTATTCATCATGCTCTCAATGCTCTTCCTGCATCTTTCAGTCTCATTAAGATAGCCTCCAACACTTATATTTAAACATGGAGCATAAATGACTTAATTTCAAAGTGTGTTGTTGAGGAAAACAAACTGAAAAAGGAGAAGAATGAGTCAGCTCATTATGTTTCTCAACTCAAGCCAAATAAAGGAAAAGGGAGATTAAAAAATCATAGGAACAACACTCCTAAGAACTCTGATAATAAAAAGGAGCATAACAATGGACAGAAACAGGAGAATGCTCAATAGAAGTATGCTAATGTTAAGTGTTTCTTTTGTAATAAAATGGGTCATAGAAGAACTGATTGTCACAAATTTAAGATTTGGCTAGAAAAGAAGAAGAAACAATCAGGCACTCCTTTAGCTTGTGTTTGTTTTGAATCTAATCTAGTTGCTGTTCCTATTGATTCTTGGTGGTTGGATAGTGGTGCCACAATTCATGTTACTACTATCTTGTAGGAGCTAAGGGATCTCAGGAAACCAAATCAGAGGGAGTCCAAACTTAAAGTAGGAAATGATGTTGGAGTTGAAGTTTATTATGTTGGCACCTTTATTCTTGAATTACAAACCAGTTTTAAGCTTGTTTTGAACAATACTTTTAAGTTGCTACTTTTAAGAGAAATATAGCTTCGCTTCCGCTTTTGGATAAACAAGGATATTCGTTTCTTTTTGCAAATTATAAAGTTGACATTATGTTTGACTCAAAAGTTATTAGAATTTTTTTTTATTCGGATGGTCTCTACAAATTATCTTTGGCTCATTTGGTTTCCTCTTTTAATGTTGAGAATACGGTGGCTAAGAGATCTCGTATTAAGGAACATTTTTTACTCTTATGGCACAAACGGTTAGGTCATATTTCCAAAGAATGGGTTGAAAGATTGATTAAAGCTGATATTCTTCCTCCTCTTGATGCTTCTGATTTGGACAATTGTGTTGATTATGCTCGAGGGAAGTTAATAAAAAATTGTAAAAAAAGTGCCAATCGTAGTCCGAATTTATTAGATATTATACACACCGAGATCAGTGGGCCTTATTCTACTACTCTTTGTAGGAAGAAATATTTTATCACTTTTATTGACGACTTTTCTTGACATGGCTTTACTTATTTGATTAAAGAAATATCAGATGCTCTTGATAAATTCAAAGTATTTCGGACTGAGGTTGAGAAACAATTAGGAAAAGTTATCAAGATTGTGCGTTCGGGTCGTGGAGGTGAGTATTATGGAAAGTACACTGAGACTAGACAAAATATGGGGCCATTTGCTAAGTACTTACATGATAGTGGTATAATTGCAGAATACACTATGCCTGGTACTCTTGAACAAAATGGAGTTGCTGAAAGACGAAATCGTACTCTTATGGGTATGACCAGAAGTATGATGAGTATATCTAGTATATCAAAGTTCTTATGGGGTGAAGCAATTTTGACTGCTACTTACATCCTGAATCGAGTTCCAAGTAAATTTGTACCCAAAACTCCTTTTGAGTTATGGATTGGTAGAAAGCCTAGTTTGAACCATTTTCGTTTATGGGGTTGTCCAGCTGAAGTGAAGATTTATGATCCTAACTTGAAAAAGTTAAACCCCAGAACAGTTCGTTGTTTTTTCATTTGTTATCCAGATCATTCAAAAGGTTATAGATTTTATTGTCCTACTTGCGGTACTAGAATTGTTGAATCTCATAGTGCCAAATTTATGGAATTTGATATTGCTGAGAAAGTTTCCACTCCATCTCTTGAAACAGGGGAGTCATCTAGTGGAATTTTCATTTCTTTATCTTTTTCAAGAGATGATATAATACAGATAGATGATACTCATAATGATCTTATTCCTACTCCTGTTGTTGATGCTACCATTATGGATGAGGCTCCTGTTTTTGAGGAAGTTCCCACTGCTGAAGACGACATTCAAGATGGTGTTCAACAACAAGCATCAATTCCAAAAATAATTCCTCTAAGAAGATCTCAGAGGGAAAATAGGTCAGCAATTTCTAATGATTTTTTGGTTTATCTTGGAGAAGGAGAATATGATATTGGTCATGTTGTTGATCCTGTGGCTTATACTGAAGCTCTTAAAAGTGAACAATCTTCTAAATGAATGGAAGCCATGAAAGATGAAATTGAATCCATGAAGAATAATGATGTGTTGGAATTGGTTGAGTTACCTGTTGGTTTTAAACCAATAGGATGTAAATGGATTTTCAAAACCAATAAGGATAATAGGGTAAAATTGAAAGATACAAAGCACGTCTACTGGCAAAGGGTTTTACTCAAAGAGAAGATATTGATTACACTGAAACCTTCTCACCTGTTTCTACAAAAGATTTGTTCAGTATTATTATGGCCTTAGTTGCACATTTTGATTTAGAGTTTCATCAAATGGATGTAAAGACTGCTTTTCTCAGTGGGGAGTTGGTTGAGCAGATCTATATGTCTCAACCTGAAGGTTTCAAGGAAAGTGGAAGGGAGAACTTGGTCTACAAATTGAAAAGGTCTATTTACGGTCTCAAACAAGCATCTCGTCAATGGTAATTGAAGTTTGATAAAGTTGTGACATCGTTTGGTTTCATAGAGAACACGTTTGATCAATGCATTTATATGAAGTTCAGTGGGAATCGTTATATTTTTCTTGTTCTTTATGTGGATGAAATTTTATTAGCAAGTAGTGATTTGGGACTACTAAATGAGACCAAACTTTTCCTGTCTATGAATTTTGATATGAAGGATCTTGGAGAAGCATCTTTTGTTTTGGGGATTAAGATTCTTGTGACAGGAAACGAAAAGTTCTTGGTTTATCTCAAGAAGCTTATATCCATCATGTGCTGAAATTTTTTAACATGGATCTATATAAACTTGGTTCTGTCCCTATTTTGAAAGGGGACAAATTTAGTAAGCAACAATGTCCTAAGAACAACTTAGAGAGAGAAGAAATGTCAAACGTCCCTTATGCAAGTGTGGTAGGGAGTTTGATGTATGCTCAGGTTTGCACTAGACCTGATATTGCTTTTATTGTAAATGTTTTTGGACGATATTTGTCTGATCCTAGGCCTGATCATTGGGTTGCTGCAAATAAAGTTTTGATATATTTTACAGAGAGTCAAGAATTTTATGCTTGTTTATAAGCAAGTTGAGAATCTCCAAGTTGTTGGTTATTCAGATTCTAATTTTGGTGGTTTTCTGGATGATTTAAAGTCAACTTCTGGATATATTTTCACTTTGGCTGGTGCAGCTATTTCTTGGAAAAGTGTAAAACAGACTTTAATACTTCATCTACTATGTATGTTGAGTTTTTAGCTTCTTATGGGGCTTCCTTGCAAGTTGTGTGGCTAAAGAATATGATTAAAGAGATACAAGTAGTTGATTCTATTGCCTTACCTATGCTGATCTATTGTGATAATAGTGCTGCCATTTTCTTTGCCAAAAATAATAAGATTAGTGGTGCTTCGAAGCATAGGGAGATCAAGTATCTTACTATCGAGACCTAGTCAAGAAAGGAGATGTCATTATAGAGAATTGTAAGACAGAATTGATGTTGGCGGATCCTCTAACCAAAGGATTAAGTGCGTCATTGTTTAATAAACATGTTGTTGATATGGGCATTTTAGAATCCTTTGATCTTTTTGGTTAGTGGGAGTTTTCTTTTATCCAACAGGAATTATGATTATTTGTAATTTCTTTATTGAACTTATGAACTACAAAGTTTGTTTTTTGTTTTTGGTTTCTTTTGATCAATGAATAGTTATAATTTCCTTTATGTTTTGTTATATTCTCGAGTATGTTGATTTGAAAGCATGTAGTTCATAATATTGTTGTTATCGTCATTTAAGTTTATTTGCTTAATGACGTGGATATCATACTGTTTTATACACAGTTAATGATATGACATTGATTTATTTATTAAGCAATGCTTTGGTTATTTCACTGGCTTGGTATCAGTGAAATGAGGACCGATAAAGAAATTATGTTATATAAACTGATCACATGTTGAACATAATCTCTTACCACATGTAACGACCCAAAATTCACTAATAAGGCTTAAGGGCCTTGATTAGCATGTCAGGAGGGCATAATTTGTATATGTGTGAATAAATGGTTAAATGCATGATTATGTGGCATGCATGATTAATATGATTATATGGATATATTATATGCATGTTTATGAGTATTAGTTATGCATGTGGACCCTTTCTAGCTTATAAGGGCATATTTGTAATTTTGGCCCGTTGAGGAAATAAATGTGATTATTTGTGATAAATTGTTGAGACCACATTCTTATGTGGATATATTTGCAGTATATGACTCGAGACGGTCCTAGTGAGCGAATTAGCGAAATAGTCACAGCGGGGTTTCATACCTGGTTCGAGGGGAGCCTGGGGGTATTTTTCTGGGAATTTAGGGAATATTTTGGGAACTATTAGATGTTGAGTAAATGTTTGGTAATTAATTGGACATGACGGGGTTGATTGGTTGATAGCAGGAACACTTGAGGAATTAGCGGGAACAAGAGAAAAATGACTATCGTACCCTTTAAGTACCCTTGTAAGATTAGTAAGCTTAGAGGTGCATGGGGGTCATTTGGTTAAGCTGGGGATAAGCTCAGTAAGTCCTAGGAAGTAACCAGACACTTAAGGGAAAAACTTCTCAAACTCTCCTCTTTCTCTCCCACGTACTCTCTCTCTCTCTCTTACTCTCTTTCATTGTGCTTTGAAACTAAGGAAGAAGAAGGGTAGAAAACTTAGGCCTTAAGCTAGTATTCATTGAAGGAAAATTGAAGGGGAGGGAGAGTCTTGGACTGCTGAAGGATTTATGCTGGATTGTACTAGTGGGATGCTGAAGAATTAAGTTGTAACTGAGGTAAGGATTCAGATTTTTGAGTATGTAGTTCATCTTGTTCTTATGCGAGGATGTAAGGTATTAAGAATGGGAATTTTATTGGGTTTTTTAAGAATAACTTGTTGTTGAATTGGGGTGGTAGCACCAGTATAATTGTTAAGATTGATTGTTTTAAATATGTGATTAAGGTCTTAAACTCGTAGTTGAATTTGGTCTGATTGGGAGGTTTATTAGGTTTGGGTTTTGAGGAAATTAGCTGGGAAAAGTGAGAAGAAAACCTAGAATTTTTGGGTTCGAAGGGGGCACTCCGCAACCCAGCTTAGGGGCGCCACGACGCGTGTGCCCATCAGGCCCTGGGTGTGCTCTCTGTTTGGGGGTGCGCATCGACCTTGGGGAGCAAGTCGTGGCCCACCTCCCCTTGAGGCTTGGGGGCAAGTCGTGACCCTTGGGGCCGAGTCGTGGCCCACCTAGGAATTTTCGCCTTAGGTCGGCTTCTAGGTTTGGTAAGGCTCGGGGGCTCGAACCTAGGCACTAGGGACAATTTCTACTACCCAGTTTAGTTGAAATTGAGGTCCCGAAGGCTAGTTTTTATCTCCTAAGTATTTGTTTGGATTATAAGTTGACGATTACTGATTAGTGCTCAAAAATATCATTTTATTAGTCTTAAAGTGTAAAATTAATTAAGTTTTAATTAATATTTTCATGGATTTATTGTCATATATTTTATATTTGAAAATATTAATTTTAATTTAATTTGTGTTTAATTTTCAGGAAATAAAATGTATTTTGACACAAAGAAAAAGAAAGAAGAAAGATAGAATTAAAATTGAAGAAATCATGAAGAAAATGGCATTTTTGAAGATGGAATGGCCCAAAACTAAGCCCAAAATGAAGTCCAAACCCAAAACTTGGGCAAGTGCCATACTGCCAAATGGAAGCTCCCCATTCGACCAGCCAAGCAAGCCAAGCTTTCAGCCGCCTGACGAAGCTGAGCCGAGCCGCTGACGAGCCGCCTGACGCACTGCCCCCCATGTGGCCGACCACGCCTGCCACGACCTGACCGCCTCCAGCCGTGCCGTCCAATCCGAAGCTACCACCTATCCCCTGCGTCAGCCTCTGTCCCCCACGCAGCAACACGCCAGCCACCATTCCGCCTGCCACGTATGACGCAGCCAACCACAATGCGCCACATGGCCTTTGTCCCCCACTCCACCAGCAGCCACTTCCCACTTTGCACCTATTTTGCAGCCATTTTTCCCACTATTTTGTACACGATTCTCCACGTTTTTTAGTCCTATTTACACTATAAATAGAGTACCAAATGGAGTAAAAAAATCATCAGATTGTAGAAGGAAGTATAGAGAGTATTGTTGGAGAGAAAAACACTTATTTTCTTCATTTTCATTCATTTATTTTACATTAATTTGAGTGAAAACAATGCCTATTTTCGGCTAAATTCTCTTGTGGAAAGGCTAGAGTAGAGTTCATGTTTAACATTATATTTTTAATATATTGATTCTTTATTTTGTTCTTCATTTTTATGTATTTGTTACAATTAAATTTATTTTCTTCTAATTTTTATTCTAAATTTATTATTATCTTTTACATAAGTCTAGTCATGCTCTTCTTATGTAATTTAGGTTTTTAATTTAATTTAGCATATTTGTTATATTATACGCTTTTTTACTGCATTCTGCCATTGGTATTTTGTCGCTCTAAAGTATATAATATGATAGGTTTTTAAAATTAGAAGTTAGTATAATTTAATTAAAGAACATATTTTAAGGTGAGATTTATTATATATATTTTCCAACTATAATTAATGGTGTAGAATTATAGTTGAGTATAATGAATCAATTTTATTAAAGTATAGATATGTTTGCATGAATGAAACTTATGCCTTCCATATTTTCCTTCTGATTCTAATTCCTCGATTTTGTTTATTTAATGTTTATATTCTTTTTCAAAATTACATCATTTCAAAGTTTATTATTTCTGATTTACTAATCTTCATTTTTACTTGTATTTTACCTCTCTGTGGATACGACATAGCTCGATTACTACTGTGACCGCTTAGGAATTTATTGGGCGATATCAATTTTTGGCGCCATTGCCGGGGAGGTAATTCTACAATTAAAGGTTTGCCTAGTAAATTAATTTTTTTTCTATATAAAAAAAATAAAAGTAGGATAATTTTTTTTATTTCTCTTTAGTTTTATTTTGCTTAGTAATTTTTTTTTATTATTCATTTTTTTTTGTTATTGTTTTATTTTATTCATTTTACTTTTAGGTTTAGAATTTTATTTTCTAGATTTAGGTTTCTTTTCGAAAAAAGCATAAAATTTTAAATCATAAAATTAAAAAAAAAAAAATCAAACAAAGTATTGAGAACATTTGTGTAATTTTGGAAATTAGTAAAAACCAAACTTGTTCTGTCTTAGAAAAATTGGTTCTTAAATAAGGTCTGTGTTAGCGTTACCCTCCAATCTTTTCTAAGAACCTCGGGGAGTTCTAGAAAAGTTCTTGGGCCTAAAGTGGTACCTTGGCAGCCTTTCCAATTGGCCTGAGAACATTTTGGTGTATACTTATTACATTATTACACACTTGCGCTTATAATACTTACAAAATAAAAAAATATTTATGCCACGAAACAGAGACGCACTAGGGAGATTTGTGAGACAACAAGTAGAAACTTTAGAAAACTCTCCTAGTTCATCATTTTCTTCCATTCGTTCAAACACTCCCGATTAACTGAGACTTCCTGAACCACCCACGATGGCTCATCAAGATGAAGTCCAACCAAGAATGCTACATGATTATTTACATCCTACGCGTACAACCACACCTTCATGCATAATGTATCCCAACAATATGCCAAATCTTGATTTCAAACCCGGCATGATTAACCTCTTACCAACCTTGGGTTGGAAAATGAGAGTCCGTACGTGTAACGACCCGGATTTTCAAGAATCGATAATGCGGAAATATAAATGTTTTCATTTAACAAAATGTCTCAAAAACCCATAGAAAAAAAACTTTTTAAAAAGTCGTATGGCCATACTTAACATTTAGTTACAAACATGTTTTATAAAGAGTAGAGTGAGCCTAGTTTAGGAAAACTACACAACATTTCCAAAAATAGAAAGGCTTCCCAAAAGGTCGGTCCACATGTACATTTGCAAGGAAGACTCCAGCGCTCACTGCTCTGCCCTGCCCTTGCCCTTACCTACAACATGAAACAACTAGGTAAGCGAAAACGCTTAGTAAGATCAACTTTCAAACAAAGCAGATAGAGGAATAGGGATCTGGACCCATCCGGACCCTACACAATCAATTTCAAGAACGCTAAAGCGTCCTGGCAAACTTATGGTCATGCCTGATAACCAAGGATAATTTAATTCATATCTAGATAAAAATCCTGCACTCAGAAAATCCCAGAACAAGCAGATATATTATATCGCAACTAATTCTTATCAACAATTATATCCCTGCACTCAGAAAATCCCAGAGCAAGCAGATATATTATATCACCATATAATTCGAGACCAACGCTCGACAATTTCCAACAATTCAGGCGTAACGCACCCTCCAACATAATTGCTAATCTGTAAAAGAGAATTGAGTCTCCACACTAAGATCTAGCCAATAAATATTCTCATCAAGGGTAACTATCGTGTTACCTAGGGCATCGCTACTTATTCAAGAGTGTAATCCAATTTACACGGTTTTACGGAGACTTCTATGTTAATCAGTGGTGCTGGTGAGCAGTTTCCCCTAGGGTGTTGAGCCTCACTCAATCTTGGCAACCCCTAGTATCTCTAGGCACTCTCACTGAATGGCCAATATTCACGGTTGCTATCCAGGAATAACTTATCAGAGCACTTGCTCGGATTCTAACCGTCCAATGATTAAGTAAGCATGAGGACCCCTAGGTCCCATTTATCTTGGCGCCCCTAGGTTTAACCAGCTTATCCTCATCTCATGGCCACTCGTCGCGGTAATGAACCGGACATAAATAAAATCAAGCAGTGTGATGGGGATCAACCATCTAGGATATGACGGACTTCTACCATTCATATTTTCTAAATCAGCACTCACTAGACTAACGTCTCTAAGCAACTTTCTATGACAGCCTATATATGTGCATGTATCCCTATACTAACATACAAGACAGTAATCATTTCATGTTGCAGCCATACAATATAAGTTGACTTACTTTGAGTCCTTAGCGCTCAGCAGGTTTTCACCCTCCAACGTTCAGTCCAGTTACGCTTAGCCAATACTGTAGCTATCCATACAGTATACTCGGATTAATTATGGCACTCATAATTCATTATTATTATTTTGGGCAGTTTGGTCATTTTAATAAAAGTCATTTGTAAGGATTTATAATCCTTATTTTGTTTTAAACCTATTAAGGAAAGTCATACAAAATATTCGAGACTAAACCCTAAGTCTCGGGGAGACCTATCCTAAGGTCTCGATACCTAGGCTCGGGTATCACAATGGTATTTCCCCACAACCCGCTAAAAATCTTATTCTTTCAAGGTATCGCTATTAACCCGCACTTTCGACTAGTCGGTTAAAATATGTAAGATTTTAGCCAGTATTATATCCAGAAAATACAAATAAATTCCTTAATTATTTTTAAAGAAAATAAACTCTTTAAATTTTCCTTTTATTTTTCTTAAGGTTTTAATATCTAAAAACCGTTTTAAGAAAATTGCCTAATTTGTCTTAATTAGGAAAACCGTTATAAATTTCTCATCTTGACTAATTAATTTTCCAAAAGCAATTAATCAATTTTACTTACTAGAAAAATAATTCATTTAATTATTTTCTCAAAATATAGGGTTTTAAACCCTCTTTTAATTTATTAACTATTAATAAATTAAATTTCTTATTTTTAGAAAGAATAAAAACTCTTTAATAAAAATAATTCATTTAAACTCAAAGGGGTAATTTTAGTGAAAATATGATTTCAAGACTTACCAATTTATATCTTGAAATAAGCAAAATTTTACTTTTTACCTTATGTTCCAAAATCTCATTTTTACACTAAGTGTGAAAAACCTATTTTTCACATTTTTAACTACATACTTCGTTAGTTCATAACTTGAAATTTACTTACCCAATTGTTACCAAAATTTCCCAATTCCATTTTTGTTATGCCATTTAGGTCTTTGTAAAATCTTAGGTCAAAATGAGCATTTTTGATTGGTGAAATCATTTTCCAACAATGAGGTAAAAATGACCTTATTTTCAAGTCCTTATTTTTTCCAAACTTTGACAGTTAATAACTTTCAAACCGTTAAATATTTTCTTACCAAATTTTACAGAGGAATAATAGGTTATGCCAGAAATATGTCCACAAAATTTTAGAAAAAACTGGGTTCATTTGCCCTATACAGTGGCTGTCCAAACTTGGTTCCGAAAATAAGAATACGAAAAAACAGTTTTTTTACCTAAACTTTGAAATAGCATAACTTACTCATTTATAAACATTTTTTAGTGTTTCAAAAGCTCAATTTTATGTACTCAATCTCAACAACATCACAGTACAATTTAATTTTACAAAAAAAATATACAGTGGCTGCTTGACCCCTTGGAAGTCACAGCTCAAAACATGTTTTGTTTTAGGGTATCCTACAAAACCCTTGGGGGTTTTGGTTCCCATTTTCAAAAATCAATACACAAGCATCATAAAAATTATTAAACAACTACCATAACCTTATTACATCACCAATAATAAACTTTAAGCATTAAATATACAAAATAATGCTTAAAACTAAAAACCCTACAACAAAATCATCAAAAGTAAACTTTTTACCTCTTTGGTGTTCTTGCTTAAGGTTTGGACCTTCCTATTAGCTTTGGCTCCTCCAAAACCTTTCAAAAACCCTAACCAACTTCTCCCAACAACATAGTTAATTAGCTATTTGAAACTCTATGCTTAAAACTTTACAAAAGCCTAGATTAGTGAAGCTTTACCTTAGGGAAAATACTTCCTAGACCAAGACTTAGCCTCCAAGTTTTCCTTGGTGTTCTTGAGGTTGAATATTGAGAGAAAACTTGAGAGGGTCTTCAAAAATCAGATGAGAGTGATTGAGAGAGTGTGGGGGTCGGTTTTGGGGGTTAGAATAGTTTATACTATCTAATTTATCTCAAAAACACTCAAGTGTTTTACTCCCACTTGCCCACTTGACTTGACTTACTTAAAATGAGATTTTATCTTTATTAAGTTGGGTTCACACCACTCTAAAATAGCACATGGCCGGCCACCCTTTGCCATATATGTGATCATTAAATTTTTTTTTTTTTAAAGGTTAATAAAGGTTTCATAAGAAGAAAAGTCCAAATTGGCTTTTGACACCTTTTTTCACTCTTATTAAGTTTTAATCACCAAAATTAACATTAATTAATTAAATTTAATGTCTCTCACATTTAATTTAATTAATCACATAATAAAATTTAACCTAAGGTCCATTCATGGAATAAAATTCCCCATTTCGGCAAAATTAGGCATTTACCACAAAATGCCTTAAAATTTCCATTTTCTTTTAGGTTTATCATTTTTGACCAAAATTTAACTTTTATGAATGTATTTTATGCCCAAAATATAATTGCCATGATTTTTCGTTTTATTTTCCAAGATTTTTACCCGATCAGGGTTTTTGTATCGGTCCAGGACCGAAAGTCTTATCTTGACTTTTAAAATCACAAAATTCATATTTTGGCTAGCAATAACTCATGGAATACTTAAAAACAAAATATAATATTATTTAAAATAATATTCTTAACCCGGAGGAAAAATCCCGACCCGAGTCGTTTAAAGGTACCCAAAAACGTAGGACGTTACAGTATGTGCATATACGGGAATTCGAAGAGGTGGTGGCTACATTCAACAACCGAGCTGATGTCACCAACATTGTGAGACTGAAATTCTTTCCTTTCTCGCTCAAAGACAAAGAAAAAAGCTGGTTGTATTCCTTAAGGCCTAGATCTATCAGAACATGGGACGAAAGGACAAAAGCATTCTTCGCCAAATATTTCCCGCCCCATAAGACTAGCAGCCTTAAGAGGCAAATCTCTGCCTTCATCCAGAAAGACCATGAAACTTTCCATCAGGTCTGGGAGAGGTTTAGAGATTTGATAAATCAATGCCCACATCATGGATACGAAAGCTGGCGTCTGATAAGCTATTTCTATGACGGTCTCACAACCGGACAAAGACAATTCGTACAAATGATGTGCAATGGCGAATTCCTTCAAAAAGATCCCGATGAAGTTTTCGAGTACCTCGACGATCTCGCTGAAAAATCCTACACATGGAATGGACCGAGTCCTATGGACAAGCCACGATCAACTGGAATCTACCAATTAAGGGAAGATGACAACGTCAAAAGCCAAATTGAATCATTGAGACAAAAATTCGAGGCTTTCAAATCTCAAGAAGGTAGAGGAATCCACATGGCTGCAAAGGTAGAGACACGAGATCCATGCTTCATCTGTGGAGGAACGGAACATCAACCGCAAGAGTGCCCAACTCTTGGTGAGCTAAGAGGAGGAAATGAGGAACACTGCAATGCTTTAGGGGATTACAAGAAGCCTTATAACCCTTTCTCAAACACTTACAATCCTGGTTGGCGCAACCATCCAAATTTCACCTGGAAGGATTCGAACCAAACATCTGGAAGCCAATGGAGGCTTGAGCAGCAACAATCACCAAAATCATACATTGCTCCTCAAAATAACATGCAGTCAAGTAATTCTCTTGAGAATACTTTGCAAATGCTTGTGCAAACTCAGATAGCCTCAACTCAAGAGCTCAAATCTTGTTTCACACAAATGGTAGAGGAAATGAAGGACATGAAAATCCAAATGACAAAGCTAAACACTACTTTGGCGATTCAAGAGCATGGGAGACTTCCCGCTCAACCTCTAATCCATCAAAAAGGGAAACACATGGCACAAACCTCCTCCTCTGTAGATACAAATTTCAAAGAGGTTAATGCCATCACTACTCGAAGTGGTCAAAGTACGGTTTTACCGTTAACTAAGACAATGAGTACGTCAATGCCCACTCCAGATGATGATGTGCCAATAAGCATTCCAGTAAAAGCACCCTTTCCTCAAGATTTGAAATCCACTGGAAAGGTACTGGAAAATCATGGTGAAATCCTAGACCTTTTAACAGAAGTGAAGATCAACTTGCCATTGTTGCATGTGATCAAACAAGTGCTAGCTTATGCCAAGGTAATCAAGGATTTGTGCACCATTAAAAGAAAGCATCATGTCAAGAAAACTGCATTCTTGGCAGAACAAGTTAGCGCGGTAATTGACTGCAAAACACCGCCTAAGTATAAAGATCCTGGTTGTCCCAACATCTCATGCCAAATAGGGGAACAAGAATTTGGTCAAGCACTTCTAGACTTAGGAGCAAGTGTAAATCTCATGCCATATTCAATATACTTGCAATTAGGTCTAGGAGAACTCAAGCCCACATCTGTGGTGCTACAATTGGCTGATCGATCAGTTAAGAAACCTCGGGGAATAGTAGAAGACGTTCTGATTCAAATTGAAAAATCCTATTACCCTGTTGATTTTCTCATCTTGGACACTCAATCTGAAGTGAGTATAGAGTCTGAAATTCCCATCATTCTTGGTAGACCTTTCCTCGCAACAGCTAATGCACTCATTAACTGTAGGAATGGTCTCATGAAAATCTCTTTCGGGAACATGACTCTAGAAGTGAATGTTTTCCACATCGGCAAACAACCACATGACAACGATGAGTGTTTCCAATTCTATTTGATCGATACACTTATTTCGGAAGAGGTTGAATCAAAATACACATTTAGTCATTTTAATCACCTTTTCCAAATTTCAGAAAGTTCTGAGCCCGATGAGTCTACCATCAACCCTGAAATCATCAAACACTCACAGGCTAAAAGAACCATGTTTTGGAATCCAATCTTTGAGGAACTCCCTCAAGATCAAGAAACACCAAAACCATCTATTGAACAAGCTCCTCAACCAACGTTGGCCCAACTTCCTGATGGTCTTAAGCATGTTTTCCTGGGAGCTAACAACACTTTTCCTGTTGTTGACGCGGTTCTTCGCCAACAGGTAATTAAGAGAAGAAGAGAAAGGGATTAGTACTGAAAGTAGAACCGTCACAGATATGAAATCTTAGAGAGAGAACTAGGTGACTCAAGACATGTTTTTTAAGTGGTTCAAAGGTTAAAATCCTTCTACTCCACTAGTCAATATTATTCATATATTCTGGGTCTTTGGCTCTTCCGAGACTATTTTTTCCAACCCCTATCAACTCCCAGGGTCCCCATATTTATAGGGGAAGGCACCTGGAAGTTGGTAGGGAGGTCATCCCGTGACCTTACTATTAGTCATATCAACTCTGTGACATTTATGATTAATTCCTAAACCTGACACATAAGTGTAGTCTAATCAGTATGTAAGGAGATAATGGGCCGCGCGGCCCAACCCAGCCGTGGGTGTCTGAATGCGCACGTTCCTGCTGCGTGTCCGAGAAGCCAGGGGGATATCGGACATGTGATGTCAGATATATACACGTTTATCTTGCGTGTATTGACTTTATAAAGGGTCAGAGATCCATGGCTAGCTCGTACCACGAGCTGCTTCCCTGAACCGACCTTCAGCCTTCAGGCCCTCTGACGCCCTCCTCCAGTCTTGGGGGACCTTGGCGAGCCTTTGAGAAGGTACGATCTGGGAACAGGATCTCCGGCCTGGGGGAGTCCTCGGACTAAACCATGATTAGTCCGAGGCTCGACCTTCTAATCAGCCCGTGGGAAAACCAGGGCGTACATCTGCCCCCCAAGCTCCTGCTCGTGGTATATGACGTCATATATAGAAGACCATAGTAGGGGCTTTTAGACTTCCCCACAACCCTTCACATTCCATTCCTTGTGTAGGCGCCTGACACGTGGAACGTCGTGGGTGGCGACGGTACGTTTTACGAGAACCGCATTTAATGGCCTAGCCTATTGTCCAGCCGTCGTTTCATATTTCGAGTGGGAGGCCTCGGATCCCTCACTAGGGCCATCCAAGAGCCTTCTTCACGTGATCCTTCCCTTATATAAAAGGGGGTGGGCACCCCACGCACGGGCCACCCCTTCATTCAAAACTTTCCCAAATTTCTCTCCTTCTTCCTTCTCCGACTTTCAGAAGAATGAAACCCTCGACTCTACTGCCACCATTTTCCTTGTTCAAGAAGCTTAGGCGCACGAGTTTCTCCAAAGCTTTGGAAGCTACCACACCGACGAGGCTCCTACCAACGCAACACTCTCGTTTACCACCCAGCCATATACTGTAAGTCTTCTGACCTTGTTCATTTTGTAAACATGCCACTGTAGCTTAGGTAAATTTTTTTACTGTAGCCGCATGCAGGGGTTTTCTGGGGTGCGTGGGTAGGAGGGTGACAGCCCCTTTTAGGCTAGGGCACACTTGTTGCAGGAAATTGCCTTAGAGTATGGGCTTCAAGATGCTTCTTCATGAACAATTTATGGTTAGGACCTTTAGGAACATTAGGTGCAAAACCGGGTAGCTTAGGGGATACGTCTCAAGAGCGGTTTTGCAACGTTCTGCCTGTTGAAACTTTCCCCCCAAGGCAAATTTTTACTCTGAACCCCCTGACACACGAATTCCGAGTAATCTGGGATCTATTGGGAGCATACGCGCGTGTTCATTGAACCGCGTGGTTCCACTCTCCACGGGCTGGGCTTACCTCAGCTCGTGTAAATAATAATTGCTTCGCCCTTCTGCTTGGGTCACCTTTTCTAAAGTGTTTTATTTTGTTCGATAGGCGACCAGATGGCTCCTAAAAGGAATCTGACTCAGAAGAACATGGGAAGCTCGGTCTCTCAGCAAGAGAAAGGAAAGGCGGTGATGCCAAGCTCGCCGATCCCCCACTTCGGGCCGGCCGTGGAGAAGCAGGTCGAGGTGGCCCCCGACGCATTCTTTGAGGCGGAGAGAATCGTCTCAAAGATAACCGACCAGGCGAAGATCAACAAAATCTTCCTCACCCACAACATTCCACTGGGGAAAGCCTCCGTGATCGCCCGACCTGCTGCGGAGGGCGAACGGAGCTGCACGCCGCTCGACGAATCGTTCGCGGCCTGGAGCGGCGAACACTTCAAGGCAGGGGCCTTCCTTCCCCTGGATCAGTACTTCGCTGATTTCTTGAATTATGTGGGGTTGGCCCCATTTCAGCTCCCCCCCAACTCCTACCGTCTGCTGGCGGGGTTGAGGTATTTATTTAAGAAGCAGGAGTGGGAGGTCCCCACTCCTGCGGATATTCTATATTTCTTCTGCCTCAAAGCCAGCCCGGACCAGCGGGGGCAAGGTGACGGGTTCTACTACTTAACCCGTTTCCCTAATACAGCGGCGATCATCAAGCTTCCAAGTCATCCAAATGACTTCAAGGACCAGTTCTTCATGGCAACTGGGTTCCGGAATTGCGAGCACCACTATTTTAACCGCCCTCGTAAGTGATCCCTGACCTTAGCTCACCTTTTGGGTGTGGTTTCTTTTTTATTTTAGCTCCTCCCGTATTCCATCCTGACTCCAGCCAATCTTGCAGCCATCTACGCAAGGACCGAAAAGTCTGCGACCCTCGGGGGTCAGTATGACACAATGGCGGGCTTGCCCCCCAGCGAAAAAGGCTACCGCGTGCTCGTGACGGATGAGACGATGGTGTTCTGCAAATTGATCTTCCCAAACCAAACTCTAAACCTGAAGAGGCCTCGGGGGCCGCCCCCAGCCCGCGACAACAGGCCTAACACCGTGGAGGAGGTCGCGGCAGAGGAAGACGAGGAGGACGAGGTGGCTGAAGTCCCGCTCGTGAGGAATAGAAAGAGGACCTTGGAGGTCACTCAAGGGATGGACGAGGAGAGGATCCAAACCGGAGCAGCCGCGGGTCCTTCCGGCCAAGGTAACCCTTATTTGTTTAAGAATGTAGATAGGGCCACTGCAGACCCCCGGCTGGTTAGGTTCAATCCTAGGCAGATCGTCCATCGTCATGGGAGGAACCCGGACCTGAATACACTCCTGCTCCACTGTGTTGACCGGCTTGTGCTGGATCACCAAGAGAGCCGGCCTAGGGGTACCGTAGTAGTAGATAACACCCTAGCTTTTAGGTCGATCTTTTTTGAGGAGTATGGGACCAACTTACGCACATGGCCATCACTTCAGAGGGGTATCTATGCTCCGGGGCTTAGACAATATGTAGAAGAGTCCAGTCCCGAGTCAGAACCAGACCTAGAACCCGCGCCAGTTCATGAGATAATTGTCCTAGGCTCCTCCAGCTCGGGGGGTAGGGCTCCCTTAATATTCGTATACTTTTTGCTTTTAACCTCTGCATGATTGCTAATCTTGTAATAACCATGTTTTTGTTTTTGGCAGAAGAGATGTCTCAGCCCGGGGGTAATCTGCGGGGTGTAGTCTTCAGCGGGAATCCACCAGCAGGGCCAAGGTTGAAAAGGCTCCGAGAGTCTAAGAGTGCGGCCGGGGCCTCCACCAAATCCCCGGCTAAGGAGAAGGAAAAGACCCCGCCATCCCAGGTCGTGGGGGCGATCCTTCCTGCTGCCGGAGCAGGTCACATGCCCCCCCTGCCCCAGCGATCTCCATTAGCCACCCAGGACGTGGTACTGGAGGTCGGGACTCCGGCTGCAGCAGCCCTGGATGTACGCATCCCGGTCGATCCCCAAGATCTGGGAAAGATCCCAGAAGCATTCCGGGGGACGTTGTATGAGTCGGCGAGCTATGTCGTCGATCGCTTCTACAAGCTCAAAGAGAGGGATCTCCGGGCTATCGAAGCAACGAGCCCGGTCCGAGTCATAGAGTCTTCGATGGACATGACCCTAACGGTAACCTGCCCCACTCTTTTAAAGCTTTAACACTTACATAATGCCTTGTTTTTCCACTTAGCCAACTTATCCTTCCTTTCTTGCAGGGCATTGCTGCCGTACATTGAGGTATCGCCAGGACCAAGGTTCAGCTCGAGGAGATGGAGGCTGAGTGCCAGGCCGCCCTTCAGGAAGCTCAGGCGGCGAAAGATGCACTGGCGGCTTCGAAGGCCGAGTTAGAGAAGATCCGCTCAAAGAACCGAGAACTTAAAACCTCCCTTGCCACTTCGCGAACAGACCTCGAGGCAGCGAAGACCGAGGCCCAGGCCGCCCTGGAGGCCGCCTTGGAAGCCGAGCGGGCCATCTCGGAGCAGTCCATGCAGGACCTGTTCTATCATTGCTGGGCCCATAACCCGGATGCTGACTTCTCTTTTATGCCGCCGGACCTCTGGGCTATTTTGCTGCCGAAGCTCCAAGCCCGCCTAAACAGAGAGGTACCGCCCTCGGAGACTGGGGAAGCCTCTGGTGCGGCGGAGCAGGGCGAGACCGCGACCTCCAAAGGACCAGCTGATGGGGCTTAGGGCACTTATGCATTTTTTATTATTTTATTTTGTCTTTGTAACCTTTTCATGAGGTGTTTTCACCTCGAGACGATTTACTTGGCAGTCTTCACTTATATATATATTTTTTTATAAGCTTGGTTCATGCTAACCGTTATTTATATCCCGAGCTCTTTAAGAAAGAGCCATGACCAATAAACTTAAGTTAACTTCCAAGTTCTATGACCCGGTTAAAACCAGGAACTTATTTTGAAAACTTAGTCCGTGTTAACTTTTATCCATATCCCGAGCTCTTTAAGAAGAAACACGATCAATAAATTTAAGTTAACTTCTAAGTTTTATGACCCGGTTAAAACCAGGAACTTATTTTGAAAACTTAGTCCGTGTTAACTTTTATCCATATCCCGAGCTCTTTAAGAAGAAACACGATCAATAAATTTAAGTTAACTTCTAAGTTTTATGACCCGGTTAAAACCAGGATAGGACTTAGTCCGCGTTAACCCTTATCCATAGATGAGAGTCAACATCTAAGTCGTTAAGAAGACCTGGTTACATCCAGGTACCATATGCCCCCCCCCCCCCCCCCAAGTAACTGGGAAAGGGTCTTTTCGTGGTTACTTTAAAATCACACTTGCAAACTAAAAGAAACACTTGATTTTTTTTTTTTGATCAAAGAAAAGATTATATTGATCACCGAAACTAATACAACCAAAACTGCGAGGAAATGGAACCTACAACAGCCCAAACTAGACCAATTAACTACAAACCAGTATCAAACAAACACAGAAAACACAGACTACAAAAAACAGACAACTCCTCTCACAAAAACCCCCAACAGCAAATCACAGATTACAAGCAAACCTCAGCATTTGATTTTCTCTATAAGTAACTTTACTACCAGCTATGTTTAGAATTCTAGCTTTTATAGAATATCGAATCATGTGATCTATTTGGAACACTGGAAAACAGGATTGATTAAGCCAACACTGATTTCTGTTCAACCAAATATGGTACACCGCGTCTGCACAAGTTGCATGAATCACCCAAGCAAACCAGCCATCCCGAGGCACAGCCAGCCACTTGGTCCACTCCCTGAACTGAGAAGGCCAAGAAAATCCCCTCAGCCAATTCTGGACAGCAAGAAGCACTTTCCTAGAAAAAATACACTCAAAGAATAAATGAAAGTGGGACTCCTCCCCTGACCACAAACTGGGCAGCAAGTAGATGGAAGATGAATATGACAAGCATGAAGCCAATCTCTTGTATTCAGCTTCTGGTTCACTGCCATCCAAAGAATAAACTGGTGTTTAGGGGCAGATAGCTTACACCAGACAGACTTACCATAATACACCAGATCTCCAGGAAAAGCTACAGAGTACAAAGTGCTCATGTGGATTCTACCCTTTCTGGTTGCTGTTTTTAACACAGCTTCAGACCAAATGTGACTAAGTTTGATGATCCTCCTCCAGTACCATCTAGAGTCCTGCTTCAGGCGGTAATCCCAAATTGAAACACCCTTTAGGTAGATACCATTGACCCATTTCACCCATAACAAATCTTGCTTAGAAGTAATAGCCCAAATGTACTTTGCCATCATAACCTTGTTCCAAGAAGCACTATCTTTGAACCCCAACCCTCCATAACACTTCGGTCTGCACACATGCTCCCAAGAGATTCTATGCATTTTACTTCTGTTATCTTTTTCTCCCCACAGAAATTTCAAACACAAGCTATCAATGGCTTTCACCAATTTTTGAGGAAGAATAAAGATATTCATCCAATGAGACCGAATGCCCAACAAAACTGAGTTTATCAACTGAACCCGGCCTGCATAAGATAAGTGGCGACTAGACCACCCTTTCAACCGAGCTCTCATCTTATCAACCAAAATAGCACAATCACAAGCCCTCCATTTAGTAGGTCTCAATGGAATACCCAAATACCTCAAGGGAAACTGCCCTTCTTGGAGACAACAATCTTGCAGCAAATTTTCCTTCAACCCTGCAACCAGACCCCCGAGATGAATTCTGGACTTTGATTTATTAATAGACAAACCAGAAGTGGTTGTAAAATCTGAAAATGCCTGCTGTATTAGCCTGACCGAAGACTTGTTAGCTTTGCAAAACAGTAAGAGATCATCAGCGAAGCAAAGACTAACCAAGTTTAAAGACTTACATAAGGGGTGAAACTTGAATTCTCTCTCCCTAGAAGTCTTTAACAGCAATCTAGTTAAATAATCCATCACTATTACAAACAAAAGGGGAGAAATTGGGTCTCCTTGTTTAAGCCCTCTAGCACCTTTAAACCTCCCTTGAATGCTACCATTCAACACCAAAGCATAAGAAGATCCTCTTAGGCAAATCATAATCCATTTAATAAATCTCTTGGGGAAGCACAAAGCATTAAGAAGGTTCTCCACAAAATTCCAATCTATAGAATCATAAGCCTTGCTTATATCTATCTTCATAATGCAACGAGGAGAAATGTTTCTTCTATTATAACCTTTTAACAAATCTTGGAGAATAAGGACGTTATGGGCAAGGAATCTATTTTTAATGAACGCCCCTTGATTTTGGTTAATCAAAACAGGAAGAACAAGGTTAAGTCTATTGCAAAGCATTTTGGAAATGCATTTATATAAGGTGTTACAGCAAGCAATAGGTCTAAACTCAGAAGCATTAGTAGGGTGATCAACTTTAGGAATAAGAGTAAGCAAAGTGCTATTCAGAGAGGGAGGTATACTAGCGGATTCAAAGAACTCCAAAACAGCCCTAGTAATATCCTTCCCAATATCCTTCCATAAAGCTTTAAAAAAACCAGCCCCAAACCCATCCGGACCAGGACTTTTCAACGAATGGATGCTAAACATTGCTAATTTCACCTCCTTGACAGTAAAAGGTTTAATCAAACCCAGCTGGTCCTCACAGCTCAGAACAGACCCCTGCCCAATAGCTTGAAAATCAATATTGCCTGAAGCTACACTGGCTGAACCCAAAAAATTACGGAAGTGATTCAAAAAATGAGCCGAAACCTTATCATAATCATCAACTATCTTCCCATCAGCCGAAACATAGGAAACCACTCTATTAGCTAATTTTCTTTTCTTCAGACTGGAATGAAAAAAAGAAGAGTTGGAATCCCCAAACCTTAACCAATCAATTTTACTCTTTTGGGACATATAGCTAGCATATAATTTCTCATGTCTCTTAAACTCCAGATAAGCCTTTCTATCATTATTACTAGCCTCTCTGTTGGAAGGATCAGCTAGGCAGATAGAATGAGCTTGTTGATAAGCAAGCTTACTTCTCTCGTAATTACTCACCATGTCCCCCATAACCTTCCAGTTAAAACTCTTCAACATATGCTTAAGCCGAAGTAACTTCCAGTTAATATGGTCTAAACCCCTTCCAGGAAAATTAAGAGGTTGATTCCAGTTTTTAAGGACCACTTCTCTAAATTGAGGATGCACAATCCACATGTTATAAAAGCGAAAGGGTCGCACCCCAACCTTAATTTCAGGCAGCTGCTTAATCACTAACATGGAATGGTCAGACCCCACCTCCCACTGAACCCCTACCGAAGCTAAGGGATGCTCATCCATCCAAGCCTCATTAGCGAAAACCCTATCCAATTTGGAAAAAATACGATCCCCACCTTCTTGGTTATTGGACCAGGTATAAAATGGCCCCATAGTTTTCATTTCTTCCACCAAACCAAGATCAAGCCAATGACTAGCATCTTCCATTTCTTTGACAATGATCGGACGACCCCCCAATCTATCATTCGGACCAAAAGTAGCATTGAAATCACCAAGAACCAACCAAGCATGACTAGCCTTCGATAAGTGCTCCAAATCCATCCATAAGGATCTCCTCATTTCCATTTTATTTGAACCATAAACAAAAGTAATACTGAAATCCTTTTGATTATGAATCCGAACTTGACAGTGTAGGAGTTGCTCACTTTCCTGTAAAACTTGCAGCTGCACCACATTAGCATTCAAAATAACCAGAATTCTACCTTCCACAATAATACTACTGTAGTACTCCCACCCATAAAACATAGTGTTCATAACCTCCTTCAATTTAACTCCCCTTATTTTTGATTCAAGAAAAGCACCAAGCCCAACTTTATTCAACCTACACACATCCATAATAAGCTTCTGTTTATTCACTTTATTCATCCCTCTAACATTCCAACTCAGAATATTGGTGTAATCCATAAGAATTAGACTGAGTTGGACCCAAATTTGCTGGTTTCTGACCCTCCTGAAGAACACTAAATTTGTTTCTGGTTTGTTTAACCTGGACTTGAACACCTTGTTTCTTAATTCTAGTTGTTTTCGGGGAGATCCAGTTACCACCCACTGAAGTAGAAGAAACCTGGGCTTCAACTGGCTGAGATGAGCTGGAAGGAACCTCAGTTCCAGTCGAAACAACCTGAACAGTTTCAGAGGCATCCTCTAGTTGGCCAGCTGCCAACTCAACCTCAACCTGGTCCTTATTCACACCTTCACTATTTCCTTCCACCTGCTTCCCCTCTTTCTTCCGCCAAACGGGCTGAGAAACAAACTTGCAAGACGACACAGAGTGACCCACTTTCTTGCAATTTGAACACTTAGTTGGGAGCCATTCATACTCAATCATTTGTTCAGCGATTTGCCCATTCTCATTGAAATAACTTATGATTTTCGGCAGTGTATCGGCAATCTCCATCTCAACTAAGATTCTAGCAAACTTAATCATAGAACGATTCTGAGTAATCTTGTCAATCATAATGGGTTTTCCAATTGTGCTAACTAGGGCACTTAGACAATTTACTCCCCAGTATTGCAACCCCAGATCAGGTAGCCTAATCCAGATAGGGATTGATTTGATGGATTTCAGAGACTCAACATTAGCGGTCCAAGGGCGTAGAACCACTGGTTTCCTATCAAAGTGCACCACTCCTGACTCCAACACAAGATCTCTTGTTGCTTCATCTCTGAATTTCACCATAATAAACCCAGCATTCATTCTAGCAATACTCACAATGCCTAGTTTACCCCAAATCCTTTTCACAAATCCCTCAAAAACTGCCAGAGGGGGATTAGCCCCAATTACCACACATATAATCGCAGATTTCCAGAAAGAAGCTTTTACTTCAATCTCCTCCAAATCCAATTTCGCAATAATCTGGCCATCCTTCTGAAGAGGCTCTGAATAATGTAATTTCGTTCCACCATACGAGGGGATCGACTCTCGAAACTTAGCCCAAGTTGCCTTTGCAGAGTCCTGGTAGGATTGATCTTCAACTTCAGTAGCCCAGTTCGATGGTTCATGAACCCTCTCAGATTCTTGGTTCTGCTCGTCTTCCACGAACCGAACTTCCCCATCCTGTTCCTCCGTAAACCCAAAGACCTCATATTCTTCAATCACAAATTGTTCTGGACAAGTTTGGTCAGTATTCTCACCATTAGATGAAGGGAGCTCCACAGAGACCGTAGAATTTGCAAGCTTCAGCCCTGGTTTTCGCCTCCTCGCCATGGAAGAGAGAGAGCCGGAGCAACACGCTTTTTTTCTTTTCTTTAATTTTTATATTCGAAACACTTGATTTTTATTTATACATAGAAAGTGGCCTTCCAGGCCTTACAAGTAGATCATTGATAGTATTTCTTTAAGTGGATGGCATTCCAAGTCTGCGTGACCGCCCCTCCATCAGGTCGAGCTAACTTATAAGTTCCCTCCTTGATGACTTCGATGACCTGGTATGGTCCTTCCCAGTTTGGTCCCAAAACCCCATCTTTGGGATCTTTTCCGGCCAGGAAAACTCTCCTTAGGACCAAATCGCCAACGCTAAAGGCACATTTTTTGACCTTAGCGTTGAAGTAGCGAGTGATCTTTTGCTGATAATGGGCGAGCTGGAGTTGCGAATCCTCCCGCCTTTCATCAATTAGGTCTAGGGAATGGCATAGGAGTTCGTGGTTCCGATCTTGGTCGTAGGACTGGACTCTATGCGACAGAACTTTAACCTCCACAGGGAGGACTGCTTCACTCCCAAAGGTTAGGGAAAATGGAGTGTGGCCCGTGGGAGTCCGATGCGAGGTCCGGTATGCCCACAGGACCTGGGGGAGCTGTTCTGGCCAGACCCCCTTTGCCTCATCTAGCCTCTTCTTGAGGCTTGCCTTTAGAGTTTTGTTCACAGCCTCGACCTGGCCGTTCGCCTGGGGATAGGCCACGGACGAGAAGCTTTTCACAATTCCGTGCCTTTCACAAAATTCGGTGAACAGATCGCTGTCAAATTGAGTGCCGTTGTCGGAGACGATCTTTCTAGGTAGGCCAAATCGACAGATGAAGCTTTTCACCACGAAGTCGAGTACTTTCTTCGATGTTATTGTCGCCAACGGCTCTGCTTCGGCCCACTTGGTGAAGTAGTCAATGGCTACCACGGCGTAACGGACCCCGCCCTTTCCGGTGGGCAGGGCGCCCACTAGATCTATTCCCCAAACAGCAAATGGCCAAGGAGCCGAGATCATTTTTAGCTCGACCGGAGGAGCTCGGGCAACCACAGCGAATCACTGACACTTGTCGCACATTTTCACATACGAGATCGAGTCTTTGGACAGAGTCGGCCAATAATAGCCTTGCCTGAGAACCTTCAAGGCCAGGCTTTGCCCCTAGTGTGGTCTCCGCAGAATCCTTCGTGAACTTCCTGCAGGATGGCCTTCGCTTCACTCGGAAGAACGCACCGGAGGAGAGGTAGGGAGTGCCCACGTCGGTATAACACTCCTTCGACTAGCGTGTATCTAGGAGCTTGATAAAGGACTCGCCGTGTGTCGTTACGTTCTTCGGGTAACCTGCCCTCGACGAGATACTCAAGAATGGGAGTCATCCAGGTCGGCCTAATATCAATCATCTCAATCTCCGCTCGATCTCCTTCTATACTTGGTCTTTCCAAGAATTCGACTGGCACCAACCCCAGGGTTTCTGTCTCTCCCGAGGTGGCGAGTTTGGCGAGAACATCTGCGTTGGCGTTCTGCTCTCGAGGTATCTGTTCGACCGACCCTTGCTCTCGAGCTCAAATGCAGACAGCTCGGCTTTAACTTTTGCCAAATAGGCGGCCATCTTGGGTCCCCGTGCCTGATATTCTCCCAGAACCTGGTTCGCCACGAGCTGGGAGACGCTGAAGCACTGGACGGAGCTTGCCTTTAGCTCAGAAGCTACCCTCAGCCCAGCCAACAAAGCCTCGTACTCTGCCTCGTTGTTAGACGCCTTGAATCCGAACCTTAGCGCCAAGTGGAATCTATGTCCCTCGGGGGATATCAGGATGATTCCGGCCCCGGAGCCGTTCTCGTTAGATGAACCATCAACGAAGACCTTCCACGACGAAGGTGGGGAGGCGACCTGAGGTAAGCATTCTGATGGATTCTCCTGGAATCCCGTGCATTCCGCCACGAAGTCGGCCAAGACCTGACTTTTTATGGCAGTTCGTGGGGTATAGAAAATCTCGAACTGACTGAGTTCAACTGCCCATTTTAACAAACGTCCCGATACTTCAGGCTTTTGCAAAACCTGCCTTAAAGGCTGATCGGTCATGACGTGTACAGAGTGTGACTGGAAGTACGGCCTGAGCTTTCGCGAGGTCGTGATTAGGCAGAACGCCAGTTTTTCCATCATTGGGTATCTTGATTCGGCTCCGAGGAGTCTCTTCCTGATGTAGTAGACTGGCCTTTGAACTTGGGCCTCTTCTCGTACTAGCACGGCGCTAGCTGCGTCCTCAGTGACGGCCATGTAGAGTAAAAGAGGTTCTCCCGCCTTGGGCTTGGATAGCACGGGCGGTTCAGACAGATGCGCCTTCAGGTCGAGGAATGCGCTTTCGCATTCTACTGTCCACTCAAACTTCTTGTTTCCTCGAAGCAGGTTATAGAAGGGTAAACACTTGTCGGTTGATTTGGAAATGAACCGGTTGAGCGCTGCTACCCTTCCTGTGAGGCCTTGGACATCTTTTCGCGACCTAGGGGAAGGAAGCTCGAGCAGTGACCTGATCTTGTCGGGGTTTGCCTCGATTCCTCGGGTATTGACTATGAAACCTAGGAATTTCCCAGATGCGACACCGAAAGTGCACTTCTGAGGATTGAGCCTCATGCCATACTCTCGCAGTATGTTAAAACACTCTTCCAGGTCGGAAACGTGGTTGTCGGCAGTCTTTGACTTGACCAGCATGTCATCGACGTACACTTCCATGTTTTTTCCGATCTGGTCCTTGAACATTCTGTTTACAAGCCTTTGGTAGGTAGCTCCGGCATTCTTCAGGCCAAATGGCATGACCTTATAGCAATAGACATTAGTCGGGGTCATGAAGCTGGTATGTTCCTGGTCTGCCGGATTCATCGCGATCTGATTGTAGCCTGAGTACGCGTCCATGAAGGACATGAGCTCATGCCCCGCCGTGGCATCCACCAGTTGATCGATCCTTGGTAATGGAAAGCAATCCTTGGGGCAGGCTTTATTCCGGTCGGAGAAGTCAATACAGGTCCGCCACTTCCCGTTGGGCTTCGGAACCAGCACGGGATTAGCGACCCAAATTGGAAACTTGGCTTCGCGGATAAAGCCACACTTTTTGAGCCGGGCCACTTCTTCTTCAAGGGCTTCAGCTCGGGTCGTTCCTAAACGCCTTTGCTTTTGGGATTTGGCAGGAGCACTTTTATCCAGGTGGAGTGTGTGCATGATGACACTCGGGCTGATCCCTACCATGTCCTCATGCGACCATGCGAACACGTCCAGGTTTTTCTACAGAAACGTAGTCAGCTCCGCTTTTCTTTGGTCGCAGAGGTTCTTCCCAAGCTTAACCGTCCGCGATGGGTTTTGTCTATCAATGTTCACCTCCTCGAGCTCTTCAATAGCCTAGAGCTCGGATCTGTCCTCGCCTACACGGGGGTCAATGTCCTCACTTAAGGCGAGCTTCTCTTCTTCGGAAATCTGAGGTTTTTCAATCTCAGGAACCGCCCTGGGTCCCTGAGATTCCTCTTCGCCCTGAATGGCCATTGTCAGATGCCCGGGTTTAGATTTTCCCTTCATGCAAATGCTGTAGCATTCCCTGGCAGCGAGCTGGTCACCCTTGATAGTACAGATTCCTGTCGAAGTAGGGAACTTCATGGCGAGGTGTCGGATGGAAGTGATAGCCTCGAAAGCTATGAGCGTAGGCCGGCCCAAAATGGCATTGTAGGCAGCGGAGCAGTCAATGACCACGAACTCGAGTAGTTTGGATACTGTCCGAGATTCTTCTCCTAGGGGGATCACCAGCTCGATCGTTCCTATTGCTGCTGATCCTTCTCCCGAAAAGCCATATAGCATCATCGAGGTTGCCTTTAGCTCGGCGACGGTTAGACCCATATTTTCTAAGGTGGATCGGAATAGGAGGTTCACCGAGCTCCCATTGTCCACCAACACTCTCCTTACTTTTCGGTTGGCGAGCTGGACTGCTACGACCAAGGGATCGTTATGAGGGAATTGGACATGGCCTGCGTCTTCCTCCGTGAAAGTTATCGGTTGTTTCCCTAATCGTTGCTGTTTTGACTGACGCTGCTCCGGGACGAACTCCGCTCCGTTGTGAGCCTTTAATTCATTCACATATCTCTTCTGGGCGCCTCTACTCGTGCCAGCCATATGCGGTCCTCCAGAGATGGTGGATATCTCTCCCTCGACCGTGGGGGGAAGGACGTCCTGATCTATCTGAGGTCCGGGCTGGCTGGCTGGGACCTCTGGAACGGGTCGACTTGCTGGGACCCTGTTTCGCGAGTATTGCGCCAATGGGCCTGCTCGGATGAGAGTTTTGATTTCATCTTTGAGATGCTTGCAGTCGTCGGTATTGTGGCCGACGTCGTTATGGAAACGGCAGAATTTTGAAGCATCTCTCTTTCCCTTGTGGTGTTTTAATGGCTCCGGTCTTTTCCAAGGGACCCGAGCAGCGTTGGCTAGGAAAATACTTTCCCTGGACTGGGTGAGCTCGGTATATGTTGTGAACACGGCCTTGAATTTATCCACAGGCTTATTCTTCTTTTGACCGTGATGGCTGTTTTCACCATTCCCCTTTCTTTTGCCACCACCGGGCTGGTTGTTCTATGTGACGTCGGGAATCGCCACTGCGATCTCTGTCCCCGTTCCAGCGGGCTTCTCGGGAATCTGGCTGGTTCCCGCGGCGGAAGCTTCAGCCTCTTCCAAATTTATCCACTCTTGGGCTCTGTTAAGGAATTCGCTAACCGAACTGACTCCCCTTCTTTGAATATCTTTCCACAGGTCTCCACCGACCAGGATTCCGGTCCTCATGGCCATGAGCTTGGAGCTATCGTCAGCGTCTCTGGCTCGAGCAGCGACATTCGCGAATCTGCTCAAGTAGGCTTTCAGCGTCTCACCGGGCTGCTGTCTCACGTTAGCTAGGGAGTTGGCCTGGACTCGGGCGGCCTGGGAGGCGAGGAATGCCCTTTTGAAGTCAGCCGAAAAGGTATTCTAGGAGCTGATTGACTGCTTTTTACTCTGCTTGAACCACTGCCTGGCAGGTCCAGTCAGTGTGGAAGGAAAGATCAAGCAGCGCATCTCCGGGCCGATGTTATGGGCCATCATTAGGGTATTGAACATCCCTAAATGGTCCGACGGGTCTCCGTCCCCGTTGAACTTTGACAAGTGAGGCATTCGGAAGCCAGACGGGTATGCCGTCGCTGCTATGTTGGGGGCGAAGAGCTCCATTTCGTCACCCGAATCATATTCGTCTGTTTCTTTTTCTGATAAGAGCTTTCTCATCAGCTCCTCCATTTGAGTTAGGCGCTCGAGGGTTTTGTCCTGAGACCCTGGGTTGTTCCGGGGCTGTTCAACAGCTCTGGACCCGTTGTACATATTAGGTGGGTTGTTGCCCCCTATCTTGAGATAGGTTATGTGGGAAATTCCCTCTGTTACGTACTTCGGATCGGACTCCCACTGAACGGGCTTGGCTACCATCTCTGGTTCGATCATCTCTGTGAGAGTTGAGGCGATCTCGGAGGTCGCCTCCCTGTGTAGTCTGGTGACTTTGTGCCGAGCTTAGTCGCTGATGCAGGTCTCCTCCCGAGAGATCACTCCGGCGACTACCAGTCCAGTGGCTCCTGCTGGATAGGCTTGGAGTGCGTCTTTGGCGGTTATGACCTGATCCTTCCCCTGGCGCCCTACTGCGCCGGGAAGGCCTAGCCGACGGCGGGTCTCTCCTACTACCCCCGTAGGCCGGGATGTCTCGGACGGGCTGAGGAGACGGGTATCTGATTGGAGAAGGAGGATGCCTGACTGGGGAGGCGATCCTAGTTCCGTCCGGACGGATTAAATTCGGTGGGGGCCTTTCGGCCCTGCGAGCCTGCTGGTCCCGCGCTGGGCGAGCTGATTGAGGCGCAGGACGGTCTTCGGGGACGGGCTGACGCCTCTGGCCCTCCCCGAATCTCCTTCGGGAACTTCCTCGATCTCTCCTGGGCGCCCTCGAGGAAGGTTGAGAGCTAGGGGTTGATGTCCTAACCGAACGACTGTATTGCTGTTGTCCGGTTCTAGGCATTTCCCTGAAGTTTGCCTCTTGGTGGTGTGATGAAGGGGTAGAGTTGGCTGCAGGAAGTCTTTCTGAATGGCTAGGTTTGGATCGGTTACTCCGACGAGACTTAGGAGCCTCACCTTGCCTCTCTCCAACGTTAACGTTGGTTGTGAGAGGGGGTAGCCGGTCCAGAATATTTTGGATTTCCTGACCAGCTGCTGCTAACTGGCTCCTCAGCTGAGCATTCTCCATCTCCACCGCAGTATAATAACACAGATTCGGATTAGGTGGCCGGGGTGCTGAACTACCAGTGTCGTCTTGGCCCGCCAGCTGCTTTTCTGGCCTCTGCTGGACTTCAGGAATTTGCCCATCAGGGATGGTAACATGGTGGGCCTCCTGCCCGTCATGCTGTTCTGTTTCATTGCCATGTCTGGATCGAGTGGTCACCATAGTTGGATGTTTGCGGTAGTACTAATCGAACTTGCTCTCAATGAAAGCACCAAACTGTTGACGCGGTTCTTCGCCAACAGGTAATTAAGAGAAGAAGAGAAAGGGATTAGTACTGAAAGTAGAACCGTCACAGATATGAAATCTTAGAGAGAGAACTAGGTGACTCAAGACACGTTTTTTAAGTGGTTCAAAGGTTAAAATCCTTCTACTCCACTAGTCAATATTATTCATATATTCTGGGTCTTTGGCTCTTCCGAGACTATTTTTTCCAACCCCTATCAACTCCCAGGGTCCCCATATTTATAGGGGAAGGCACCTGGAAGTTGGTAGGGAGGTCATCCCGTGACCTTACTATTAGTCATATCAACTCTGTGACATTTATGATTAATTCCTAAACCTGACACATAAGTGTAGTCTAATCAGTATGTAAGGAGATAATGGGCCGCGCGGCCCAACCCAGCCGTGGGTGTCTGAATGCGCACGTTCCTGCTGCGTGTCCGAGAAGCCAGGGGGATATCGAACACATGATGTCAGATATATACACGTTTATCTTGCGTGTATTGACTTTATAAAGGGTCAGAGATCCATGGCCAGCTCGTACCACGAGCTGCTTCCCTGAACTGACCTTCAGCCTTCAGGCCCTCTGACGCCCTCCTCCAGTCTTGGGGGACCTTGGCGAGCCTTTGAGAAGGTACGATCTGGGAACAGGATCTCCGGCCTGGGGGAGTCCTCGGACTAAACCATGATTAGTCTGAGGCTCGACCTTCTAATCAGCCCGTGGGAAAACCAGGGCGTACACCTATCATAATATCTTCCAAGATCAATGCCACACAAGAACGCCAACTCATCAATGTGTTGCAAGAACAAATAGATGCATTAGGATGGACGATAGCTGTAATCAAAGGTATTAGTCCTTTAATTTGCTCCCATCACATTCAATTGGAAGACAGGGCTATACTGTGTCGTGACCCTCAAAGAAGATTGAATCCAACGATGAAGGAAGTAGTAAAGACTGAAGTCTTGAAACTTTTGGATTCTGGCATAATCTATCCTGTTGCTGACAGTAAATGGGTCAGCCCAACTCAGGTTGTTCCCAAGAAATCTGGGGTAACAGTGGTACAAAATGAAAAAGGGGAACTTGTTCCTACCAAGGTCACAACTGGGTGGCGCATGTGCATTGATTATAGAAAGTTAAATGCAGCCACCCGCAAAGACCATTTTCCACTTCCATTCATCGATCAAATATTGGAACGTGTGGCAGGTGATCCTTTCTATAGTTTTCTCGATGGTTATTCAGGGTATTACCAAATCGAGATTGCCTTAGATGATCAAGATAAGACCACATTCACTTATCCTTTTGGTACTTTTGCCTTTCGGCGCATGCCATTTGGCCTGTGCAATGCTCCAGCCACTTTCCAGCGATGCATGATGAGCATATTTAGTAATATGATCGAGAAATGTATGGAAGTATTCATGGATGATTTGACAGTCTTTGGAGATTCCTTTGAATCAAGCCTTCTCAACTTAGAGTCTGTGCTTAAACGTTGCAAAGAAAAGGGCTTGGTACTCAACTGGGAAAAGTGTCATTTCATGGTACCATCAGGCATAGTCTTGGGGCATGTCCTGTCAGAACGAGGAATTGAGGTTGATCAATCAAAGATTGAACTCATATCAAAGCTGCCCACCCCCAAGACTATTAAAGACATTCGATCTTTTCTTGGGCATGCAGGATTCTATAGGAGGTTCATACAAAATTTTTCGACAATTGCTCGCCCTTTTTCAAACCTCCTAGCAAAAGATGTTGTGTTCAGTTGGACACCTGAGTGTGAGGAATCTTTCTGAACGCTCGTTGCAAAACTCACTTCCGTCCCTATCATTCAGCCACCATATTGGAACTTACCATTCGAAATCATGTGTGATGCTAACAATTATGCTATAGGGGACGTCTTAGGTCAAAGAATGGAAGGGAAGCCCTTTGTTGTCTATTACGCAAGTAGAACTCTTACAGTGCTCAAATGAACTATTCTACCATTGAAAAAGAGTTACTTGCTATAGTATTCGCACTTGACAAGTTTCGTTCCTACCTGATTGGTTCACCTATCACAGTTTTTACGGACCATTCCGCCTTAAAATACCTCCTTTCCAAAAAGGATGCTAAGGCGCGTTTAATTAGGTGGATCATTCTGTTACAAGAATTTGATCTGACCATAAAAGACAAGAAAGGAGTTGAAAACGTGGTAGCAGACCACTTATCTCGTCTTGAATTTTCTGATTCCACTGATGGCCCAGCCATTCGAGATGACTTCCCTGTTGAACATCTCTTTGCGGTCACTAAGTTGCCATGGTACGCTCATATCGTCAATTACTTAGTGACTGGCGAACTTCCAACTGCATGGAGTGCACAAGATAAACGTAAATTTTTGGTCGAGGTTCGTAACTTTTATTGGGACGACCCATATCTTTTCAAGTATTGCCCCGACCAAATTATGAGACGTTGCATTCTAGATGATGAAATTTTTAGTGTCCTGAACTTTTGTCATAATGAAGCTTGTGGTGGTTATTTTTCTATGAAAATGACTGCTGCAAAAATCTTACAGTGTGGTCTTTATTGGTCCACTTTGTTCAAAGACACTAACAATTTCTGTCGATCATGTGAAAGGTGTCAGAAATTAGGTGCCCTATCCCGATGACATATGATGCCATTAAACCCAATTCTTATAATAGAAATATTCGATTGTTGGGGGATAGACTTTATGGGACCATTTCCACCTTCTTCTGGCTACCTTTACATTCTCCTCGCCATAGACTATGTCTCAAAATGGGTGGAAGCTGTGCCTTGTCGAAATAATAATAACACAACTGTTGTGAAATTCCTAAAGGAAAATGTGTTATCTAGGTTTGGCACACCTCTCGCTATCATAAGTGATCAAGGCACCCATTTTTGCAACTATTCTTTCGAGACCTTAATGCAAAAATATGGTGTAATTCATAAGGTTGCATTGCCTTATCACCCACAGACAAATGGCCAAGCTGAGTTAGCTAATCGAGAAATTAAGCAAATCTTAGAAAAAACGATTAATCCTGACCGCAAAGATTGGTCCTCACGACTTCTCGATGCTCTCTGGGCATACCGCACTGCTTAAAAAACTCAACTTGGTATGTCTCCTTATAGGCTAGTCTATGGTAAAGCCTGCCACCTTCCTGTTGAGCTGGAACACAAAGCTTATTGGGCAGTTAAAAGCCTAAATTTTGATCTCAAGGCGGCAGGACTCAATCATAAGCTTCAGTTGTCAGAAATTGAAGAGTTAAGGAACGATGCTTATGACAACTCTAGGATTTACAAGGCTAAAATGAAAGCGACCCATGACAAGCAGATCCTAAGAAAAGAATTTGAGCCAAACCAACGCGTGCATCTTTATGACTCTCGTCTGCATATCCACCCTGGCAAGCTGAGATCAAGGTGGACTGGCCCATATGTTGTGAAAACCATCTTTCCCAACGGTGCTGTTGAGGTCATAGACCCAACTGATGGGAGAGGATTCAAAGTAAATGGCCAACGATTGAAACACTACATAGAGAGGGTGACCCAGCCTGAAGAAGTCACTCTCGTGGAACCGATTTACCAAGTCTGAGTAGTGTTCCAAATTGTTTGTACATAGGTTTGTTTTCTGTTTATTTTTCTTTTGTCATTTTATTTTATTTGTTATCATTTTGTGTTTTCAGTTTTTCATGTTTTAGAGAATCAATATTCGCTCTATCACTCGACGCTCACTATCCAGGTGTTTTCTTTCCCTACACTTTTACATTTATTGTCTTTTGAGACATTGAGGACACTGTTAGATTTTGGTTGGGGGTGGGGAGCATATTCATGCACGTTCATGTTGATTTCTTTTGTCATATTAATATTTTCACGGTCAAATTTTTTAAAAATTACTTATTTATTTTTGCAAAATGTTACTTTTGAGTCAATTTTTGTTATCTGTATTACTAAGAGTTTCTCTAGAGTTACCTAATGCACATGCCAAACATTGCGGTAAGATGGTTGTTAGCACATAATTGCTTAGAAACTTGCCATGTTTAAGTAATTCATTGTTTTGTGTGAGAAGTGAAACTTGAGAAAACAACTTTTAAATTTTTATTGATTCTTAGAAATGGTTATAATTATTTGGACAAGGTATTGTGGTATGAATGGATGATGTTTTAGGGATATTATTTTCTATAGACAAATCTTATTAGAGAGCCTTTTATTATGTTGTTCATGAAAAAGAAAATGAAAAAAAAAAGAAGAAAAGAGAAAAGAAAAAAAGATAGAAAAAAAAGGAGAAAGACATAAGAGCAATATTTCTATCATTTTCAATTATGTTGTCTCTTGTGTCCAAAAAAAAAAAGTGTGTTTATTAATTTCATGTTTTATTTTATGGCTCTTAGAATAAATGTAAAGATTGTCTATTTAACTTAAAATCTTGAAAATCTGGTTTTGTGGTACTCTTTATGGTGGTTGTCCAAATAGTTTATTTCCTATCTTCGTTTCAATAATTATTTAAGAGTTTGTCCTAAATATATACCCATTTGATGATTGCTTACTTCTTTTCCAACTCCATGAGTGAAACCCTTAAACTTTAAATATTTTCAATTACATGAGAGGTTAATGGAGTTGAGACTTTTACTTGGCATAATTTCAAAGGCTTTATGTGCTATAGTTTGCGGTAAGAAGGTACAAGTTTGGTGAACACACTCACAACTCTAGATTTATTCAAAGTAATTTTGACAACTCTTGTTGACTTGTTACTGACATTTTGTGTTAATACTTAAGTTCTTTTATAATTTTTGACCGGAAATATATCATGTTAACATTTATCATTTCGCTTGAATTGCTAGAGACTAGCAATAAGCTGGTTGGGGGTTGTGATTAGTGCTCAAAAATATCATTTTATTAGTCTTAAAGTGTAAACTTAATTAAGTTTTAATTAATATTTTCATGGATTGATTGTCATATATTTTATATTTGAAAATATTAATTTTAATTTAATTTGTGTTTAATTTTCAGGAAATAAAATGTATTTTGACACAAAGAAAAAGAAATAATTAAAATTGAAGAAATCAAGAAGAAAATGACATTTTTGAAGATGGAATGGCCCAAAACTAAGCCCAAAATGAAGTCCAAACCCAAAGCTTGGGCAAGTGCCACACTGCCAAATGGCGGCTCCCCATTCGATCAGCCAAGCAAGCCAAGCTTTTAGCTACTTGACGAAGCCGAGCCGAGCCAAGCCGCTGACAAGCCGCCTGATGCACTGCCCCCCACGTGGCTGACCACGCCTGCCACGACCTGACCGCCTCCAGCCACGCCATCCAATCCGAAGCTGCCACCTATCCCCTGCGTCAGCCTTTGTCCCCCACGCAGCAACACGCCAGCCACCATTCCGCCTGCCACGTATGACGCAGCCAACCACAATGCGCCACATGGTCCTTGTCCCCCACTCCACCAGCAGCCACTTCCCACTTTGCACCTATTTTTCCCACTATTTTGTACACGGTTCTCCACGTTTTTGAGTCCTATTTACACTATAAATAGAGTACCAAATGGAGTAAAAAAATCATCAGATTGTAGAAGGAAGTATAGAGAGTATTGTTGGAGAGAAAAACACTTATTTTCTTCATTTTCTTTCATTTATTTTACCTTAATTTGAGTGAAAACAATGCCTATTTTAGGCTAAATTCTCTTGTGGAAAGGCTAGAGTGGAGTTCATGTTTAACATTATATTTTTAATATATTGATTCTTTATTTTGTTCTTCATTTCTATGTATTTGTTACAATTAAATTTATTTTCTTCTAATTTTTATTCTAAATTTATTATTATCTTTTACATAAGTCTAGTCATGCTCTTCTTATGTAATTTAGGTTTTTAATTTAATTTAGCATATTTGTTATATTATACGCTTTTTTACTGCATTCTGCCATTGGTATTTTGTCGCTCTAAAGTATATAATATGATAGGTTTTTAAAATTAGAAGTTAGTATAATTTAATTAAAGAACATATTTTAAGGTGAGATTTATTATATATACTTTCCAACTATAATTAATGGTGTAGAATTATAGTTGAGTATAATGAATCAATTTTATTAAAGTATAGATATGCTTGCATGAATGAAACTTATGCCTTCCATATTTTCCTTCTGATTCTAATTCCTCGATTTTTTTTATTTAATGTTTATATTCTTTTTCAAAATTACATCATTTCAAAGTTTATTATTTCTGATTTACTAATATTCATTTTTACTTGTATTTTACCTCTCTGTGGATACGACATAGCCCGATTACTACTGTGACCGCTTAGGAAAGTATTGGGCGATATCAATTACCCATTGGCCACTGTGACTAGGTTTATCACCAAGGCTTAGGACTGAGGATCGTTCTCGAGACCGCTCTATTATCTCTGCTCAGAATTCAAGGTAAGAAAACTGCACCCTGTGTGGTTGTGAACGGGATTGAGATTCCCAAATATTGATTGCTTGTATTATGTGTTTGTAAGATTGATCTGTCATACAAGGAAGATCGGCCTAAGGGAGCTGGGGCTAATGGTAAACATACTAAGCAGGGCCCGGCCTAAGCAAGGCGAGGCTAGCTAGATCAATAGGGGGCTCGGACTAAGGGTGCCAACCCTGATTACTTGAGATTATGTGATTGTCATTGATTAATTGAATATCTGTACTTTGTTTTATGTTTATATGAGATAAGCTTGATTGAATATTCTAATTTTGTTACATGTGATTGTTGTTTTGGTTTTCTTGTTGGGCCTTAGCTCACGGGCGCTACGCGGTGTAGGTAAAGGCAAGGGTAAACTGGATCAACCAAGATTTAGAGAGCTCTGGGGGCGAGGTGTACATTGTCAGCTGCTCGTCCACCACTTTCTAGGGAAAGTACAGGGACAGAAGCCTAAAAACTTGTATTTTTCCATTAGAGTGTCCACTGATTGTATATAACTTTTGAGAGTTTGTAAATTAACACTTAAACCCTGATTTTTGGGATCCCATGTTCCAAACATCTATTTTAATGAAAAAATAACTGTTTATGATCAAAATATTTTAACCTTAATCCAATTGTTGACCTTAGGATCACATTTTTCATAAAATGACTTGATTAATAAGTCTTGCACTATTTTAACTACAAAGTATATTGGTCTTGGTTATCTAGGGCGTTACACCACACTACTAGACTTATTGACCATGTTGATTTAATACTTTGGTATTTGTAATTATGAATGTTTTTTTTGTTGATTGGAAAGAAAATTGATAATCATAGTTCAATATCAAAGATTAAATTGGACCGATTGTTTTAGATACTATCAAAGAAGTAATGTTTTTAAAAGTGGCCACAATATTTTTCTTGTTACTCAACCCATGAGTCGTTTTTAAATAAAATTATTTTAATATATATGTATTACAAAAATTAATGTAGCCCAAGTGGTAGAATGTTAGACTTTTATTTGGGATTACATTATTTATTTCAATGTTTTTATAAAATATGGGTTGATAAATAGTTCTTTGCTGATCTAGCCCATTTAATTTTAGCGATCTCTTGTTTATGAGCTTAGTATCTATAGTAGTCTAGTTGAGGCAGAAGTGTGGGCTTTCTAGTTAACTGAAGCCTTTGATGAGGATGCCTAGTCCAACTTGGTTAATATAAGCTAAGTCCCCTCCTTAATTCTATATATATGAATAGTCTCATCGCTATTCTATAGTCTGATAATCTGCTTCAGAAATAGAGGTCCAAGGGAGGAAGGCTTAGTTGGTTAGTATTGCACTAACAATTCATGTTTTTTGTATGACTGAATCAGGTATGTTTACTATATTCTTTAATTTTTTATTGTGTTCTAAGTTGTATGCAAAATTATTGATAAGATGTTGTATGAATATCTAACATCCAGTCCAAAGTCACCATTAACGCCATACATTCTGCCTGTAGAACTGTAAAGCACCCTACAAAATAGAAAACTAAACAAACAGAAGAACATTAGAAAGGAGAAAGAAAGAAAGTAGTGAGTCCTACATATACTAGTTATATTGAAAGTGATATATATCTGTAAATATAGATAATACTTTGATTATTAGGCTTAAAATAAACACTACAAAAATGGAAGCTTTTGTTGGTGCAAATTTGCGCCGACAAAAGTACCCATATTGTGCCAGCAAAGGTCAAAAATATTTTGCTGGCGCAATTTAGTGCCGGCAAAGGTTGCTGGTAATATTTCGTCGGCGAATCACCTTTTGTTGGAGCGTTACTAATTGCGTCAGCAAAGTATGTTGAACCAGCAATTTTAAACGCCGACAAAAGTCAAGCCGCCGACAAAAGTGTGTCGGATTTTGCATCGACGACCTTTTTTCACTGGCGGTTGGACCACTTTCACCAGCGAAAAATGTCATCGGTGAAAGTTGAATTGGTGGGAGAGCGCCGGCAAAAGTCCCCCAATTTTTTTTTAGATATTATATAATTTATTTTTCCATATTTATTAATTAACATAATTATAATTTTTTATATATATTTATTAATTGATAATTAATTCAAATTAAAATCAAAATAACTAATACTTAATTAACATTAAGAATTCAAAAGTTTACATATTAATTGTTTAGTACAGACACTTAAACACAATAATTAATAAGTTCAATACAGACACTTCAGCACATAGGGGTGCACATGGGTTGGGTTGGGTGGGTTGAGAGTGATTTAGTGAGCCAACCCAATAATTACAGTTTGGAAATATTATGAGCCATTCACTTTTTTTTTATTATACAACCCAATCCTACAAGAATATAAGGGTTGGGTTCATTGGGTTGAGGCTAAAATTTGGGGCTTTGATTTTTATTTAAAATAATGATAAAATTTAATTTTACAAATTTTAATTTTATAAAAGTTTAGATCATTCATAACAAAAAATTCTATCAAAATGATAATATAATTAGAACTCACTCATGCATGCTAATAATAGGCATATCAAGAAAAACATATATATATTCAAATCAAACTTTTCAATTACAATTATCCATAAATCAAAAAAATAAAATGGTGGATATTAAAGTTCTCCATGAAAAAAATAATGTTCTAAAGATATGAAAAAATATTCAAAAGATAGGTAAAACTACCTTCATCCACTCCAAAAGATGACCTGCACACAAATTTAACAAATAAATAGATTATCCATGAATAATAAAGAAATTAAATTATAACTAAAAATATAACAATGTATACCTCATTCACAATTCTTCAATCAACAGCCATTGTTTCAGTTGTCTTATTCTCTTTTGGTGTTACATTTCCTTTCTTTGAGGTGTCTACAATTTAAAAGAAAAAAAATCTTATCAATGCATAATTAAAAATTAATAACATAAATAAATGAACAAAGTAATGTATAATGTTTATAACTTCATCAAGGAAGTCATAAGTTTGTATTTCATCCAAGTATTCCCTAACTTGGATGCCTTCATGTGAAGTCTTCAACCAATTTTGATTGCAAACTAGTGCCTCCACCATTTGTGGAGTTAAAGAACTTCTAAATGAGTCTAAAATATGACCACTAGAACTAAAAGTAGACTCAGAGGCCACGGTAGACAAGGGAACAGCAAGAACATCTCTAGAAATCAATGGAAAACCTTATACCTCCTAGCATTATCCTTCCACCAAATAAGGATATCAAATGAAAAAGTCATTGGATTAACATTATCATCACCCAAGTACCTCTCAATATCATTCGTTTTCTCACTCAAACACTTCATCTCTTGTTGTTGCAAATACAAAGTCAATAATTTTTTATTTCGAGTTTGCTTGATCTCACTCTTTGGTGGTGATGCACTAGTATTGTCTTTTTCATGCCCACCCTCACTTTTGTTATCCACACTATAACAAGTATACAAATGATGAAGGGTTTGTTCCACCTTGAGGACAACTTTTGTAACAATTTAAAAATCATAAACACTTTCAAAACAATATTTAAGATACTTCAACTTATGCCTAGGATCAAACACAATAGCAACAAACAACATAACATTGATTTTTTCTACATCCTCCCAATATTTGTCATAATTCTTTTCATACTAGCAACCATAACGGATAACATATGTTCATCACTTGAAGCCAAATCAGAAAATTGAGTGTGAATTTCACAAATTTCATGATAAAATGTGTTGGATGTAACATGCAAGGTACCACTAAACTTTAATGTGACTTCATAAGAAGTGCGTAGAAACTTGACAAATATCTTAGCACTTTCCCAATCATTAAAAGTAGGTGGCCCAACTCTCTTCTTCCCACATTCATTTTCATTGAAGTAACTCAAGAACCTATCATCTTCTTCCTCATACCTTGAAACGGCTTAGAGTTCCACCTTGTAGGCACATCTAAAACCAAACATCCCTTATATTCAATCTTTTCCCTCTCTACACAAGCTTTGAATTTCCCCAATCTTGCAGGAGATGGACGAATGTACCTCACAACATTACGAATTACAACAATTGAATCATGCAAATCTTTCAACCCCTCATTCACAATTAAATTTACTATGTGAGCAGAGCACCTAAAATTCTTGAAATCACCATCAAGAACAAATCCTTTCCATGCATTAACTCTCCTCTTAAATGGACTAACAGCTGCATCATTGGCTGATGCATTATCCACAGTCACAACAAACACTTTCTCTATTCCCCAACCAACCAAACAAGACTCAATCATCTTACCAATGGTATCTCCCTTATGGTTTGTAATTTGACAAAAACTTATGATTTGTTTTTGCAAACACCAATCACTATCAATGTAGTGTGCAGTGAGACACATGTAAGGAATTTGTTGCAAAGATGTCCAACAATCAGTTGTTAAACACACTCTTTGACCCACCTTAGTCAACTCTCTTTAAGTTTTACTCTTTCATCCAAATACACTTGGTATATATCCCTAGCAACTGTGATTCTGCTAGGGAGAACAAATCTAGGTTGCACCACTTGCATAAGCTACCTAAACCCTTCACCCTCCACAACTCTAAAGGCATGTTCATCTATGACTACCATTTTAGCTAGAGCTTTCCGACAATTCTCCTTATTAAATGCCACCGCCAACAAATTTCCACTACCCTCATTACCACTTTGAAAATTTAGCAACTTCTGTTTCTTATCAGATATCCTAAATGGATATTTCTTACATTGATTGTTTAAATGAACCCACAAACTACTTGTTCCCACTCTTGTACTATGACAAGCATAGTCCTTCCCACAATAATTACATTTGCACCTAGGATCTTTTGGATTTCCACCCTCAATTTTTGTTAAGTGATCCCAAACAGTAGAGTGCCTACTTGGCTTTTTCTTGGTAGTGGGTGTGTCATCGTTGCTTTCTTTTTTGGGTGACTTAAGTGTTGGATTAGCTTATACAAGATCTTTATTTATTTTCATGTATATCTAATATTAAACAAATTAATACGAGATAGCCTAAAACATGTTTCTAAAATTGAATTCAAGAGAAACAAAGAATAGAATACTTACAGTATACAAAGCGGAATTAAAGAGTCCTTCCTTCAGTTTCTCTAACTCTTGTATCCTCTCTGTCGTAGAGTATTATCAAGAAACTGAACCGATCTTCTATTTTCTTCACAATCTTCCAATGTATCCTTAGAACCACCTAGACTAGTGTGGGCAATTCTCAACACATGAGATAGATATAGAGAGAAGAAGAGAAAATAACAAAGTGGCTTAGAAAAGGACTTGGGTTTAGAGAGAATCTAAAACTATCAGAAAATTTGACTTGTGACTTATCAAACTTATGTTATGACTTCTCTCTAAGCACTCCTTTTATAGACTCAATTAGGCCATTTAATTTAATTAAAAAAATCAATAAAATAATAGCCATTTTGAAGCCCTAGGTCGAAATTATCATGGGCTATAGGCCCGTGAAATTTCCCATTTGATTATAAGCCCATTAGACTTAAAATCAAGGCCTGTATTATAATCTATTGATTTAATTAATTAAATAATTATTTAAATAATTTATCAAATTAATTATTTATAATTTGAACCTTGATTTAAACTTATTTATTAATTTAGATACCAATTTATCTTAATTAATAAATCTGCCATAATTTCTCTTTTCTTCTCAAAATTACACAACTCTGTGAAACAATCCAAAATTGACCTGGTCAACTTTGATAATTCTAATTGATGATTAAATCAATTAATTGAGAATATCTAGATGATTTTATCCAAGGTACAATGGGGACTATGGGCCTATGAAATCAAGCTCCAATAAGTTATCATAAATCTAACAAATAAATTTACTAACTTATTAATTCCTCGTGACTCCACTATAGACTCGGAATTGCACTCTTGAATTCGTAGAACGCTCTATAACAAATATAGATATGCTATTAATTATCCATTGTTACAACCATAATTGTCACTCAATCCTCTATAAACGGTCTACAATGAGAGAGGACTAAAATACCGTTTTACCCCTCATTGTATTTTATCCTTAAAATACTTAGTTCCTTGTAAATGATATTTCAGTAAACTAATTTAATTACTGAAATGAGATCTCTATCATTTAACATCTTGAACCAAACTAAAAGGAAACCATCGTTTCACTTCTTCATCAGAAGCTATAGATGTTCATATCTATGATTAACACTCCCACTTAATTATACTACCGAGTTTCCAAGATGTAAGTATGGGCTAGTCTGTAGGGTAAGCTGGTAACGAACAAGTCAAAGAACTCAAATAATACAATCAGTTAGAATACTAACCACTCAGAATTGAGATTGAATTGACCTATGGTCAACTATATGATATGACTAGAATAGATAATAACGCTATGTTTACTTATCTTATCAACTGTCAATATCGGTCCAGTCCGATGTAACAAATAGATCCGATCTTATCTACTTTGCTAATGTTCTGGAAAGAACATAACACTGTAATGTGTAAGTAGATCATATCGTAGATTGGCAAGTCAGTGTAAATCCAGTGCACTGACTAATCTTAGGACTAACTTATTTTGAACATATAATCATATTTATATTCCACTGTGATTACGTCACTATAAATAAGATTAGCTATATGCTCGGGATTTAATAGAATTTTATATTAAACAAATAATCATGAAAATAAAACATGTGAGAAAAGTGATTGACCAAGTCAAAAAATGATTTCTATTCTTTTATTGATAATAAAATGAGATTACAAAGAATTTGAGTTTTAATTAGGGCATAAAACCCCAACATTAAGCTCAATTGGGGTTGAGATAGTATTTGGGGTAGGGATTGGGGCAGTGTTTGGGGTAGGAATTGTGGTAGTGTTACTGTTAGGCTCATCATGAACTTCACCTAATTGGGTAGAGGTAGGGGGAAGATACTGTAGAGTCCAAGAACTTTACTTAGCTAGTTAGATAGTAGTATTATAGTATTTATAGTATTATCTTTATAACTGTGGATTTTTGGTTCAGACCGGGAATTATTTGGACACTCATAGTAGTACTTATAGATTTTCTAAGTTTAACCTATAGTTTAAGAATATTAATTTTAACCTAAGGTTTGATTAATATGACTGATATTAAGGATAATATTTATTATACTATAAGGTTTAGATAAGAACCAATAGGATTTTAAGCACATGTTATGTATGGGTGATTAAGGATTAAGTATTTTGAGGATTAAATATAATAAGGGGTAAAGTTTGAATGCTATAAGGTCAGTCAGCAACTTTGAATACGTTGAGGGCTTAGTCAAGGCTGTTTACTCCATTCAAACTTAGCTAAAAATGTGTAATTTCGTATTTAAATAATCAGCGTGTGCCGATATATCACAGCTATAGGGGGCAATATATCGCAGCATGTAGATACGGAAAACACGAGACGATGCACGACAGCCTCGGGCATACTGGCCCAGGCGATATATCGCCTCCTTCAGCATATTTTGAAACATTTTGAATTTGTTTTCCATTCAGCCATTCAACCTTTTGATAAGTCCAGCACCTTTTTGAACGAGTCTTCAGCCTCTGCTGAACGATTATTCAAATTATTTTCACCTAAAAAGCTATTATTTTTATTCAAGTAAAATTAAGATCCTTTCATTCCTGAACTCTATAAATAGGACCTAGTACCCAGCCATTATTCATCTTTTGCTCTAAGTTCAGAGGCTGCAAGTGCTAAGTGAGTGTGAGAGTGTAAACACCTGGGTTGGGGAATCATAAGCTTGATCATCATAAGCTTATCAAACACTTTGGGAAGTAAGGTTTTATAGTATTTCGGTTTGGGGTGTAGATTGGTCTTATAAGTCTTCAAGGTAACCCAAAACTCTAGTTCATTTCTGTACTTGTTCTTTTAAGTTCTCATAGTCTTCTACTCAGCCTCTAACCTTAATTTTTATTTTGGTTAGGAAATCTAAGCTCTTGAGTAAAAATTTTTTGGTAAGTATGTTTCTCAATGGTTTAGTCCTTCCATTCCTTCCATTTCTTTTTCTTCAAATCTACTCACCTTGTTATATATGGTTTTAGGAGTGTTCCAAAAAGTCCCAATGCTGTTCTCTTATCCCGGTAACTTTGGTAAGGAAAATAGGATAGAATCTATATGTTTTATGCTTATGTTATCTTATGTTTTATGTTATGAAATATGTTATAAAATATGTTATGAATATGTATGTTTGTAGGCTTGGGCATATGACCCATATGACTAACAAGACCCCAAATAGATTATGGGCATATGACCTACTTAGCTAGTAGGACCCCACTAATCTCATGGGCATATGACTTGTTTAGTCTATGGGACCCCAAGTAATAATGGCCATTATAGTATGTGTATGATAAAGTGTTATGTTAAGTTTTTATGTTTCTTATGAAATTTATGTATATGAACTATGTGTTAGATTTTCCTTGCTGGGAATTAGGCTCATTCCTTTTTGTTTATATGTGCAGGAAAATAGCTATAGTGGCGGTAAGATTCATGGATGCTTAGGAGAATGTGTATCGGTGATGAATGGATTCAAGGAGTCGAGAGTTCGATTTCGAGGATGTAGTCTTTTATTTATGGTTTATGTGTAATTTTTCCACACTTGTTATGTAACTCCTTTAAATTATGTTTTGTTTTAAAGACAATGGGATCCCATATCCTACTTATTTTATGAAAGTAACTCTTATTTCTACAAGTTTTTAATAAAGTTATGGTATTTTCGCAAATGTAAGTTTTACTAAGGATTTGTATGTATAGTTTCGTTAATGGTCCAAAAGTCTAGAGTAGTGGGTTATTACAGATACTTCTCCATCAATCCTATAAAAATAACAAAACAAAGAGCAAACACAATCAAATAAGATACCAAATTAAGTAGCATGCAAAATCAACTAACATAATTTGTAAACAAAACAAAATTAGTAACAAAAAATACATTAAGAAATATACTAAATAGTATACAAAACAAATTAGTTAGCCAAATGCAAAGCATATGAGTGAACTAAATAAAAAATCATATTTAATATTATACTTATAAATCCATAAAGAAATTAGTGAGCCAAACAAGTAAATCAAATACAAAGCATAAATACATATTATATATCACAAACAATATTATACATATACTATAATATAACAGTAACACTTTAACATAAACAAAAGCAGCATAACACATGCACACATATTCATAGATTTATCATTATAACATTAACTTGGATGAATTAATAGAATGTAAACTAATATAAAGCATGAAATGAATGAAGCATGAAATGAATGAATAATATTACGATAATAGTAAACTAAATACAAACTACAAAGCATATGAATGAATATTATCATAACAGTAAATACAAACTTATGAACCATGAATATTGAGTATTATTATAACAGTCCGTGAATGATTTCGAACGTACCAGTAAACTAAATAGAAAAAAAAGAACATGAATATGATCTCAAACATACAAGAAATTAAACTATGCATACCCAGTTGTCACTGCCGTGCGGTATCATTGAAAAGCGGTAGAGAAAACTTTAGAGTTGGTGTCGTGATTGTCGTCGTCAAACTTCAGTGTCGGTGTCGTGACTCATCAACGACAAACTTCAGATCGGTAATACTTCAGAAAAATAAAAACATAAGAGAAAGATATATGTAAATATAGTTCTATATGATCTACTCATACTATAAATTAACAAATGTTAGAAATAACATACCGGTATTACTCGTGGATGATCGTGGTGATGGTAGTGTAATGGTGATTGGTTTCGGTAGTTCTTTCAAACAAGAGAAGAGAATCTAAGGTGGTGGTGATGTGTGAGTAACGAACATAATTATGGTGGTAGTGACTGGTTCAGACGTTGGTAGTGGTGGTGGTGGTGGTTTGCCGACTGACTGGGTTAGCTGCTTTCTTTGAACGTAGAAGAGAAGATAAAGAGAAGAGAAAAATTGGGCTAGGGCTTATATTTTCTCACAAACAATTGTGTCATGTTGTTAAATTATAAGATTATTGGGTTAAAAGTCATATCACTGTTTACATATATATATATAATAATATAACTTATTTATATATAAAACGTCACAGATTTTATTTATTTATATTATATATAATTATATAAGTATATATTAGGTAAATGTAACAGGTTGGGTTGGTTTTGATAAGGCCACAATACCCTAGCCCATCTCCGAGCTGTAAAAACATGGGTTGTCACTTTCCAGGCCAAAGGGGCCATGACCTACACCAATTGCAACTCTATATCATAAAGTTTGCCGGGTTGTTCGGCCAAGCCCATTTTTTGTTCAACCCTAAGCACAATAATTAATAAGTGAAGTACAAATATTTAAACACAATAATTAAGAAGTTCAATAAAGAAAATTAAACTTATAATTATCAAGTTAAACACAAATAAGAAATATACTAGAACCAAGAGTTGAGTGGTACCGGCATCATTATCATCAAAATCATCCTGAGTAAGAGGCTGAAGAGGTGGCGGAGCTGGTATCTGAAAGAACTGTGGAGGATACTGGGGAAGCGGGGGCGCCGGCTGTCCAGGGTTCTGCTGTGACAAAAAATTAGCCATTTGAGCCATCCAAGCTTATTGTGTCTGAAAATAACTCTGAAATTGCCCTTGTTCTTTCCTTCGATGTTCCTTTTGTTGCCTCCACCATTCTTCTTGTTGCCTTTGTTTTTTCTCAAGTTGCAAGAGAATTTGAGTAATTTCTTCTGGGTTATATTGTGTTTGATTAGAACTCGAACCAGAAGAGACACTAGTCTCTCGTTTTCCACCAAATGCCTTCAGTCTTGGTTGTTGGCTATATTCTCTCGTGTGACGAGATCGCTAACCTAGTACCTCTATCATAATGTGTAGGTCTCGAGGAGTAAAGGTTGGTGAAGCATCACAAGAAGAAACAGACTCAGTAGTCAGCGCTAGCTGAGAATTACGAATCTGACACATCTCCTCCTAGTAGTCAAAATAAAATTTCAAATCAAGTTAGAAATATACATAAATAATATATTATCTCACTAAAAATGAATTTTAACTTACATATTTATTCTTCGTAAACTCATTTCGCCAATTTTCACTTTTGTGATGGAATTTTTCGAATGTGTCAATGATACTTGGAAGCTCCACAGTCTCCGAATCAACGTAATTAATAAATAGTGTAATTATAAAAATGATAATAGATTTAATTATTTAAAATAAATGATATTATAATAATTTACCTGATCATGTAGGTGAGCTACAATAGACTTTGATCCCCATCCTCCTTCTATTGGCATTTTGCTCTGATTTGCAGCATTTTGATTAGAAAGTTTATTCAAAACAATATTATACAATTTATTGAGGATTTGATTTATTGTACGTGATACTTTTCGGTCGTCCAATATGTAATCAGAAATTCCCAATCCTCCTTGGTAACTCTTGTGGTTGGACTCTTACTTGCTATCTCAGCACCCATATCCTCAACTTTTTTCTTCAATACCTTCTTCAAATAGGCCCTATAGTCTCGATGACCCTTCATCATGGTACGAGAAAGCTCATCCATGACTTTAACATTGTCTTTTGGATAAATAAATTTGGTCTGCAAAACATTTAAACATTGAAAAAATATCAAAATTATTAAGAATATAATATGATTAATTGTGTGAACTTTGCAATGAATATAATAGAATTATTACGGCCGATCTGTCCAACACTTCATGGATGTCTGTTGCAGGCATTTGTTTCCATTCAAGATGCTGAAGTGACACAGTAGTTCGAACGATGAATTTGCAGAAGTTTATGAACATCTTCCCATGTTTATGGATAGGCATCCAGTGTCTTCGCTGAACTTAGGAGTCAAATGAGTAACCTTAAACTTACGTAGTTTCTCCTCAATTACCCGGCCAGTGTAGGCCTCTCTCACCCCATTTTTCTTGTTACTGGCATGACTTGCACCCCTTGAAGAACTAGGATCAGACATACTACAAACATAATGTATTTATTAAAATATGATATTGAATTAGCAAGGAAATAAGCATTGAATTAACAAGGAAAATCAATAATTCATTTCAAAATTACAAGTCATCATCATCGATTTCATCTTTAACCAATACACAGTAGTCATCACTATCAGTTTCTACATCCACTAATTCTTCACTAGAATCCTCATATTCCCCTAGCGTTTCATCTTTAAAGTCATCATCATCAACCAAAAAGTCGTCTAAAATTTCTCCTTCACTCATGGGAATTACATCATCAATTTCATGAACTTTGGTTGGGGCGACATCTCACGTATGTAGTAAAAAATTTCTATGTGTGGAAGTCGTACAACTAATTGAATTCTTGATGAATTTTTTTCTTGGAGTATTGGAATAGTGTCATCCGCTTCGTCTGGGAAATCCCACACATTGCGTAGGATGTAAGTGTTTACGAGCCTCCAATCATCATCATTTTTTCAAATCATTGATGTAATAGATCAACTTTTCTTGGGATTCAAGTATAAATGGTTCATTTTGATACCATTCACGATTGACATGAACGCTAATAAAAACAGGATCACTTTCAATCCTACCGCCGCAGGCATTTGTGTCAAACCAACTACACTTGAACAGTAAAACACTACATTATTTCAAATAACCCAATTCAATCACTTCTTGAAGGACACCATAAAAATTGATACCATCTTCACCAAGCACCATAACACCTCTATTTTGTGTTTTACGTTTTATATCTCTGCTCTTAATGAGAAATTTGAAACCGTTGATGTAGCGTCCCAAATTTGCTAATAAGGCTTAGGGCCTTCATTAGCGTACCTGGAGGGCAATACTTGATTTATTATGTTAATATGTGAATTTGATGAGTATGTGATTAGAAATGCATGTTTAGGTGAATTAAATATGCATGTGGGCCCCGTTTGGTTGCTAGGGGCATATTTGTAGTTTTAGCCGCTGAGGGCATAAATGCAATATTTGTGTATATTGTGGTTGACATCATGTGTGAGTGGTGATATATCTGTGATGCAGGATCCGAGACAGTCCTAGGGAGCAATTTAGCTAGATAGTCACAAGCGAGAATAATTAGTAGTTGGTGGCACTTTGGTAACTTGGGTAACTATAAGTAACACTTGAGGATAGTTGTTATAGGTGAGAAATTAAGTGGGAATGTGGCATTCTAGCATGAGGATAAGGAAAAGTCTAGGCTTTCCTTGAGGTTAGTTAGAGTCTAAATTAGAGGGGAGGGCAAATGTGTCATTTGGCTTTAGTAATAGATAGACTTTGGTTGAGAAAAGTCCCACACGTTACTCTCACCTTGGCATTACATTTGGGTTCTTTGGATGCTCTAGAGAAAACCAGAAACCAAAGGAAGGGCCTCTGAATTTGTAGGATCAAAGTGGGGAATCAAGCCAAGGATTTAAAGGAAGCTAGAGGTTGTTTTGCACGTTTGGCGTAAGGGTTTTAAGTTGTTATTTTATTGAACTCAGCCAAGAAGTGCTGTGGTTTGACAACTGAATTGTGTTTTGCCTTGTGGATTATTGGGGTGAATTTTTGGCAAAGTTAAGCATAGGAGTTTGTGGATTTGAGCTTGGAACTTGATTTGAAAGCATCTCAGGGTCGAATTCCTACTTCAGGTAAGAATTCCATGCATTTATGAAGTATATATTCTGGTGTGGTTTAAGTTTTGTGATGGGTGGTTTAAGTTTTGTGAAGTTTTAAACCACTAGGTGATTTTTGAGTTTGGTTGAGTGTTTGAGTTTGTTGTTGGTATTTTTGAGTTGCTATACCATTTATTTGAAGAATTAGGTCGAATTAGGACTTGGGTGTACCTTGGTGGTGATTTGGATGAGTTTTGGCTCAGGAAAATGTTGGAAAAAACCAAGTTTTCTGGGTTCCCGTATGAGTGCCGCGGCGCTGGGTTGTATCTAGACAGGGGAGCCCTGTTGGGTGTCGCGGACCCTATAGGGCTGTGCCGTGGCGCTAGGCCATTTTAAGGATGAAAGATTTTGCGTTTTTAGGGTTTTGGCTCAGGGGGCTCGAGGGATGCTTCCGCTACCTTGTGTAGAGAAACGGGAGGTCCCGAGAGCACGAGATCGATTCTGAGGTAAAATTATGAATTGGTTAGTAACGAGAGTGCTATTTGTGTATTGTGACTAGGTTCTCAGTGAGCCTTGGGTTAGAGGACTGTGCTATGGATTTTGGTGCACAAGAAGCTCGGGACATAGTTAAGAAAATTGTTGTAACCGTAGAGCAGGGCGTGGCCCTATAGTTTGTATTGCAGGGCACGACCCTATGTGATTTAAATTGCAGGGCATAGCCTAGTGTTTATGTATGGTATGTGTTTAAGTAGTTATTGATATTATGCTATGTATGCTTATCTATGAATGAATAGTGAAGGCCGAGGACGGCAAGGCTGGGTACGGAAAAGGGCCGGGAACGACATTAAGCACGTGGAGTGCAAGGTTGAGTATGGCAAGGGGGCCGGGAGCGGCGTTAAGCACGCGGAGTGAAAGTCGCCAGGGTGAGACCCCTCTCGGATGCATGAGTCATCCTCACGGTATAGACCACAAACCCAGGGCCTGGTAAAGCACCTGGGACGGCATGGCCGCTATATGTTTAGCCTGTTAGCAGATTTGTTATATGCTGGTTGCTGGATATGTATATGTTGATTATTTGGGTTGATTTTTCTTGCTGGGCTTCGGCTCACAGGTGCTCTATGGTGCAGGTAAGGGCAAGGGAAAGGTCAACCAGCCATGAGTACGAAGAGCGTGAAGTGACGTGTGCATGTTTTGCCTGCCTGGCTGCCACGACTAGGGATATTTTTGGGAGACATTATGTATTAATCAAAGTGTTGTCGTTTAGTCGACTTAAATCGTATTTTGAGTTGTAAATATTTCTAAACACTAATTTTGGGATCCCAAATGTATAACACTTTATAATATTAGTGAATGAATACATTTTCTAATTATATGACTTTTATTACAGTTTAGCTAACTTTTAACCTAAAACCTTGATTAGCGAGTTAATTGCACATTTAAAACTCACTTAGTAATGACTCTAAGGAAGTAGGGCGTTACAACATGGTATCAGACCAAGCCAAGGTTTATGGTTTCTGGACATTGACCGAACATGTATGCTCGCTGTCAGTGACAAGCTCGACTCAGGGTTGGTTGGTAAAGATTGAATTATATACTTGATTATGTGCTTGAGTGCCCTGTTTGCCCGATTATTTTATATAGAGCATGATGAATGTGTTAACATATGCATGATTCCAGGGCATGGCCCCTTGAGTGTTGTATGTTATTTGTGTTATGCGAACTGCTGTCTATGGTTGGTTGGTGTGAATTGGGAGGTGGTTTTGGATGTTGTTATCATGGCTGATGAGCGGCGTCATTGATTACATGCATATTGTTGAGATGACTCGTCAATCAACCAGACTCCGTAGCAGTATGGCTGAGGATGACAACTAGGGTCAGATTCCTCCACTTGCCCCACAGAATTGGCAACAGATGTTTGTCGATATGGAAGCCAGACTGCACCGAACACAAGAAGAGCTTCGACAGTTGAGGCATCATGCCCCTCCTTAAGGCCCTGGGTTGTAGGTTCAGCAGGCTGTGGCACCAGTGCTAGTTCAGCTTGTTATGGAGAATAGGTGGGAACCTTTGTATGAGAGGTTTAGGAAGCAGCATCCTCCCACCTTCGAGGGTGGACCAGACCCACTACGGGTAGAGCAGTGGATGAATATGATTTCCTCCATCTTGGATTTAATGAGGGTGGAAGGAAATGAGAGGGTAGCTTGTGCCAGCTACATGTTCAGAGAGGACGCCCGCATCTGGTGGGTGTTGGGGTTTTATGCCGTAATTAAAACCCAAATTCTTTGTAATCTCATTTTATTATCAATAAAAGAATAGAAATCATTTTTTGACTTGGTCCATCACTTTGCTCACATGTTTTATTTTCATGATTATTTGTTTAATATAAACTTCTATTAAATCCCGCGCATATAGCTAATCTTATTTATAGTGACGTAATAACAGTGGAATATAAATATGATTATATGTTCAAAATAAGTTAGTCCTACGATTAGTCAGTGCACATGATTTACACTGACTTGCCAATCTACGATATGATCTACTTATACATTACAGTGTTATGTTCTTTAAATAACATTCACAAAGTAGATAAGATTGGATGTATTTGTTACATCAAATAGGACCGATATTGATAGTTGATAAGATAAGTAAACATACTGTTATTATCTATTTTAGTCATATCATATAGTTGACCATAGGTCAATTCAATCTCAATTTTGAGTGGTTAGTGTTCTAACTGATTGTATTATTTGAGTTCTTTGACTTGTTCGTTACCAGCTTACCCTACGGACTAGCCCATACTTACATCTTGGGAACTCGGTAGTATAATTGAGTGGGAGTGTTAATCATAGTTATGAACATCTATAGCTTCTGATGAAGAAGTCAAACGATGGTTTTATTTTAGTTTGGTTCAAGGTGTTAAATGATAGAGATCTCATTTGAGTAATTAAATTAGTTACTGAAATATCATTTACAAGGAACTAAGTGTTTTAAGGATAAAATACAATGAGGGGTAAAACGGTATTTTAGTCCCATCTCATTGTAGACCGTCTATAGAGGATTGAGTGACAATTATGGTTGTAACAATGGATAATTAATAGCTTATCTATATTTGTTATAGAGCGTTCTATGAATCCAAGAGTGCAATTCCGAGTCTATAGTGGAGTCACGAGGAATTAATAAGTTAGTAAATTTATTTGTTAGATTTATGATAACTTATTGGAGCTTGATTTCATAGGCCCTTGGTCCCCATTGTACCTTGGATAAAATCATCTAGATAGTATCAATTAATTAATTTAATTATCAATTAGAATTATCAAAGTTGACCAGGTTAATTGTGGATAGTTTCACAGAGTTATGTAATTTTGAGAAGAAACGAGAAATTAGGGCATATTTATTAATTAAGATAAATTGGTATCTAAATTAATAAATAAGTTTAAATCAAGGTTCAAATTATAAATAATTAATTTTATAAAGGATTTAAATAATTATTTAATTAATTAAATCAATAGAAAATAATACAGGTCTTGATTTTAGGTCCAATGAGCTTATAATTAAATGAGAAATTTTACGGGCCTAAAGCCCATGATAATTTCGACCTAGGGCTGTTAATTTGATATTATTTTATTGATTTTTTAATTATATTAAATGACCTAATTGAGTCTATAAAAGTAGTGCTTAGAGAGAAGTCAAAACACAAGTTTGACAAGTCACAAGTTAGATTTTCTGATAGGTTTTAGATTCTCTCTAAACACAAGTCATTTTCGAATCCTCTTTGTTATTTTCTCTTCTTCTCTCTATATCTATCTCATGTGTTGAGAATTGCCCACACTAGTCTAGGTGATTCTAAGGATACATTGGAAGATTGTGAAGAAATTAGAAGAACTGCTCAGTTTCTTGATAATACTCTGCTACAGAAAGGATACAAGAGTTAGAGAAACTGAAGGAAGGACTCTTTCATTCCGCTGCGTATACTGTAAGTATTCTTATCTTTGTTTCTCTTTGAATTCAATTTTAGAAACATGTTATAGGTTATCTCATATTAATTTTTTTAATATTAAATCTACATGAAAATAAATAAAGATCCTGTATAAAGTATTCCTAACAGTGGGATGTAGTGACACAGAGAAGAAATGTTGCAGTTATGACCTGGGAAGAGTTCAGAAACATTTTTAATGAGAAGTATTACAGTGTTGTAGTCCGAGCTGCAAAGATTGACGAGTTTACCAACCTGACTCAGAACCGGATGACAGTTATTGAGTATGCCTTGAGATTTGACCGGTTGGCGAAGTTCGCACTGGATTTGGTGCTGACAAATGTGGCACGAAGGGATCAGTTTGTACGGGGGTTGAATGTCATCATCGCTCATGATGTAAGATAACATTGGACCCGGGGACTAATACATATGCTCAAGTAGTGGACAAGCCCTTAGAGCTGAGGGGGGCGAGGATCAGATTTGGAGAGAGGGTACTGCTAGGCGCGATGCCAGGAGGATGGTGCCGCCTTTTACCGGATCTAGTCGGGGTAGCGGCCCCAGTGAGCAAAAGAGAAAGGCCCCAGATTCTTTTGTTCCTCCTAGCTCGGATAGGAGGGCATGGGGTGCTTTTAGTGGCCTTCACGATGGGGGGGAAAACTGGAGGAGTTTCCCTATATGTCCTCGGTGCAGACGTCGACACCAGGTAGAGTGCAGGATCATGGCCTGCTTTATTTGTGGGAGTGTCAACCATTTGAAGAAAGACTGCCCACAAGCCAGAAAAAAGGAGCTGAAACAGAGCGACAGTCTCGCTCCTCACAGAGTATTCACCTTGACTCAAACCGAGGCTGAGGCTAGCCTTCCGGTCATGACAGGTAAGATTTCTAGTGTTGGTTCTTCTTTTACTGTATTGATTGATTTGTGAGCTACTCATTTATTTTTGTCTACTAGAGTGATAGATCAGCTGTGTAGACCTAGTGATTTGTATGCTAGGGGATTTTAGACTTTGTTGGCGACTAGGGAACTGGTAGTCTCTAGGAGATGGATTAGAGCATGGCTAGTAGAGATAGATGGTAGAGAGCTATCTGTGGATCTAATCGAGTTAGCGATGGATGACTTCGATATGATTCTAGGGATGGATTGGTTATCAAAGTATGGGGCGACGATTGACTGCAAGCGCAGGATGGTGACTTTTGAACAAGAAGGGGAGGTACCCTTTGTCTTTGTGGGGACAATTAGTGGACTGCGGGTACCCATGATTTCGGCACTGAAGGCTAGAGACCTGACGCAGGAAGGTTGCATAAAATTCCCAACGAACATTGTGGATACCTTTAAGGTTCTGTCGGCTAGACCGAGTGAAACCAGGTTGGTATGTGAGTTTTCAGATTTATTTCCAGCATATTTGCCCGGGTTGCTGCCACAGCGGAAGATTGAGTTTGTTATCGAATTGGCGCCAGGGGCGGAGCCAGTATCTTGGACACCTTATAGATTGGCTCTGGCAGAGTTGAAGGAACTGAAGATTCAATTGCACGAATTACTGGATTTGGGGTTTATCAGACCGAGTTTCTCGCCATGGGGTGCTCTAGTGTTGTTCCTCAAAAAGAAGGATGGATCTCTTAGGATGTGTATTGACTACAGGGAGCTGAACAAGTTGACCATTAAGAACAAGTACCCATTACCTAGGATCGACGACTTGTTTGACCAGTTGCAAGAGAAGATAGTGTTCTTTAAGATTAATCTCCAGTCAGGTTACCATCAGTTAAGGATTAAAGAGAAGGACATATGAAAGACTGCCTTCCACACGAGATATGGACACTATGAATTCCTGGTTATGTCCTTTGGATTAACTAATGCCCCAGCAGCCTTTATGGACATGATGAATATGGTCTTCAAGGACTATTTGGACAAGTTTTTGATTGTGTTTATTGATGACATATTGGTGTACTCTTAGTTAGAGTTAGAGCATGAAAAACATTTATGCTTGGTATTACAGTGGTTGAGAGAGCATAGGTTATATGCTAAGTTCAGCAAGTGTGAGTTTTGGCTATCGCAAGTCAGCGGTTGAAGGAGCATAGGTTATATGCTAAGTTCAGCAAGTGTGAGTTTTGGCTACCGCAATCACATTTTTGGGCTATATTTTAAGTAAGGAAGGGGTTCTGGTTGACCCAGGTAAGATTGCAGTGAGGGATTGGCCTAGACTGAGCAATGTAATGGAAGTTAGGAGCTTCCTAGGTTTGGCAGGGTATTATCGGCGGTTCGATGAGGGGTTCTCCAGGATAGCTACACCTTTGACTGAATTGTCGAGAAAGAAGACTAAGTATGTGTAGATAGACAGGTGTGAGAACAGTTTCAAGGAATTGAAGCAGCGACTGATCACCGCTCCGGTATTGAGTCTGCCGTCAGACAATGAGAAGTTTGTTGTTTATTGTGATGATTCCAGTCAGGGTTTAGGGTGTGTGCTGATGTAAGCTGGTAAGGTGATAGCCTATGCATCGAGATAGCTCAAGGAGTATGAGCAGAGATATCCCATGCATGATCTGGAGTTGGCAGCGGTGGTATTTGCACTTAAGATTTGGAGACATTATCTGTATGGTGAGAAGTGCGAAATATACACTGACCATAAGAGTTTGAAGTACTTCTTTACTCAAAAGGATCTGAATATGCACCAGAGATGGTGACTGGAATTGGTAAAGGATTATGATGGTGATATCCTATACCATCCTGAGAAGGCTAATGTAGTGGCTGATGCATTAAGTTGGAAGGGCCCATTCAATTGTTCAGTTCAAGGCAGATATCTGATAAGTTAGTTGAGGAGATGACCCGAGCAGGTATAGAGTTGGTGGTTGGTCAGTTAGCCAACATCACTCTTCAGTCTATGCTCCTTGAGAGGCTAAGGGAGGCCCAGGGGGAGGATCCCCAGTTGGTAGAGCGAAGAGAGAGCATGTTAGCCGAAGCGGCTAAGGACTTCTCTATTTCAGAGATGGGATTACTGAAGTACAAAGGTCAGATTTGTGTTTCGATGGATTCTGATATTTGGCGAGAGATACTAGATGAGTCTCATACCACTCCCTATTCTTTGCATCCGGGTTTGACTAAGATGTACCAGGATTTGGGAACCTTGTATTGGTGGTCAGGAATGAAGAGGGACATTGTGGATTATGTGGCTAAGTGCTTAACTTGTCAGCAGGTAAAGGTTGAACATCAGAGGCCAACAGGGTTATTGCAGCCTCTAGGGATTCTAGAGTGGAAGTGGGAGGATATCACCATGGACTTCGTGGGTGGTTTGCCAAAAACCTTGGGACAACATGATTCAGTGTGGGTGATCGTGGATAGGTATACCAAGTCCACCCACTTCTTGCCTGTTAGGACGACTTATACTGTGGAGTAGTATGTTGAATTGTATGTGATGGAAATTGTTCGACTTCATGGGGCTCCGAGGTCGATAGAATCCAACAAGGACCCCACCTTCACCTCCAAGTTTTGGGAGAGCCTGTAGAAGGCTATGGGCACGCAGTTGCTGTTTAGTACCGCTTATTATCCTCAGACGGACGGGCAGTTTAGAAAATTCACATACTAAACCTGCTACGAGCCTGTGTGCTGGATCTTGGACTAAGTATCTCCCATTGATTGAGTTTGCATACAACAATAGTTATCGGTTGACTATCAGAGTGGCTTCGTATGAGATGTTATATGGGAGGAAGTGTAGGTCACCTATCCACTGGGGTGAGATGGGTGAGAGAAGGAACTTAGGTCCTGACATGGTTCAGAGGAACAATGAGGAGATTTAAAATATTAGAGCTCGAATGCTCGCCTCCCAGAGTCACCAGAAGAGTTACTCAGACTTGAAACATAGGAGTGTAGAATTTCAAGTCGGTGACCACGTGTTTCTCAGAGTTTCTCCCTTGAGATGAGTGAAATGGTTTGGTGTTCGGGGCAAGTTGAGTCGTAGGTTTGTTGGCCCCTTTGAGATTCTAGAACGGGTTGGAGAGGTAGCTTAGGATTTTGTGGATTTGAGCATAGAACTGGATTTGAAAGCATCTCAGGGTTGAATTCCTACTTCAGGTAAGAATTCCATGCATTTATGAAGTATATATTCTGGTGTGGTTTAAGTTTTGTGAAGGGTGGTTTAAGTTTTGTGAAGTTTTAAATCACTAGGTGATTTTTGAGTTTGGTTCACTGTTTGAGTTTGTTGCTGGTATTTTTGAGTTGCAATACCGTTTATTTGAATTTTTAGATCGAATTGGGACTTGGGTGTACCTTGGTGGTGATTTGGATGAGTTTTGGCTTGGGAAAAATGTTGGAAAAAACCCAGTTTTCTGGGTTCGCGTATGTGTGCCGCAGCCCTGTTCTTCCGTGCCGCGGCGCTGGGTTGAATCAGGACAGGGGAGCCTTGCTTGGCGTCGCGGCCCCTATAGGGTTGTGCCGCGACGCTAGGCCATTTTCAAGATGAAGGATTTTGTGTTTTTAGGGTTTTGGCTCAGGGGGCTTGGGGGACGCTTCTGCTACCTTGAGTAGGGAAACGGGAGGTCTCGAGAGCACATGATCAGTTCCGGGGTAAAATTATGAATTGGTTAGTAATGAGAGTGCTATTTGTGTATTGTGACTAGGTTCTCAGCCAGGCTCGGGTTAGAGGTGTAACGTCCTACGTTTTTGGTTACCTTTAAACGACTCGGGTCGGGATTTTTCCCCCGGGTTAAGAATATTATTTAAAATAATATTATATTTTGTTTGGAAGTATTCCATGAGTTATTGCTAGCCAAAATATGAATTTTGTGATTTTAAAAGTCAAGATAAGACTTTCGGTCCTGGACCGACACAAAAACCCTGATCGGGTAAAAATCTCGGAAAATAAAATGAAAAATCATGAAAATTATATTTTGGGCATAAAATACATTCATAAAAGTTAAAGTTTGGTCAAAAATAATAAACCTAAAAGAAAATGGAAATTTTAGGGCATTTTGTGTTAAATGCCTAATTTTACCGAAATGGGGAATTTTATTCCATGAATGGACCTTAGGTTAAATTTTATTATGTGATTAATTAAATTAAATGTGAGAGACATTTAATTTAATTAATTAATGTTAAGTTTGGTGATTAAAACTTAATAAGAGTGAAAAAAGGTGTCAAAAGCCAATTTGGACTTTTCTTCTTATGAAACCTTTTTTAACCTTTATTAAAAAAAAAAAAAATGAAATGATTATATATAGCAAGGGTTGCCCGGCCATGTGGTGTTTTAGAGTGGTGTGAACCCAAATTTTATAAAATTTAAATGCCATTTAATTAAGAGGTCAAGTGGGCAAGTGGGTAGAAAAGCACTCAAGTACCTCGTGATATTTTGAAGAGTATTGTGAGCAATTCCCACACTAAGAACCGATCACTCACCATCTCTCATTCACTATCATATTTTTTGAAGACCTCTCAAAGTGTTCTCTCCATTTTTCAAGCCCAAGAACACCAAGGAAACTTTGAGGCTAAGTCTTGGTCTAGGAAGTATTTTCCCTAAGGTAAACTTTCACTAATCTAGGCTTTTGTAAAATTTTAAGCATAGAGTTTCAAATAGCTAATTGACTATGTTGTTGGGGGAAGTTTGTTAGGGTTTTTGAGAGGTTTTGAAGGAGTCAAAGCTTATAGGAAGGTCCAAACCTTAAGCAAGAACACCAAAGAGGTAAAAAGTTTACTTTTGATGATTTTGTTGTAGGGTTTTTAGTTTTAAGCATTATTTTGTATATCTAATTCTTAGAGTTTCTTGTTGATGATGTAATAAGGTTATGGTAGTTGTTTAATAATTTTTATGATGCATGTGTATTGATTTTTGAAAATGGGAACCAAAACCCCCAAGGGTTTTGTAGGATACCCTAAAACAAAACATGTTTTAAGCTGTGACTTCCAAGGGGTCAAGCAGCCAATGTATATTGTTTTTGTAAAATTAAATTGTATGTGATGTTGTTGAGATTGAGTACATAAAATTGAGCTTTTGAAACACTAAAAAATGTTTAGAAATGAGTAAGTTATGCTATTTCAAAGTTTAGGTAAAAAAAACTGTTTTTTCGTATTCTTATTTTCGGAACCAAGTTTGGACAGCCACTGTATTGGGCAAATGAACCCAGTTTTTTCTAAAATTTTGTGGACATATTTCTGGCATAACCTATTATTCCACTGTGAAATTTGGTAAGAAAATATTGAACGGTTTGAAAGTTATTAACTGTCAAAGTTTGGGAAAAATAAGGACTTGAAAATAAGGTCATTTTTACCTCATTGTTGGAAAATGATTTCACCAATCAAAAATGCTCATTTTGACCTAAGATTTTACAAAGACCTAAATGGCATAACAAAAATGGAATTGGGAAATTTTGGTAACAATTGGGTAAGTAAATTTCACGTTATGAGCTAACGAAGTATGTAGTTAAAAATGTGAAAAATAGGTTTTTCACACTTAGTGTAAAAATGAGATTTTGGAACATAAGGTGAAAAGTAAAAATTTGCTTATTTCAAGATATAAATTGGTAAGTCTTGAAATCATATTTTCACTAAAATTACCCCTTTGAGTTTAAATGAATTATTTTTATTAAAGAGTTTTTATTCTTTTTAAAAATAAGAGATTTAATTTATTAATAGTTAATAAATTAAAAGAGGGTTTAAAACCTTATATTTTGAGAAAATAATTAAATGAATTATTTTTCTAGTAAGTAAAAATTGATTAATTGCTAACGGTTTTCCTAATTAAGACAAATTAGGCAATTTTCTTAAATCGGTTTTTAGATATTAAAAACCTTAAGAAAACAAAAAGGAAAATTAAAAGAGTTTATTTTCTTTAAAAATAATTAAGGAATTTATTTGTATTTTCTGGATATAATACCGGCTAAAATCTTACATATTTTAACCGACTAGTCGAAAGTGCGGGTTAATAGCGATACCTTGAAAGAGTAAGATTTTTAGCGGGTTGTGGGGAAATACCATTGTGATACCCGAGCCTAGGTATTGAGACCTTAGGATAGGTCTCCCCGAGACTTAGGGTTTAGTCTTGAATATTTTGTATAACTTTCATTAATGGGTTTAAAACCAAATAAGGATTGTAAATCCTTACAAATGACTTTTATTAAAATGACCAAACTGCCCAAAATAATAATAATGAATTATGAGTGCCATAATTAATCCGAGTATACTATATGGATAACTATAGTATTGGCTAAGCGTAACTGGACTGAACGTTGGAGGGTGAAAACTTGCTGAGCGCTAAGGACTCCAAGTAAGTCAACTTATATTGTATGGCTGCAACATGAAATGATTATTGTCTTGTATGTTAGTATAGGGATACATGCATATATATAGGCTGTCATAGAAAGTTGCTTAGAGACGTTAGTCTAGTGAGTGCTGATTTAGAAAATATGAACGGTAGAAGTCCGTCATATCCTAGACGGTTGATCCCCGTCACACTGCTTGATTTTATTTATGTCCGGTTCATTACCGCGACGAGTGGCCATGAGATGAGGATAAGCTGGTTAAACCTAGGGGCGCCAAGATAAATGGGACCTAGGGGCCCTCATGCTTACTTAATCATTGGACGGTTAGAATCCGAGCAAGTGCTCTGATAAGTTATTCCCGGATAGCAGCCGTGAATATTGGCCATTCCGTGAGAGTGCCTAGAGATACTAGGGGTTGCCAAGTTTGAGTGAGGTTGAACACCCTAGGGGCAGCTGCTCACCAGCACCACTGATTAACATAGAAGTCTCCGTAAAACCGTGTAAATTGGATTACACTCTTGAATAAGTAGTGATGCCCTAGGTAACACGATAGTTACCCTTGATGAGAATATTTATTGGCTAGATCTTAGTGTGGAGACTCGGTTCTCTTTTACAGATTAGCAATTATGTTGGAGGGCGCGTTACGCATGAATTGTTAGAAATTGTCGAGTGTTGGTCTCGAATTATGTTGTGATATAATATATCTGCTTGCTCTGGGATTTTCTGAGTGCAGGGATATAATTGTTGATAAGATATAGTTGTGATATAATATATCTGCTTGCTGTGGGATTTTCTGAGTGCAGGGATATAATTGTTGATAAGATATAGTTGTGATATAATATATCTGCTTGTTCTGGGATTTTTCTGAGTGCAGGATTTTTATCTAGTTACGAATTAATTTATCCTTGGTTATCAGGCATGACCATAAGTTTGCCAGGACGCTTTAGCGTTCTTGAAATTGATTGTGTAGGGTCCGGATGGGTCCGGATCCCTATTTCTCTATCTGCTTTGTTTGAAAGTTGATCTTACTAAGCGTTTTCGCTTACCTAGTTGTTTCATGTTGTAGGTAAGTGCAAGGGCAAGGCAGAGCAGTGAGCGCTGGAGTCTTCCTTACAAATGTACATGTGGACCGACCTTTTGGGAAGCCTTTTTATTTTGGGAAATGTTGTGTAATTTTCCTAAACTAGGCTCGCTCTAATCTTTATAAAACATGTTTGTAACTAAATGTTAAGTATGGCCATAAGACTTTTTAAAAAGTTTTTTTTTCCTATGGGTTTTTGAGACATTTTGTTAAATGAAAACATTTATATTTCCGCATTATTGAGTCTTGAAAATCCGGGTCGTTACAGTTGGTATCAGAGCTCGAGTTGAGCCGGTTCTGTAGACAACCCACATGTACATTTTCCAAAGATAGACCAGCACTCACTGTAAGTACTGTTTCTTCCTTTAGTGTGTTGTTTTCTTTTTATTCACCTCAATTCTATAAATTGTAGGTTATGGTCGATATACCTGAGATAGGTGACCCTGTGATAGGAAAATTACCCATGATCCCTGCGCCTAGAATCGATTTTCTATAGACTCTTTAACGATGAGAATTCCTTGCCACTTCGAGTACGAATGACGACATTGACGTGCCATTTGGCAATGTACGCAGTACATGACAGAAGTCTTCAGTAGAGCCAGATGAGGATCCCGAGCAGTCTGACGAGGATACCGACATAGAGCTGGATATGATGATGGACAGCTTAGATTAGGTTATCCTGTGAGGGTCTTGTTGATACTTTTTGTAAAGACCTTGCAAACCTACTAGGTTGTAGGACTTTGGTGTAGTTGCAGCTGAGAACCCGCCAATGGAGGAAGTGGCTAATGAAGAACTCGGCGACGGGTAAATTTCTTATGAGGAGCCGATGGACCATGATGAGGAAGATCGCGAAGAAGATTCCAAGGAAGATCCCGAGGAAGATCCCGAGGAGGATCCTGAGGATGGTTCTAATATGGCAGCGGAAAGCGACACCGGCTAGGTGTTAGGAGCTGCATAGGTGTTAGAAACCCACCTACTTTTGAAATATGTACCTACCTTGTATATGATTAAGGAAATTAGTAACTGGTCTAGCAGGGATATAAGTCCATTTTTTTTAGGGCTAATTTTGTAAATCCCTTAGACTTGCCAACCCAAACTTCAAACGTTGTTGTATATGGTATAGGTTATGAAATGAAGTTGCTAACTTTTGTTAAAAAGTGTTGATTTCTTGTTGTGCTTGATGTGTTTGGTGTGCTTAATTAGGTTGATTAACTATCTGTATCAATATTAACTTCTCGTCCTTATGCGCTTAAGAGCTTTTGATTGAAATCAAAAAAATTGGTAAGGACAAGAGGTCAAAGAGGAAGGGGTGTTGCTGGCCGAGGCCAGGCCACACCTCCTGATAGAGCTCAGAACGCGCCTGCCGCTAGAGCTCCAAACCAAGCTGATAGAGTTCGCGAGATAGCCGAGCAGATGAACAATCTGCAAAGGCTAGTGGAGACGCAGGGAGCTCAAATAGAAAGAGGGCAAAAGAGACAGGAGGACGCTGATGCCCTCCAAGCTGAAAGATTTAACACCCTTTTTGGGACGACTCCCCATGCCACCCAATAATGCTCAGAACAACGAAGTACCACCTGCAAACAATGAAGAACAAAACCTTGGCCCGCAGGTTATCATTGAGCAACCTGTACAGCCAGTAGAAGCGCCAAGAGCTGCCCGAGCAAAACCTATATCAGAAAGGTTTGGGAACCAAAATCCACCTATATTCGAGGGGAGCAGTGACCCTTCCATGGCAGAGGAATGGATTAGTATTTTGGAAAGAATCTTCGACTTCATTGGAACTACTTAGAGGGAGAAGGTAGTCTGCGCGACCTATATGAAGATGCCCACATCTGGTGGGACGCAGCCAAGAAAGGGCATAATGATGCCGAGATGGAATGGCTAGAGTTCTTGACCTTGTTCAATGGCAAGTACTTTAGTAAGGCGGTGATTGAGCGCAAAGTGAATGAGTTCACTAATCTGAAGCAGGGAACATCGAGCGTGCAGGACTACGTTCGAAAATTTGACCAACTGTCTAGGTTTGCGAAGAACCAGGTGAGCACTGAAGAGAATAAGACCTGGAGTTTTATGAAGGGCCTACGCAGAGACATTGCTAGGTGTGTAGACACTGGTAGAACTGGCCCAGAGATGTATGCTGAAGCTGTGGAACGGGCTCTTCGCCAAGATTCTTGGGCCGTGTCAGACAAGCCAGATCCACAGAAGAACGAAGACAGGAGGTACACTCCCAACAAGGATTACTTGACATAATTCTCAATTTCTACACAATTGTTCAATATGTACCACTGCGCTTTACGCTTTAACTCTATTGGCATTGTATAACAACTCAATGATAGTATCTTGAATTTCTTTCTTCAAAAAGTTTCAGATACCAGCTGGCAACAATCACTGAAACAACACATGAAAATCATGAGACTTTAGGCTCGATATCTTTCCATCTTTCTCGCTCACATTTTTTGACACGTTTGCAGCAAAACCATCTGGAAACTTCACAGACTCAATAAATTTGCAAAAATCACGACGTCGTCAACACTGAGCGTGTAACTAGCTGTTGACTTCTTCCATTTCCCATTTTCATCTTCATACAACCACAACTCCTCACGAATTTTCATGTCTGCCAAATCAAGTTTTTCTTTTTCTGTGTCTTTAGACTCCCTTCAATACTTAGAAGAGTCCCAAATACACTATCACAAACATTTTTTTTATGTGCATCAAATCAAGATTATGCCTAAGTGAGAGATTCTTCCAATACTCAAGTTCAAAAAATATACTCTTCTTAGAACAATTAAGATCGATATCAGAACGTTTACATTTGACACCCCCAAATTGCTTGTGCTTTCCAGGAAATCGAAACTGTAGATGCTCCAACTGAGCCAAAATAACATTCTTTGTTAACTTTGGAGGCAGAGCTCTTTTTTCGTTCTTTCCATCAAAGTGTTTTTTCCTCTGCCTGACATCACTCATTTCAAGAAAGCGTCTGTGCCCAACATAACCAACTTTGCTGGGTAAGCCAACAAATGGAGTGTGTTCATTGCTCGGACACGCCTTGTACCCTTTTGTGCTCCACCCTGACATTAAAGCATATGTTGGGTAATCATTGATAGTCCACATAACCACGACATGCATAAAAAAGAATGTCTTGTTGTAAGAATCTCGAGTTTCGACGCCTATCTCCCAAAATTGCTTAAGCTCGTCAATTAACGGTCTCATAAACACATCAATGTCTTCTCCAGGTACAAAAGTGCCTGGAATCAAAAGACACAACATTAAGGACTCTGCTTTAATGCACTTCCATGGAGGAAAGTTATAAGGAACTAAGATTACCGACCACAAGTTGTAGTCGTTGCTCATATTTCCAAACGGATTGAATCCATCAGTAGCCAACCCTAGTCTCACATTTCTTGATTTGGCTGCGAAAGATGGATATAGGTTATCAAATTGTTTCCATTCTTCACCATCTGCAGGATGCCTAAGCACACCATTTTCTTTGGGTCTTTTAGAGTAATGTCACTGCATATCTTCTGCTAAATGTCTACAACTGTAGAGCCTCTTCAATCTCGGGGTGATCGGAAAGTACCGCAACACTTTATGAGGAATCTTTTTCTCTTAACCGCTATTGTTTTGCCATTTTCTTTCTCCACAAACAGGACATACATCCTTTTTCTCGTTCTCCTTCCAAAAAAGTGCAGAATCATGCTTGCATGCATGAATTGAGTTGTAACCTAAACCAAGATTACGCAACTTCATCTTCGACTCATAATGAGACTTAGGTAATTTTGTTCCTACTGGAAATAGCTCAATAAATATACTGAGAAGTGGACAGAAAGAATGATTACTCCACCTATTCAGAACTTTGCAATGCATCAGCTTCACCAAAGCATTGATGGCCGATTTCGAGGAACCTGAGTAAAATTCAGTACCCATTTCCTTAAACAGATCATCATACTTCTCATTCTGGGTACTATCATCGATGGAGGGATCATGAAAAGATCCATAAGATGTGTTAGTTGATTCATCAAAACTTGGATCTTGTCTTAAAAATTTACCAACACATTTTCCATCTCTTCTAAGTCATTCTCTACATCCTCCTCGACTGGGTTTGAAAAAGACTCGTCACGATAAAACCAAATTATATGCGATGGTTGAATGCCATTTATAAACAATTGGATCTTAATTGTTTATGGAGTAAGCAATTTAGCATTGAGACACTTCTTCCAAGGGCATTGAGTAACTCTAGAAGAATTAAGGTGAGTTTTAGCGACTCCAATAAATTCATCCACACCTCTCCTAAAATCTGTGAACCGTTTGTTTCTAGTCATCCAAGTCTGATCGTTTAACATAGTTTTCTATATAACAATTAATTGAATATCAAAAACTGAAAATTTTTGCATGTGTCCTAATCCACCTAGTCACTCCATCACTATCAGGTTCACAAACCTAAAAAAAAATGGAACAGAGTTTCCTCTGTTTCAATAACATTTCCCAATTTTACAAGTACCTATCAATTCAACAAACAACAAGCACAAAATTATAATAAGTTTTCTCCTTATATCTTCCTGCAGACAAACAAGCCCAGAACCTACTTCACTATAACACACAAGTTATAAACCTTTCGTTATCACCGTAGCACACAATATTTAATCTCAGAACCTACTTCACTACGAATGAATGTTTAAGATATTCAAACTCTTCAAACAGTTGAATAATATTATTAAACAAACAAAAATATTAATATTCTTATTTCTAAAGTCAAATAAGATTAAGACATTCATAAACAAAAAATAGATACATTTCTTAAAACTTTATTGTAAACCTAATTTATCTCACGCAATTAATTTACCTATTATTATAGTAACATGATATTACTTATTCTTATTACCTATCTCATGCTATTCATATTACCTATGATCATGTGATTCATATTACCTATCTCATGTTATTCATACTACCTATCTCATGCTATTCGTATTAACATTTCATATAGTAATTTCAATTCAACCCAATAATAACAATAAATTATAAATATAGAAACATACTTTCTCACAAATGAAATTCGCGAATACTCCAAATCCAATGCAAACTTTGTTCCTTTTTATGAAAAACAAATCTGGAAAAAAAATCTAATCAAATTTAAACATAAACAAATAAATAAATTAAACCACAAATTAAATTCTAACCACAATCTCCTCTTTGACAAATAAAAATAAATTTTAGAAAAACAAAATGTATCAATATATTTAACTTATTCAATCAATATATAAACCTAATCTATCAATATATCACATTTAACAAAATAAAACAAATATATTGATTTTTAACAAAAAAATAACAAACTATATTGGTTTTTAACAAAAAATTAAAAACTATATTAATATTTAACAAATATTCTAAAAAAATATAATACCTAAGAGTAGGGACGAAGATTGGCAGAAACAAGGTCGGAATGGTGAGGAAACTTGACAATGTTGATTGAAGAAAACCCAAAAAATGTGGCCCCAAACAATTTTCTGCATAAAAAACTTGTTAAAGAGATTCATAAACAAATCGAGACATATAAAGATAGATTTAGAGGGAAAAAAACTCAAAAAATAACATTTAGAGGGACATACTTGTTGGTGGAGGCGAAGGTTTTCGGACAAAGGGAGAGAGAGAGAAAAGAGAAGTGGGGAGGAAGAAAGGGGCTCGGATTGGGATGTATTCTGAGAGACTTTGCCAGTGCATTTCGCTGCGCTGGAAAAAGCTAAGAAAGGCGCCAGAAAAAGTCCCCACTTAAAAAATAAGTGGAAATGCAACATTTCGTGTGCGATACACTTTTGTCGGCGTAATTTATTGCGCCGACAAAAACCTTTCCCACCAAAATTTTTGCTCCATTTTCAGCAGGCGGGAATTTCCCCCCCAAAACTTTTATCGGCGCAAATTTGCATCGGCAAAAGGTTGGATTTCCCACCAAAAAATTGGTGTGTCCTGGTGGGGAAATTTTCCAACGTTTGCCGACGCCTTCTGGGTAACCCCCCGGAAAAGGGCACCTATACCAGTGCAAAAAAGTGCCGACAAACCATAGACACTTTTGTCGACGTGTTAGTGTATACAAGATCGACAAAGGTAGTTTTGCTGGCACGTAAACACTAACGCGGCGATAAAAGACGTTATTTTTGTAGTGAAAGAAACCCCACCCCTTCGATTTAATAATATACTAGTGCAATTAACATAAATGAAATCTACTAGAGTAACAAATCAAAATGTCAGGATATCAAAAGAATAAAATTACAATATAACCATACTAAGAATGAATATAACATAAACACCGATTTTATAAGAGTAGAATTGTACATAGATGTATATATAGAGACAATAATTGATAGGAATTGAATAACTAGAAGTTAAAACGTACCTTATGTAACGACCCAAATTTGCTAATAAGGCTTAAGGGCCTTGATTAATGTGCCTGGAGGGCATAATGGGAATTATGTGTGATTTAAATGAGTAAAATGCATGATTATGTGAAAAGCATGTTTATATGGTTATTTGTATATTTATGATGCATGACTAGGTGTATTAGTATGCATGTAGGCCCTGATTAGGATAGAAAGGGAATTTTCGTAATTGTGGCCCGTTGAGGGAATAAATGTTAATAACTGTGATAAATTGATAAGACCACATTATTATGTGGATATATTTATAATCGGTGATTCAAGACGATCCTTGTGAGCGAGTTAGCAGAAAAGTCACGGTGGGGATTTATACCCGGCTCGGGGCAAGCCAGGGGGTATTTCTTGGAATGTAGGTAATATATTGGCAATTATTTGGCATTGAGGAATATGATTGGAGATTATTTAGGTATCGGGAAGTAAGCGGAAAATATTAGAGACATTCGAGGAATTAGCGGGAATTGGGGTGAAATGACCAAAACGCCCTAGATGCACTTAAAGGTTTAAAATTAAAAGGGAGGGCATTATGGTCATTTGGCTTGTAAGAGATAAGTATGCTGAGGCTTTATACTTAGTGGGAACTGTAGAAAAAGGTAGAAGGCTGAGGAAAGAAGGAAAAGAAAGAAAAAGAAAAGGAAGGAAAACAGAGCAGTTTTCTTAGAGTCGGTTGGTGATTCTCTCACCCTTTCTCTTCAATTTTCTTGGAGAAAAACTCAGAGGGGAGCTAGGTTAGGCTGAGAAACAAGAGTATTGAGCTAAACTTGAAAGGTTGGTAAGGGATTAGCAAGAACACATCAATATTTGAGGTAAGCCTTTAGAGTTTTCAGTTTCTGGTTTGGTTAGTTTGAACTATGGTGTCTAAGCTGAGTTGATGGGAACTTTAGGGGAATTCAAGCCAAGGAATTGGGGAAGAACAAGCTAAGGAGGTCAAGAAGTTAACTTGAAATCGAATTTCCATCAAAGGTATAAATTCTGAACTTTAAACTTTGAAGTTTTGACTGTGTTTTGCTGAATTCTGAAGTCTAGGAGTGACTATGGTGAATTTTGGGATTAGAGGTGCATGTGGTTAGATTTTATGTGGTTATGATGCTTGGGATCAGTTAGACATGTTATTGAGCTTGATTTTGAATTTGGTGAAGGTTTGGAGAAGTTTTGGTTAAGTTTGGCTCGGGGAAGTCGCAGGAAGGGAAAATGTGGTGTTGGGAGTCTGTGACTAGTGCTCAGCGCTAGCCTTTGAGCGCTGCAGCGCTAGGCCAAGCATGCTGAGGGTATTTTGGTTCTATTTGTAGCGCTGTAGCGCCCTCCAATGAGCGCTGTAGCGCTACCCTGTGTTCAGAAAGGGATTTTTGGGTTATTTTCAAGGGTTTTTGGCCATGCGTTCGGGGTTCAATTCCACCACCCTGTTTGGTGGAACTAGGACTTCTCGAGGGCTCGGGATTGGTCCCGAGGCTAGGTTATGGACTTAAGGGTTGGTGATGACTTTGGCCTATGATTGTGATTAGGTTCGCGCTAGGGCTCGGGAAGGATCGTGCTTGAGGATTTCATTGAGCAAAGCTAGCGAATTCAAAGGTAAGAAAACTGCACCTGGTTATGTGTTTGTGATAGGACTAAGTGCTCTCGATATCTGTATAATGTCAAAGATGGTATTATGCCATGGAACATGTGATAGCAGCCTAAGGGTGCCGTACACAACATTTGCGCACAGGGCGCGGCTTGGCCACTGGTAGCCGAGGACAGCTTAATATTCACTGAGCTCGGTTTAAGCAGGCCGGAGTCAGTGGGATAACGGAGGGTGCGGCCTGAGGGCGCTAACCCTAGTTATCATTTTTGAATTGATGTATGATATGAGTTAATATGTTTGGTATGCTGAATACTTGGTTATTCTGAATGCCTAAATGGTTGAGAACATGTTTATGAAATATGTGATATTGAATTGTCTGTTGATTGCTTATGCTCTGTTATTGTGTTTTCTTGTTGGGCCTCGGATCATGGGTGCTATGTGGTGCAGGTAAAGGCAAAGGCAAGTTAGGCCAGTCCTGAGATGGAGAGCTGCGGGGCTGAATGTACATAGCTAGCTGTTCGGTCGCCTTGGCCAAGGAGTGGATCAAGACAGGGATCGCTGCACTGTCTCTTTTTCCTTAGTATGGCTAATATTGTATTTAGTTCGTGAATCTTTTGTAAATGGTTTTAATTCCATTGTTTTTGGGATCCCGTGTAGATAGGAAATGATATCTAAAAGAAATGCGACTCTTAGGACCAAAATCTTTTAACCCTAGTTCCATTATAGTTTCAGTAACATGTTTTTAATTAAATAACATTATTAGCAAGTCTAGCACTTTTATAAACACATAGTGTAACGGTCTTGGCTATCCAGGGTGTTACAACTTGGTATCAGAGCGTCTTAGGTTTATGGGTTCCTGAAGACTGGCTGGACATGTACATTCGCCGCAGGAGACAAGCTCAACTCAAGGTTTGGTAATTGTGTACACATGACTATGTGCTTAAATGATTTGAGTGAGATATGACTGTTGATATCTGTTTGATGAATAGGGAGCATGAGAAACTGATAGGGCCTGGCCCTTGACTATTGTATGATGTTATTGAGGCGTGCTTATCAGCACTGCTATGCATGTGGGTGAATATCTGGATAAATTGCTATGTTGTACATGTTTATAGTATGGTAAAGTGTGAATATATGTGGTAGCAATAAACTTTGGTTGCTAAATGCAAAGAATTGCAAATTCATGTTTATTATGCTTTATGTATGCATGATTATTATGGTTATTTGGACCTGGTTGTGGATTGGTTCGGAGTGTGAACCTCAGGGCTGAGGAGTTTAGTTAGCAGTGGTGGATGAATTCAAATTGTTTGCGCCCAGAATGGTTAAGTGGACTTGACGTTGTATTACAGGGGATTGCAGATGATAGTCGGGGTTGGAAACCTCCATTTCCCCCTGAAAGTCGCAATAGATGTTCGCTAGTATGTGAGTAAGCTGTAGGGTTTAATAGCTGAGACTAGATGGTAGAACAACAGACTTTTCTGGAGAAGGAGATACTTTGTATACTTTGATAGTGAGGTTACCAGTGTTGGTTTAATATAAGAATACAGACAGATAAGAGCACTAAATGGAAGGCTTAGAAGGCGTTATCCTCTAGTTTTGAGGAAAGCTTGGGTTTGCCTAAGAATTGGTCAGTGGGTGGGCAAAGCTAATTCCATCCTTGGTTATATGAAGATGAAAGGTCACGACTAAGGGGTTGTGCTAAGTATTTATGGCAGAAGGATGCTTGGAAATGGTATTCAGACCAAGATACCGGCATGATGGGTTGGGAGGAACTCAGTTGGTGATTTGATAAAAGAGGTTATAAAGACATAGTTTGAGCTGCGTAGACTTATAGGCTTATGAGCATGATTTGGAATTATAAGATAATGACAGTGTATGTCAATGAGTTGTGTGAGTTGGGTAATTCATTTTGCGAAATTGGTACTGAAGGATGTAGCTGGAAATGATGACCCATTTAAGGATTAAACTCTGGAATAGACCACAGCGTCAGGGCCGCTCCAATGTATGAGATCTTCATCTGTGTTTAGGAAGCAGAGGGGGCCATGTTATTTGCGATCTGTGGAATAAGGTATAAAGCATAAATGTCGTAGGGCAAGAGATGCAAAAGACAGTACTTCCATTGGGGAATTTAGTAAGGACAGATTCTCGGTAATCGAGATAGAAGAATCCCAGATAGTTCAATGGCTCCTGGTCTTGACAGGAAGAGGGCCTGATTTACAAGATAGTCGTCAGGATAGTGATGGAAACCAATGAGGTTATTTAGTATGCACCTAAGGCAGGAGACGCCACCTTGAAGAATGCTAGGTGAGGGTACGACTTCTACATGAATGATTTGATATGTTAGGATGGATTTCCCATGACTAGGAAATGGAAGACTGAAATGCCTTGTTACATTCGAAGCCTGAGGCTAGTTCCTCGGAGATGATCAGTTTACTGAATAGTTCACATTTTTTGGTTTTTTTAACGAGCTAGAAGAGTTTGGCGTTGAGAATGTCTTGGGAAGGATTTGGACATAGAGAATATGCCTCTAGGGAAATATATGAGGGACTGGAGGTATTAGTAATTGTTGAGGAGGAATTAGAAACTTTTAGAAGAAGAATTGGGATACAAGTAATAAAGGGGTTCGTAGTGAGAGTTAAATTGTTAAGAGACAACCATGGATTGCAGGGGATATCACTTGGAGACTATTAATTTGACTGAATGGAAATTGAGGTGACCAGTAGGAATTTAGATGGGTATGCAAGGAACGATTGGGTACGCTTCAGGTATGGGCTACAGATGGGCTCGGTATCAGGGACATTATGAAAAATGGTACTGGTTTGAGAGAAAGAATTACTGAAGTAGTCGAAGAAGTTTGACCTCGGGGTTGATCAGACAGAGCATCATATTGTAGGAATTGTTGGCATCGTATGTTAAGGATAAAGAGTTTTAATGCCCAGTTACAAGACATGACAATGTCTTCAGGAGTTGATCTATGATCTGGTTATTACCAGCTGAAGATCAAGGAAATAGACATTTCATGAAATACTACTTGTACCAGGTAGGGTGTGATGAATTGGTAACAAAGGTTCTTAAATGATTCAAGCTTCGGCAACATAAGTAAGTTTTACAAGCATAAAATATAAGAACAGTATGGACGAGTCTCCTTCAGGTTTATTGGCGGTATGTTGGACTACTCTTATGTTAGAAGTGAAATGCGAACGACTACTACGCTGATGATGTTAGTACTAAGGAAGTAGGGTCATAGGTAAAGCTCCATGAAGCGTCAGTTTGGTCTCGCCAGGGGTATTCAGACAATGCTACAAGAAACGAATGGGACAGGTATGAAGAGATTTGATCTGAAGCCACAAAGAAGCTACTAAAGAACGTCTGAAGGATAGGGAGCACAACAAGACCGGTAAATGCGTCACTTACTACGTAAGTATCTTCGCAGGCAACTACACCAGAGATTAGAAGGACAGTAAAACTTGTAGTTAGACTGAATGGATAGTGTCAGATCAGAAGTTCAGAAGACAGAGTAAGAATTGATTAGCGCTTGGTGATGTGGGAATATGCATGTTATGGTTGACTACAGAAGGGAAGCATAAGGGACCTAATTTTTGATAAAGATATGGAACTGTGAGTGGTGCATCACGGGTTGGGGCACGCCCAGGCTCAAACTGATGAGTGGATGGATCGAGCCTCGCAAGAGGTAAAAGAATAGGAACATGGTCGATATACATGGAACGATAAGTAGGCAGTGTATGCATAGCGTAAGGTATTTGAGCGTTGGGTCATTTGTAAGAAAGATAACCTTGAGACCAAGATTTAGTGAAACGTAATGAATGGATAAGGTAACGATTGAGATTAATATAGCATTAGTGTGTCGTGATGAACATATATGTATTCCTTTGGACATTGGAATCCAAAGTGATGGTTTTGGTGGAGACAGGGAAGAACCCTGTCAAAGTAATACGAGTTAGGGTGCAAGGATCGGATGAGTGGTCCGATGGGAATTTAGCGTGGAGATGAGAATTCTAAATGGATATCATTCCACCTCCTAGAGTATGCTGTACCGGGAGGTTTGAGCGAGTGATAGAATTTAGTATGCTCGAATGTTGAAAGGTAAAGTGATACGGTGGTGGATCATAGAAATGGACCATGTTAGACTATAATTAAGGTGATTGGACAGGGAAGGTTTTAACTCAGCTGAATGAGTTAATGCAATTTGGTTCGTAGGACCTAGTAATGGGGCAAAGCATTGGTAATGCTGAGTTGAACCCTATATTCTTCTAAGTTGTGGAAAGAAATTAGAAAGCGAAGAGAATGGAGTGGGAACCTGGAATTATTGGTTGATTGCAGATGGAATAGCAATCTGAAGACTTAACAATTATTTTAAGGGATTAAGCATTGAGTGTGCGAATATTTGAGATATTAAGGAAAGTGTAATCCTTGATGAAATAGTCACAGTGATGAATGTTGGAGTACAGCTAGGGTGATATGGCATAGGACATGGTAAGATAAAAATCAAGGAGTACTATGCTAAGTAAAGAAATGAAAGGTAGTGGATACTAAGATTCAGTATTGGTTCGAGGGAAAACCAAAGAGGTTGTTGGAATCTTTAAGGCTGTAGTGTTTGCCTATTTGAAAGGACATAAGAGCTTGTAAATTGTTAACTTTGGAAAATAAAGTTCCAAGATGAAAGATTTGTATCTCTCTAAGTAGTACAGGCAAGGAAGAGTACAATATGCTGGGAAAGAAAGGGGAGTTCTAACTCCCAATTCAATAGGAATTTAGAGGTTGTACTAAGGGTTAGGCCGGGGGCCTATAAGCTGATCTCATTCTGGTAGGGGTGATAACTCATAAGTATCTCTAGTATCGACGATGATACAATGAAGCGATCGATGTGAACTAAACAGACTCTGGAGTTTCAACAGATCTGATGCGCATGCGAAGGTTAATGAAAGTATAGTTATCAGACAAGATCTTGTGGAACAAGATTGTTACTCTCGTAAGAGTATTATCGAGGAGTAAAAGTAAAGGCATTGGACCTTGGAAATTATAGTCAGATGTACGAGGTCTACTATCTGATGTGTTCGAATAAGGATGCAATTATTATAAGGAGGGGATAGTTGTAACGACCAAAAATTACTAATAAGGCTTAAGGGCCTTGATTAGTGTGTTGGGAGGGGATAATTGGAAGTTATGTGAACTTATGGTGAAAATGCATGATTATGTGATATGAATGATCCCATGATTATATGAATATGTGGAATGCATGTTTATGAGTGTTAGATAAGCTTGTAGACCCTGCTTAGCTTGTAAGGGCATAATTGTAATTTTGGCCCGTTAGGGCATAAATGTGATAAACTGTTGAGACCACATTATTATGTGGATATATATTTGCAGCGTTCGGCATGAGGCGATCCTAGGGAGCAAGCAACAAAAAAGTCACAACGGGACCCGATACTTGACTCGGGGCGAGTCAAGGGGTATTCTGGGTAATGGACATTTATTTGGGTTATCGGATTATGGAAATAAATAATTGGAGATATATTTGACGTTAGGAAGCTTAGATGGGAATACTGCGGAATTTTACCATTTTGCCTTCGGGGACATTTTTGGTACCCCGAGCCTCGGGATTGACTTAATTGCTTAAGGATAGACTAAGTAAAATTTAGAAAACGGTAGAACAGAGCCAAACTGACCTTTCTTCCCCTTCTCTCTCTCTCAAGGGAAACTACAAGGAGCCTAGAAGAGCATGGCTGGAACTCAGAGAAATTGAGCTGGGATTTATGAGATTAGCCCAGGGATTAGCTAAGGATTTAATCAAGAGTTAAGGTAAGTTATGAGTTTTTTCTTTGGTGGTTAAATTCTGTGAATATGACTAAGTTGTAAAGTTACTATGGGGTTTTGGCATTCACGGTTGAATTAAGGTAGAAGGCTTGGGAGTTAGATCTATAATTGTTTGGAGGATTGAGTCTTCAGTGAAGGTAAGCTTCAATTTATGAAAGTTTTTGAATTCTGGGTTTTTTCTGACTGGTTTTGGTGTTCTTGAGCATGTGGGTTTCAAAGATTGAAATGTTGTTTTGATGAGATTCTAGACTAGGTTTCTGCTTGGTTATATCGCTAAGATTGTGTTGTAATGTTTGTGATAATTGGATTATATCATTAGGGTGGTTATGGTTGGTTTTGACTGAGGTTAGGGTGTTAAAAATGGTGATTTTTCTGGGTTCGAAGGGGTTGGGCCGCGACATAGTTCTTGGTGCGTCGCGGCCCTCTTTAGCAGATAATTGTTGGGGAAGGAGGGCGGGTCGTGGCATGGGGAAGGCTGAGTCGCGGCCCATGTCTATTTTTGGGTGAGGCTGGGCCTCTGGTTTGGGGCATGCTATGGCATGGCAAGCTTGGGTTGCGACCCTTAAGGGCATTTTTGGCCTTTTGAAGTTTTTAAGCGCAGGAACCTAACCTAGGGTTCTCAGGATCGATCCCACTATCGTGTTTGGTGGAATTCGATGTCCCGGAGGTTAGAACTCTATTTGGACACCTTTATACAATTATTGATGGAACCCTTTATCATGGTTGTGACTAGGTGTGCGCTTGGGCTTGGGGCAGGATCGTGCTCGGGGGTCGTCTTTCCTAATCAAAGCACTTGGAATTAAAGGTAAGAAAACTGCACTCGTTTATGTGGATAGGTTGGGACTAAGTGTTCCCTATATTTGTATGCATTATTATATGATTGTGATAACCATGTGAATATGTTGGGACTAAGAGCTCCCTATAACTGCATGAATGTCATTGGTGGTATTATGCCATGGGGACATGTGATAAATGGCCTAAGAGTGCCGAAATCAATACTTGCACACAGGGCGCGGCTCAGCCACTAGTGGCTGAGGACAACTTAATAATCACTGAGCTCGGTTTAAGCGGGCCGGAGTCAGTGGGGTGAACACTAGGCTTGGCCTAAGCGAGCCAAAGACAGTGGATTAAATAGAGGGTGTGGCCTACGGGCGTCGACCCTAGTTATTTCTTGACAAGTATACCATTGTTTAAATGATGTATATGATATGCTGAATGTCTAGAAATTGGATCATTGGTTATTGACTGATGTCCTAGATTGAATGAATGCTATGGCTTGCTGGGTAATTGATTAATGTCTTGTAAATCATTTGGTTATGCTCTGTGAACTTCTTGGTTATTGATATTTATTGTGCTATGATATTATGTTTTCTTGCTGGGCCTCGGCTAACGGGTGCTACGGGGTGCAGGTAAAGGCAAGGGTAAGATGGTTCGTCCATGGGTTGGAGAGCTCTGGGGGCGAGGGTTTGTACAGGGATGGAGACCTAAAATTTTTATTTTGCCATTAGAGTGGCTTTGATTGTTTATAACATTTGGAAAACCTGTAAATGCGTCATTTAAACCTTGATTTGGGATCCCATGTACCAAACATTTGTTTAAATGAAAATTGTTCGCTTATAACCAAAATCTTTTAAACCTAATCTGCTTGTGTCTTTAGACTCAAATTTTTATTTAAATTACTTGGTTAGCAAGTCTCACACTATTTCAAACACACAGTATAACGATCTTGGTTATTTAGGGCGTTACAATTCTACAATAAGGAAACAAAGGAAAATAAGTACCTAACAGTGGTTTAGATAAACATTCTATGATATCTCCATTTGAATTCTGAAGAATAGCTCCTATTCCAATAGTTTTGGAAACCTCATCAATAGAAGCATCAACATTCAATTTATGTTGATTCAATTGTGGATACTCCATTGACTAGTTGAACTGCACTTAAAAGAAGCAACTCATGCCTTAGAAATCAAAGCCTAAATAGTCACAACAATATTAAAAGGCCTAGAAGAATAGAAGGAAAAATAAATGTTGGATGAATAAGTCTTTATAATATTAAAAACTAAATTATATGACCTTATAGTTCATTTAATCATATGGACATAATCTTTAGTGTAAACATAATACATTAACTAGATAGAGAGTACAATTTTAGGTTGTACATGGAACTGTTAGTCACCACTAGTACAATTCTGACATAATGCAGAAGAAAAATGAACACATACAATATATGCCTAATATGTTTAATATATGTAATGTTGATTAGATTAGGAAACAACTGACACAAAATAAAAATAGCTATGAATAAAACTAATTATTAAAAAGTGCCTAACCAAGATTTAGAGAATAAACATGGAACATAATGACAGATCCTGGCCTGAGAATACTTCTGAAGCAAAAATTTAATTCGGGACACAACAACATAAGGTAATTGTTGGAACAGACCATGAGTATTATTGTTCCTTTCTGCCCAAATATGCCAAGCTGAAATTATAAATCATTCAAACTTAGATTGAGTAATCACCTCATATGCCTTAAGTATCACTTGTTGAAAGAGACATCAAACAACACTCATTGCAGAAATTCAAAGCGTAGCAATCTCCAAATCTTCCTAACCCCATAACACCAAATTATAGTATGACCATTAGAATCTTCAAGACAAACACATAAAAGGCAACTTGAACTTGGTAATACCTTCCCATTATAAAGCCCAACTGACGTAGGTAAAATGTCATGGAAGCCTCGCCATGGAAAATGTAAAATTTTGTTTCGTAAATGTAACTTCCAAAACTTCTTCAACCATTCCAAAAAACTGCTCCAAATGGAGAGGGAGCAAGAGAAGCTAAACTTGTGGCCAAAGAGTATCTGCTTTTAACAAAGTAATTATCGTCATTGGTAAAATGTCATAACCAATTGTCATACATAGAAAATCTGCTTTGGAATAGAGCAAATACATTCTTGATCAACCATATTGAAATGCATTTGCAGTAAATCCATATTCCAACCATCTCTATTATCAAATATAAGATCTTTGACCAACAAATTTGAATTGGACACATCCACAATTGTAGACAAGAATGAAAAAGGACATGGTAGCCAAGGGTGTAACGACCCAAATTCGCTAATAAGGCTTAGGGGCCTTGATTAGTGTGCCTGAAGGGCATAAATGGAATTATATGTGATTTTAATTATTAAGATGCATGATTATGAGTTAAAGCATGTTATATGATTATTTGAGTATTTGAGATGCATGACTATGTGTATTAGTATGCATGTACGCCCTGATTAGGTTAGAAGGGCATAATCGTAATTTTGGCCATTATGGGCATAATTGTATTGATATATGTGATAATTGTCGAGACCACATTATTATGTGGATATATCTGTGATCTTTGACTCGAGACGGTCCTAGTGAGCAAAGTAGCGGAAAAGTCATGGCGGGGATTTGTACCTGGCTTGGGGTTAGCTTAGGGATATAAATGGGAATTTAGCGAATATACTGGAGTTTATTTGGACATTGAGGAATAACATTGGTGGTTAATTAGGTGTCGGGAATTAAGCGGGAAATATTAGAGACACTCGAGGAGTTAGCGGGAATTGGGTAAAATGACTAAAATGCCCCTAAGTGGATTAAAGAGTTTAGAATTAATAGGGAGGGCATTAAGGTCATTTGGCTTTTAAAGATGGGTATTACTGAGGCTTTATGTTTGTGGGATTTGTAGAATATTACAGAAGTCTGAAAAGAAAGAAAAAGGAAAGGAAAAGAAAGGAAGGAAAACAGAGTGGTTCTCCTTGAGTCGGTTTGTGGTTCTCTTACCACTTTTCTCCATTCTTCTTGAAGCAAAATTCAGAGGAGAGCTAGTTCAATTAAGCCACAAGGTTACTGAGCTAAGATTGAGGATTTGACAAGGGTTTAGCAAGGTTAGGCCATCACTTGAGGTAAGGTTCTGTAATTTCTTTAGTTGCTGGTTTGGTTTCTGAACTATGGTGTATAAGTTGAGTTTGATGGGGAACTTTGGGGAAATTCAGGGCAAAGGTTAAGGAAAAGCAAGCCAAGGAGGCCTAGAGACAGCTTGTGGTCGAAATCCTATCAAAGGTATAAAGTCTAAACTCTAACTTTGTTGTTTAGCTGGCTTTTACTGAGTTTTAGTGTTTAGGAGTGGCTATGGTGAATTCTGAGTTTGGGGATGCATGTGCTTGAGTTCTAGGTATTTGGGGTGCTTGGGATGAGTGGAGCATGGTTGTAAGGTTGTTTTTAAGTTTGGGAAAGATTTGGAGGAGTTTTGGTTGGAGTTGGTTCGAGAAAATCGCAGAAGAGAAAAAATGGTGTTAGTTTGTCTGTGACTAGCGCTACAGCGCTAGCCTTTGGGCGCTGTAGCGCTAGGCAAGCTTGCTGAGGGAATTTTGGCTTCTGTTTGTAGCGCTGTAGCGCCCTCCCATGAGCGCTGTAGCACTACCCTTCCTTCTGAAGGGGATTTTAGGGTTGTTTGCATGGGCTTTTGACTTAGGGTTTGGGGTTTGATTCCACCACCTTGTTTGGTGGAACTAGGACTTCCCGGGGGCTCGGGATTGTCCCCGAGGCTAGGTTTTGAACTTGAGGATTGATAATGACTTTGGCCATGATTGTGATTAGGTGAGCGCTAGGGCTCGAGGGGGATCGTGCTCAAGGAGTCGAGGGATCAAAGCTAGTGAATTGAAAGGTAAGAGAACTGCACCCGATTATATGTTTGTGATGGGACTAAGTGCTCCCGAGAATCGTATCGTGTCAATGATGGTATTACACCATGGGACATGTAAAAGCGGCCTAAGAGTGCCGTACATAGTATTTGCACACAGGGCGCGACTTGGCCACTGGTAGCCGAGAATATTCACTGAGCTTGGCTTAAGCGGGCCGGGGTCAGTGGGATAACGGAGGGAGCAGCCTGAGAGCGTTAGCCCTAGTTATCATTTGTGCAGTGATATATGATATGAATTGATATGCTCAACATGTTGGATACTTGATTATACTGAATGAGTATATGTTTGAGAACATGTGATGCATTGTGAGATATGTGTTTTTCTGTTGATTGCTTGTGCTCTATTGTTATGTTTTCTTGCTGGGCCTTGGCTCACGGGTGCTATGTGGTGCAGGTAAAGGCAAAGGCAGATTGGACCAAGCCTGAGATGGAGAGCTCCGAGGTGGAATGTACATAGCCAGCTGTTCGATCACCATTGTCGAGGAGTGGGTCAGGACAAGGATTACTTAACTGTTTGTTTTGCCTTAGTAAGGCTGGTTATTGTACTTGAACCTTGTAACTTTTGTAAACGATCTTTAAACTTGTATTTTTGGGATCCTGTGTAAACATATAATGTTTCTTAATGTAAAAGTGGCTTTTGAGACCAAACCATTTTAAACCCTAGTTCTTTTATAGTTCCAGTATCACGATTTTAACTAAATGACTTGATTAGCAAGTCTGGCACTTTTTAAACACACAGTGTACTGGTCTTGGCTATCCAGGGCGTTACAAAGGGTCCTTAAAGGCTAAAATATTTTTGCCATTCCCAAAACGTCTACGTAAACCTTTCACTAATAGAGATCGCCCCAAAATAATACTCCACCAAACATAACTTGGTGTATACCCAACTAAATGAATATGTCAATAGTACAACAAAACAATAAGGACAAAGAAGAAGATTATAATATAAAATTTTAAAGAGATAAATAACCAAGTTAGAAAGTATCAAAGAAACTTAGATGCACATAAAAGTAGAGCACGCAATGAAGAAATACAATATAGTGTTATTATAATGAGAAAACTGAAATATTAAAAATATACAGAATTAAATATGACAGAAAGAAACATGTTCATCACTGATACAATGAAAATATAATACAAATGAAAACAAACTAATATAATACTTGAAGCTGTTACAAAGTGTTCATGGGAGTAATATTTAGCCTTAAAATCCAAAGCCACTAAGGAAGTACGATTTAAAAGAAGATGCCATGCTTGCGCAGCCAATAGGGCCTGGTTATGGTACACAAAAGATCAAAAACCTAACCCTCCTTAAGCTTTAGGAAAACATAATTTGTACCAGGCTAACTGTAACACCCATAATTACCTAATAAGGCTAAGGTCTTGATTATGGGGTTAGGATGACAAATTATGGAAATTATACGAATATATGTGATTTAATTATGAAATATGTGTTTATGTGATATATATGTGTGTATCATTATATGATTACATGAGTTATATTATAATATGACTAAATATGCATATTTAGGTGTATTAAATATGCATGTGGGCCCGTTTCTTATTAGAAGGATAATTTTTGTAATTTGGCCCGTTACGGCTATATTTGGAATATATGTAAAAATATGTGGATATATTTGGGTTACTCGGCCATATCATTCAACTGATGTGATGCATAGGCAATCACCTTTCCAGTCTATATAAGAACACAACCCAAATTCCTGTCTCGAGACGTCACAATAAACCATAAACTTGTTCTGATATGCAGGAAGACTCAGACTTGGAGCTGTAATCAATCACCATTTAAGTTCCTTAAAGTTGTTCTCACACTTATCTGACCATGCAAACTTCTGATTTTGAATGTCAGTTATGCAACGAGGTAACAATCCTTGAGAATTCTCCCATAAAACACATATAGTACCCTACCAATCCAAGGGATTTCCAGATCTCTGAGGCGTTCCTAGGCCTTGGCCAATCTCTGACTGAGAGTACACCAAAATATCGTCGATAGAAACGATCACAAACTGATTTAGATACTCTTTGAACACCATGTTCATTAAATCCATAAAATAGCTAGGGCATTATTCAAACCAAAAGACATGACTAAGAACTCATAATGCCCATATCTGATACAAACAACCATCTTCTGCATAATCCTTCTCCCTAATCCTCAGCTGGTAATAACCAAATAAAAAATCTATCTTGAAGAATTCTGTCTTACCCTTAACCAAAACATTAGTTCCTACAGTTCTGCTAGAGCCATTCAATACAGTGCCCTAGACACTGGGTCCGTCCCTGACACCAACTTAATCACAACTCTATCTCCCTGTGCAGGGTAACCCTAGTAGATCCTCTGGAAACACATCAAAAAACTCCCTGACTAATCTAGTCTATCCTCGTCCCATTGACACGACCTGAGTGGTATCCACCACACTAGCTAAGAATCTTATGCATCCTTCCTGCAATAGGTCTTTAGCTCTAAGTATAGATGTTATAAGAATATGGGGTCCATGCATAGTGCCAACAAATACAAAGGGTTTCTCACCCTCAAGCCCAAGGGTTACCATTTTTTTTTCTTGCAATCTATCATTGCCCAAAACTTGGCTAACCAATCCATAACCAGGTTCATATCAAAGTCGATCATAACCAACTCTATCAAGTCAACTAATGAATCTTTCCCCACCATAACCTAACCCATCTCTTAAGGGTTATCAATAGGGTTTCAAATTCTCATCACAATACAACCATACAATCCACATACTAATTTGGTGCTACTACTAGGTACAAAAAAACAAAGAAAACATGGCACCAAAACGAATCATTAGACTATAAGAATCAAAACTAGGAAGCTGATCTGTCACTACAGAAGGACTAGCCTCAGCCTCAGCCTCAGCCCCTGACTCTGACTGCGTCAGAGCGAATTCTCGAGCTGGAGTCGAGCTATCTGCTTCAATTCATTATTTCTTCTTTATCCCTGGGCAATCCCTCCTGAGGTGCCCAACCATCCTACATAAGAAACATGCCTTTGCTCGGCATTACTCCAGATGGTACCTCTTGCACTGAGTTCATTTCGGGTAGAGTTTCCAATCCTCATCCTCGCCCTAATGGCCTATCTGAGCCATTCATAACCCCTTTTTCTAGTCCAGGGGTACTGAATATGTTGATAACTTTTCCTTTCTGATCATTGGAGCCTCTGCCCCTGCCTAATCCAATAAAAGGAGGTATCACTGCCTGAGCTCCGCGCTCTCTGACATTCTCCCTCCATATCTCATTTCGTTTGCTCTCAACAACAAGAGCCCTCCCTACCACCTAAGCATAAGGAGAGATCTCATGTGCTGGGGCGATTCTAACGCCTTGGGCTATCCCAGAATTCAATCCCTGGATAAATTGCTCCTTCAAAGCCACATCCGTGGGTACCATATCAAAAGAAAACTTGGCCAACCCATCGAATTTGTTAACATACTCAGTTACTATCGTGATTCCCTAAACCAGGTTCAGAAACTCATTTGTCTTTGCAGTCTTAACTGCTTCAAATATCTGTCATTAAACAACTTCCTAAATTCTTCCTAATTCATCACAGTTGTATTTCCTGTCAGGGATACCACTTCCCACCACGTCCGGGCATCTTCTCGTAACACATATATATCACAGATCACCTTATCGTGACCCACCACCCCCATACTCTCGAGGATGGAACTGATTAGGCCCATCCATTGTTCAACTCTAAATGGATCTAGGCCTCCCTAAAAAACTGGAGGGTAATATTCTTGAAATCTCTCATATAGAAATTCCCACCTGTTCTCAACCCTAGGCTGAGCCAAAACTGGTGCCACTCTTGGCATAACAAATGAAGAGGTATTCCATGCAGAACATATTGTTTTAAACACATAATCTATTCCTCTTACCTTTGCAATATTGCTTGCATATATGTAAACACTCACTGCCAATTCTGAGGGGCAGGCGGAGGGATCAGGCCCTAGCTGTAGTTTTCAGTCTCAACATAACTACCACTGGGTCCCATTAACTGCCTTGGGTACATAACCTCTGAGTTCATCTACAGTCAATAACTAGAACCATTAAGCATTAAGAACACATTTACAAGCCTACCCATGGAAAACAAAACAACACCACATTCACATATCACTGTAGTGCTAAAATACATGCCTATAAAATTCCTGCATCAATCAATAAGCCCTGCTCTTACCAACATAAATATCATGCTCTCAACTCTAGCATGCAGATAAAGCATTCATATATCATTGAGTAGGCAACCACATAATCATTTCAACAGTCAAGGGTCAGGCTCTAGCAGGTAAGACATTTATATCCTATTTAAGCAGTTAAACACATAACCATATAAATAGTTACCATACCCTGAGTGGAGCTTGTCTTTAGTAACGAGCGTACATGCCCATCTTGTCTCAGGAACCTTAACCTTGGCACGCTCTGATACCAAGTTGTAATGCCCTACTACTCAGGGGTCGTTACACTGTGTATTTTAAATAGTACTGAACTCACTAAACGAGTCATTTTTCCATAACGTGTAACTAAACATGATTAACAGTTTAGGGTTAAAAAATTTGGTCAAAGGTATAAAACTTTTACTTCATACATGGGATCCAAAAAAAACATTAAAATGGATTATTACAATGGAAAAAAGTTACAACTAAAGGACCTACACGGCAAAATAGGGTTTGACCCTAGTTCCTCTTTAAAACCTCAGTCGTGGTGAGCCGCATATGTACACATTGTCACCTAAGCTCTCCAACTCAAGGATGGTTTAGCTTTCTTTTCCCCTTACCTAGACCACAAAGCACCCGTGAGCCAAGGCTCAGCAAGAAAACTTAAACATGATCATAAGCAGTTAATAACATATTACCAAATCATAATAAGCATGCCTAGTAATAATAACTCTACTCATGCATGCATACAATTCATATAAATGGCTACAATGTCATAAAGGGTCAATAGCTCAAGATAAATGATCAATGAATCATACCAGGACCTGATGCCCAAAATACATGATTAGTGAATCATAATTGGGCTCATCGTCCTAATACATGATTAATAAATCACACTGGGGCTCAGTGCCCTATTACATGATTATTAAATCATATTGGGGCTAAGCGCCCTAGGATATGGGAATAACGAGTCACCCCAGGTCTCTTTGCCCTATACTCTGGATAACCAGCCTTGGAGCTAGCCCAACGAACTTGGCGCCTTAGTTTTCCACGACCAATAGGTCGGTCAAGCATATGTCACACTATTGATTAGGCATAACCATATCGACCAGCACTCAGCGCGCCATTGCCGCCATCGACTTATAAGTCAATGTTTTCGACCAGCACTCAGTGTGCTAATGTCATCCTTAGCTCATAAGCCAATGCTTTCGACCGGCACTCAGTGTGCTAATGTCGTTCTTGACTCATAAGTCAAGTGTGGGGCCCAGCCCTAGGATATGGGACTAATAAGTCACCCCGGGGCCCGTTGCCCTATCCTCTATATAACCAGCCTTGGAGTTGGCCCAACATACCTAGTGTCTTAGTTTTCCATGACCAATAGGTCTGACAAGTGTATGATGCACTACTGATTAGCTTAACCAAAATGACTAGTGCTCAATGCGCTATTGCCACCCCTGACTCATAAGTCAATGCTTTTCGACCAGCGCTCAACGCGCTATTGTCGTTCTTGACTCATAAGTCAAGTCTTCCTCAATCAGATAATGAAGATTGGCATATATCATATACCAAATATCCAAATATAATGCATTCAACATGCTTAATCAATAATCACAAGCATAATCATAATCATGCACATTCCCAGGCATTCATGCCTTATTCATATTCATGTTCAATAATTTGGCCCAAGCCATAATCACATGTATCACATACTGGGTGCAGCTTTCTTACCTTTGGTCCAAGCACCAGTTAAATATGAACGACCCTCGCGCACGATCCTGTCCCGAGCCCTTGCGGTAACCTAGTCAAAACCATAAATAATAATCTCATAATATTCAATCATTAAAAAAAAACTCTGGGACCACTGCCGTGCTCTCGGGACTTCCAATCCACCCAATGGGGTGGTGGAACCATCCCCCGAGCCCCCAAGTCCTCCCAAGCCCCAAAAATGGGCTTTGTTGAAACTGGTCTAGCGTTGGGGTGCCAAGGACAGCGCTGGGGTGCCATCCAAGTCAGAGAGTCGCCATTTGGCTTCCCCTACCTAGCGCTGGGGTGCCAAGGACAGCGCAGGGGCGCCATCCCTACAGCTCAAAATTCTCTGGTTTTCCCCTGCATTTTCCCTTGAGTTCATGTCACCAAAAACTCATCTAAACACCATCTAAACTCACAATTTAACCTCAAAACCTCATCAATACACCACCCTCAACAAAACCCAAGCTTATCACACTCAAAACCTCAACCAAATATTCAAATTCAAGAACTTGAGCTTCAAAGCTCAAGAACACTCAAAACCAAAGTAGAATTCACTTAAAACAGGAATTAAAGCTCACCTCAGCTATGATTATGTTTTCCTTCAATCCAAGCTTAAGTTTTCCATTAATTTCCTCAAAAATCTAACCAAGAATAAAGAGAAAGAGAGACTAACGAGAGAGAGAAAAAGCTGAGGAAGAGTTTGTTCTGTTTTTGGGGTTTCCTCTTGCTGAAGGGAAGATTGACTAAGTGTAATGTCCCAAAAATGCTAATGGGGTTTGGTGCCTTGATTAGCATGCCGGGAGGGCATAGTTTGGTATATGCATTATTTATTGATTAAATGCGTGACTATGTGACATGCATGATTTATATGAATGATATGCATATATTTATATGCATGTTTATGAATATTAAATATGCATGTTAAATATGCATATATTTATATGCATGTTTATGAATATTAAATATGCATGTTTATATGCATGTTTTTGTTTATAAGGGCATATCTACAATTTTGGCCCGTTAAGGGCATAAATGTGATCATATGAGTTAAATGATTGAGACCACCTTATTATGTGGATATATTCACATTATACGGCTCGAGGCGATCCTAGTGAGCAGATTAGCAGAATAGTCACAGCAGGGTTAAATACCTGGCTCGGGGTGAGCTTAGGGGTATTTTGGGAAGTTTAATGTATATTTTGGATGTATCGATTAACGGGTAAGTATTTGATAATTAGTTGGGTATGTCGGGAATTAGTCGGACGACTCGAGGAATTAGCGGGAAACGGAGGAAAATGAACGTTTTACCCTTAAGAGCATTTAGAGGGTTGAGTTGATTTTAGGGGAATTTCAGTCCTTTTTAGTTAAGGGATAAACTCAATGGAGACTCTAGGAATGATTAGAACCCACCATAATTTCTCAAAATCTCAGCACTCTCTCCCTCTCTTGTGCCTAAGAGAGTTTTGAAGCTTTGGAGGAGAAAAATTAAGGAATTAAGCTTGGTGCCTGGGGAAACTGAGGCCAGGACTTTGAGGTGCAGCTCTGGAACAATATCATCCTCATCAAGGTAAGGATTTTAGGTTGATTAATCTGCTGAATTCCATTAGAATTTTAGGCTTGCATGGAAGTAGATTTTTATGTCTGATTTTGAGTGTTGGGTGAGGGTATGTAGTTGTTTATGAATTTCTGTGATGTTTGGGCTGTATGAATGAGGATTTTAGGCATACTTCTAGGTATGGCTGGTGTTTGGGGTGTAAATTATTGGGTTAAGCTAGGAAAAATGTTGGAGAAAACCAGGGTTTTCTAGGTTCACGGGGGCGCGCTACGACCCAGTTCATGGGCGCCACAGCCCGCGTGCCCCAGAAGGCCCTTGGGGGGGGGGGGGGCTTGCTGACTTGTAAGCGCTCCGCGACCCTAAAGGGCAAGTTGTGACCCACCTTCCCCCCAGGAACAAGAGGCTAGCCTCTCTGCCTTAACGCGTGCTACGACCCTTAGGGCCAGGTCGCGACCCGCCTAGGCAGCCATAAACTAGGTTGGTTTGGTTTTTAGGCTCGGGGACTTAAACCTAAACGCTCGAGACGAATTCTACTACCCGATTTAGTAGAATTCGAGGTCCTGGAGGTTAGTATTTATCCTTCGCTCGGGACTCAAGGTAAGAAAAATGCACCCAAGTTGTGAATGGGACTAAGGTTCGCTGTGAATGAACGTATGTGTATTGTAACCTGTATATCTGTTATGTGTGATGTGAAAATACGACCTAAGAGAGCCGGGGCTGATGCTGAGCATACTGAATGCAGCTCAACCTAAGCGAGCTGGGATAAGCTAAATAACCAGAGGGCTCGGCCTAAAGGCACCGACCCTTATTTAACTGCATTAAGATTAATTTATATGCTTGGATTGAACTATTATCGTTGCCTAGTTTAACACATTCTACTGATTAATTGAACTGATTAGTCTAAAGTTTGCTATATACATTTGATGCTATCCATGCTTGTTGATTATGGTTTTCTTGCTGAGCCTTGGCTCACGAGTGCTACGTGGTGCAGGTAAAGGAAAAGGAAAGTTGGACCAGCCATGAGTTGGAGAGCTTTGGGGGCGGTGTGTACATTGGCAGCTGCTCGACCGCCACGACCGGGGGATTTACAGGAATCAGAGCTCAAAACTATATTTTTCCATTTAGACTGCCTATTATTGTATTAACTTTTGAGGGTTGTATCTGCCATGTAAAAACTATTTTTGGGATCCCATGTATCAAACTCTTGTTTTAATAATGAAAGTCAACCATTCTACGATCAAAATCTTTTAAACCTAACTTGTCAGTTGACTTTAGAAATATATTTATGTTCAAATGACTTGATTAGCGAGTCTTGCACAATTTTAAACAAATAGTGTAACAGTCTTGGTTACCCAGGGCGTTACACTAAGTCACTAATTTGGGACCAAAATGACCATATTGCCCCTTATCCTAAGTCTTGCCCTCTTAAGCCCTCAAGGGTAAATTTTTCATTTTCCACTTATTATGTTAATCATAATTAACTTCTTACAATTCCCATCATTTCTAATATCATCAAATAATTACAAAATAATTTCCTCATTAACCGATCCTGACAATGTACTAAATTACCAAATTACCCCTAAGCTTAATCCGAGCCCGATAATTGACCGTGTTGTGACTTTCCCCCTAACTTGCTCCCTAGGATCTCCTCGTGCCGAGTAACCCAAATATATCCACATAATGATGTGGTTCCACAAATATATCACATATATGCCAAATATACTTGTAACGGGCCAAATTATGAAAATTTCCCTTTTAATCAGAAATGGGCCCACATGCATATTTAATACACCTAAACATGCATATCGAATCATATTATAATATAACTCACATAATCATATAATGATATACATATATATCACATAATCATATAATTTCTATAATTTTCCATCTTGGCCCCCTAAGCCATATTAGGTAATTTAGGATGTTACAACTACCGCTGGTACCACTGGCTGTATCACTACTAGTACTACGGGCTGTAGGTTCCTTGGTGGAATCTATTGCTGTCTCAAGATGCGAATCTCATATTCTTTCCTTTGTAACTTAGCTTGCATATCAGCAAGCACCTGTTTCCAGTTCTCTGGAGCTTGCGATAGGGCCTGGCTCTGGTCATTCTCTTCCCTGCCCTGTATTTCTTGGTCAGCCAACCCCCCTGACCTTCGAGGAAGCATGCTGACAACTGTCCCACTGTGTAGTGATCAATTCGCCCATTAGGTAAGTAATAACTATAACTCTTGCCGCCTGGCGGTCCAAAACCAAAAAAACAAATAGATGCAATGCTAATAAGCATGCTAACACACAATATATTCAACCATGGTGCTAATAAGCACTTACTGATATTCATCAGCAAATAGGGATGCTAAAAAGAATTTATGACATTCATAAGCAATTAATGATGCAAATAAGCATGTTCTTTAATCCCTGCCAGTATTAACAGACATAATAAGCATTTCCTGGCCTACATGCAATTAATAGCGCTAATAAGCATTTCTTTAACATTTATAATCAATCATAGTGCTAATAAGCATCTCTTTATAATGCACATTATAATCAAGGGGCTTGGCTCTATCAGATAACCTCATGCTTCCTAATAAGGCATGCAGATAAGGCATATACATTCATTTAAACAATTAAATAATTAATCACATAAATAGTCACCGAACCCTGAGTCGAGCTTGTCTTTAGTGGCGAGTGTACATGCCCGACTAGTTTTCAGGAACCCTTAAACCTTAGCAGCATTCATACAAAGCTGTAACGTCCTCCTAATCCAAGACCATTACACTCTGTAATTTAAATAGTGTCAGACTTGCTAATTAAGTCCCTTGGTCAGAAATGTGTAACTAAGATAAATGACAAGGGTTAGGATTAAAATTTTTGGTCAAAAGGAAACGTTGACTTTTCATTTACAAGTTTGGTATATACATGGGATCCCAAAATAACATAGACAGATGTTTAGAAGGTTATATACAAGTTAAAATACAAGATAAGCCGACCTAGGCGACAAAATAAGGGATACAACCTTAGTTCCTCCAAGATAACCCTGGCTGTGGTGGTTGAGCCGCCGCATATATACATGCCGCCACCGAAGCTCTCCAACTCATGGCTGGTCCAGCTTCCCTTTCTCCTTACCTACACTACATAGTACCCGTGAGCCAAGGCTCAGCAAGAAAACTATAAACAAGTGCATGAACTGTAAATACAGATTACAGATGCATATCTAGCATGCTCAATAGTAATAACCTACTCATGCATGCATACAATTACAAGTAAATGAATATATGATCACTCTGGGGCCCGTTTCCCTAAATAGATGACCATAGAGTCAACCCGGGGCATTATGCCCTAGCTAAGTGACCATAGAGTCACTTGAGGCCCTTTGTCCTAGCTCTGAGTAACTAGCCATAGAGATAGCCAAGCACTTTGTTTTTTCCAAACAACCATGGGGTCCCAACGTAATAGTACGTCCATGATTAGGCCTAAGCCTCTTGACCAACGCACAACGCACTATTTCCGCCCTTGCCTAATAAGTCAATGGCTTAACCATGTATTCAGACAACCAGATATATAGATTACCATATACATATAAACATACTTAAGATAATACAAGTATGCATACATATTAATCATATAGCTTAGCCAATTAAATACAAA